>NC_136859.1:36036674-36279188 GCF_951799975.1 Gobius niger
AGAAGAACTCACACACGGTCATTAGTGCCATGGACAATGACTACGTTATATTATCCGTAACCTGCACACACAGCTTACCACCAAAAACAAAACACAAACAAATCCAACACACTGAACACACAACGTTATAGCACAACAAGGGCCTCATCAAAAAGCAAACGATGGCACAGTGGCCACAAGCCAAAAAAAACAAACTTTCACTCACTATCTGAAGTAACCTTTGCGTGCCTTCTGCTCAGCAAACTCGTTCACTATTGTGTTAAAATCCAGTCTCCTCGCTCAGTTCTTTTCAGTGTCGAGTTTGGCAAGTCCGCGCTACATCCTTCTGTCTTAAAAAATGCTCTGAAGGCGAGGAGTTGGCTCGGGAAACATAATGGTCATCAGGGGGCGCTGTGCATGCTTACAGCCAGGGCATCATCAGTCGCACTGGAAAAGTTAGCTGGTTTCACACAGAAAAACAAACCTCTGCAGTAGCATCCAGCGTTAGCAGCAGCGCAGGGCCTCCAGCAGCCACGAACGGAGAAGTGTTGCATAATAATGAAGCCACACACACACAATGACACGCCCCCACGGCGTGCGCTATTTCTCCAACAAAACAAGACTTTTTCAACCTGAAAAACTGATGGACAATAGGCGTATGTATATAACTGCCTTTTTGTGTGGCATTTGTTCGCTAAAGCATGTTTCAACAACACAAACCAAAGCAGCGGTGCCTCCTCCAGTTTGAACCAAAAAGTTTTACGCTTTTAAATACCATTACTGTTAGCTTAAACATGGAGAGGCTTCTTCGTGATCTCAACTGAACAATTCTGCAAAAAAGCGAAAATCACCAATTTAAAAAAACAAAACAAAAAAACTACTTGGTCAATTTGCACTATTGTGAGTAAGCCGACTTGTGTCCCTCGTTCTGGTGACGGGTCACAAATAAACCTGGGCACCAAGAATCAAAATCTTCTAAAAAGGACTTCACCGATTACCACTAACCAAGTTATGCAAAATCGACTTTTGTGTATCGACCTACTCGCGCTTCTTTTAGCAATCTCTGAATCTTCCCCAGTGGCTGTCCTTAGCAGCTCAGCTCCCACAAATCTCCTCCTGAGGTCCTACACGTCCTTGATCTCTTGCTAAGCTAAATCCTTTCATCGCAGAGTAAAACTGGCCATTGCTTGTCTGCTGAATTTGCTGCACCAACAGGAGGAGGTGAGAGGGGCTTTGAGGAAGTGATGACCAGCACCCGAGGGTGCAGCACAGGTGTGTAGGAACCGATAACGTAATAGCAGCCGATTACTTAATAACCATTGACTGATCAGTTATGGAGTAAGTTATCACGTTCTTGGCTGGTTATCACGTTATCGGCTTTGAAACCAGAAAATCCTTTGATAATGTAATAACTGAGGTCAATAATGTAATTATTAGATGTATCAACACAATGTGACTACTTTTTCATGTCTTCATTTACTGACATAGATATGGGTAAAACTGTTTTGCAACTTTTCTTTCATTAAATGTTTACATATAGCTACTAAAAAATAAAAATGGCAGAAAATTGCCTTTATTTTCAATAACCCAAATAAATTAAGTAATGGATAGAGCCGGTTTCAATTCATGGGTTTGTTATTGAAACATTAATTACAGAGATTTGTGGATCTTGTTTAATTTGTGAAGAAGTGAGTGAGTAAGTGCTTTATTTGTCATTGTACAGCCATACAAGAAGAAGAAGAAGAAAAAAGCCTTCATACTAAGTCCAAGACTGTGTTTTTAGTTTTACTTGTGGAGATGTCGCCACAATGTCAGAAAAAGGCCATTGAGGAAAAGTCCTTTTTCTGTTTCTCAAATAAATGTATTTGAAACATTGATTGTGGAGATGAGGTTATATGTTAAGAGCAAACTGGCCCAAACTGTGGAAATTGCTGCAGCGTTTCCCCTTCCGACATTTTCACAGCAGCAGCAGTATCGATATTGTGGTTCTGCTCCTCCATCTCTTCTCACCACCTCAAAAGCATCTTCGTCTTATTCCTCGACGTTCACACAAACCCCCATCTCTCCGATAACCACCAGCCAAACCTTAGGCCCATTTCAAATCTGCTCCTCTTCTCCAGGAGGCCCCTCGGCTTGGAACCCTCCCAACACCTCCAACCTCGCGGCCCGTCTCCCCCGCGTCCCACCCCCGCCCCCGCGCATTCCTTTCATCCATCGCAATTCCACGCCACCGCGCTGCCCACGGTGGGAGCCTATCATGCCCGCCCTCGCCCGCCCGCCCGCTGGATGCCTCCCCCTGATGGTCGGCTCCTCCGCTCGCCGCCCTTTGCCAAGCGTCTTACATCTCCACGGGCCAGTGGAGCCTCGGGGACCCCCAAAGTGGAGGCTAACGGTGGCCAAGCGGAGCAGCCGGTGGG
Organism: Gobius niger; assembly: GCF_951799975.1. Classification (NCBI taxonomy): domain Eukaryota; kingdom Metazoa; phylum Chordata; class Actinopteri; order Gobiiformes; family Gobiidae; genus Gobius; species Gobius niger. The sequence continues at coordinate 36,039,071 of NC_136859.1, forward strand.
GAAAGGGGGGAGGTGGTGGTGGTGGTGGGGGGGGGAGCGTGCCTGTTAGGTTTTTCGTCTGGATGGCTCGATAAGATGCCGAGCGCTCCTGTCCCCCTGCCTATCGGGGGCGCGCACACCGGCGAGAGCGAGGGCTGGCACCGAGTCTCCCGGAATGCCAGCAGTGAGCGATGGGCGAGAGGAACCGCGGAGGAGGAGGAGGAGACGCCGCGGCCCGGTCAGCGCGTGCCAGGATTCTTCACGGCGTTGCACACACACACACACACACACACACACACACACACACACACACACGCCTGCCTCCTCCCACCGGCCATGGCACTCGTTCCGACAATGGGACGGGGAACAAAGTGCGAGATAGGGCGCGCGTTCGGTGGCGACTTGCTTTGGCTTTTATCGGCGTCGGGGTTGGAGCGGCAGAGGTAGTTGTTGTTCGACTTTGATAAAGCGCGAGCCAAAGCGAACATCTAACTTATGGCAGCTGGTTAAAATAGGGGCATTGACGGTTAAAAGAGAAACAGGCTGGCGGGCGCGCTCCTGGAAGGCGCAGAAACGCGGGCCACATGTATAGTCAGCCCCAGGGAGGCTGCGGCTGGACTTTGAGATGACTTTGACTAAACTGGCACTGACTGTTCAACAGAGTGAGGCGTCTGTCTCACCGGGCCTAACACTTTCTAACTGATGAGTGACGCAGAACTCACTAATGACAGAGTTTTGAGAGCGTCAGACGCCTTTTTCAATACAACACACTATAGTTAACATTTTGAAAGGAATTACCAAGCTTAAAGGAATAGTTCACCGTTTTTCCATACTGAGATATGTTCTTACCTGAGCTTAGACGAGTTGATACGTACCTGTCTGGTCGTTGTGCCCGTGGAAGAGCGTGATAGCTTCTAACTTCATCCCGTTTGGAGCTATAGAAATACATTGGGAGAGACCAAATGCTAACAACATCTTTGGTTGTTTTGCGTGACTGAGGGCACACACAAAGACCAGACAGGTACACATCAACTCGTCTAAGCTCAGGTAAGAACATATCTCAGTATCAAAAACTTGTGAATAGTCACATCTGGACCTTTCATATATATCATTGCGTTTCTTTTCTTCTTTTTTTTTAGTCCAAGGGGGCGTGGTGTTGCACAGCGAAATGCTGCACTTCTCTCTCGCTCTCTGGAGCGTGTTTGACAAAGCAGAGCGGTTTCCCAGATACAGATCGAAACAGTTGAGATTTAAACATTTCTCTGAGTTTTTAAATGGTTAAAATCGGTCCAAAGACGACTGAGAAACATCCTGTTAAAGTCTTCAATCCGAGAACCAGGATGTTTAAATGCACACGAGATAATGAGCGATCGACAACACGCGTGTTTCAAAACATGTCAACAATGTTGTCGTTGAAAATTGACTTGAAGCGAATATATTTAGGCATTTGCCTCTTCACATAACGTTAGTGTCTGTCCAGAGAGGAGATAGTTGGAGAGAGGAGTTAATCAGAAAGGAGAGTGTTTCATAAAACCCCCGTTATCTCAGAATCGAGAAAAAGAACAGTGATCAAAACTAGCCTCTGTTTAGCTTAGATTTCTCAGGAATCAAGGCACGTACAATTAAAGTCCATAGCTATACCATAGAATACGCTGTGGTGCTACAAATAATCATGAAAAATGGTCTGGATAATTAATAAGCTGAGACCATTTACATGTTTTCAGTGGTCAGGGAAACCGGAGTACTCAGAGAAAACCTACGCAGACACAGGGAGAACATGCAAACTCCACAATGCCAGTCTGTGGGAACAGGTCCAGGTGAGTTCTCAGTATTAGATCAGCATGGGTTGGATTATAATAAACCTCCCTGATCAAAGGAAGCCTGCAGAAGTTACTACACGGCACAAACCCCAGGGTTTCGACAGTGCCGCGGTGGTGAGTCGTAGGAGGAGGCTTCCGTTTGGTCTACAACAACCGAAAGTGAAATGATCTGTTCTCACCGAGCGCTTCATGTAACGTCGAGGCGTTTTGTCTCAAACTTCCACCACAACAAAGAGAGCGAGACACAGGGCAGTTACTCACGCACTTCTGAAGTCACTGGACTTACTGTAAAAAACAAGGCTTCTCAGGGTGATACAGTTATGCCTTATATTGACTCAAGGTTTGTATCTATTCCAGTAAACAGAGGGATTATGGGAAATGTGGATAAAGCAGTGCATCTCGGGACACTGTCACACAGTCACTGTCACACGGCAAAAGGTAAATAAATTAGTTTAAGTGACTCAATTTGAGCATCATCTTTTACATTTGAGTTGTTTTCACTATAAGTTTTAGTTGGGCATTTTCAAACTGAATTATTTCACTTGTTTCAATGCATTTTGTCCTTCTTTCAAGTGATACTACCTTCAAACCAGTTTGAAATGTCATCAAACAAGCAAAGTAATATCAGTCCGATCGGGGAAAACATCTGAGTAAAAACCGCTCGAAACAAGATTCTCAATTCAAGTCATTTAAACCCAGGCTTGATATTGATTTTTTGTCGTGCAGAATCTGCCATAATCCTGGGATTGCAAGCCACGACCCAAATAAGAATGACTTTTCATGTAAAATACTGTATTTTCCACACAAATGTATGTTCTATAAACATTCAATTAAAGTATGAAGCTGAAATTAGGACCAAAACAACAGTTACAGAAAAAAATAAATAAAGCAACATTCTACAAAATAAAGCAGAGAAAATTGGAATGCCCCGGGTTTCACACATTATGAGAATGTTTTCAGGGTCCTCGTGACGAGGAAGAGGCACTTCAAGGGCTAAATGGTTATTTTTGACAAAAAGTGGCAAACATGTTTCAAATTGGGAGAGAATCATGAAATGTAGAGCAAACACATTTACTTTGCGTACTGCATGAATGAAAGCGTTGTTGAATGTCACGCTGAGAGAAGCAGGATGTACTGTGCTCTTGGCTGGTTTGATGTGGATATAAAAGTGTAGATGGAGCAGATAAAGAGCAGGTGATTCTGAGAAACTATGCCGAGGCTCGGCAGACACCTGGAAGAGTCTGACATTTGGAACTTTGCATGGTACTGCTAAGAGTACAGGGGTGACATTTTGAGGAATCGAGCTTTGGTCCAAAACACATTCAGCAGCAGTTTGGGCAGAAACTCCACATTTCTTTTCACTTAAAAGTTTCCCTTTGAGTTTGATTTGTTTTTGAATATCAATGAAATATACTCAGAATTTTGCATTTGTGAGTTGGAGCATTCAAATGGATGAACCCTGCAGAAGCATGTTCAGGTCTTCATTGAGGCATTTGGTATTTTCAGGACGAATGGGCTGTTTGGATCCATTTGGAGTCAAATTCCGCCAAATTGTGGAAGAGTTTCTGTAAAAACGCTGAAAAAGAGGACGGCTTCTCCAAATGCTCAAAAATCCACCATGGCCGACCTGAGGAGGTGCAGTGTGAGAGAGGAGGAGGAGATCTGTGGACGGACCTCCAAAGAGCACAATACTCCAGTACTCATTTAGAGGAACTGTATTCTGGTAAGGTTTGAGGGCATTTAGAATCCAGTTACTTTCTCAAAATCAAAGCAACACATTCCAGGACTAATCATTTAAGTTTCATATTCATAAAAATAGAACGAAAGAAAAGATCAAAACAGCCGGGGAAAAGTTGAGCTCTGTGTCTCATCGATGTACAACTGTCTCATGTAAAGGCTTTGTGACATGACTATAAATAAAGTTCTTCTTCTTCTTCTTATAGCAAAGAAGTTCCTAACAGGCGTGTAAACAAGCTTAGCCAATATGAATATCCTTGTGTTCCACTGGGGCATTTCGTGTCATTTTTTGCTCTTAATTTGGCCATAACTTTTTCCATGTTTGACATAATTTATTTATTTGAGATTTTTCAAAACATAATTTTTCAATTTTCTATTGGTCATTGATGCAGCCTGTACAAACGTCCGACCCTAATCTCATGTTAGTGGCTTGTTGTGCCACTTTTTAGACAGCTGTAAAAAATATTGTAGATGAAATTTTTTTCTAACTTTTTTCACAGAATTATGTTAATCCACTTCAATTCTGCACAAAGCTACCAAAGTAAAAAATATAATATATAATATATTTTTTGGTTTTAAACATAACACACCAAAGGGCTAATTTTCAATTTAAAAAGTGATTTTGGGCAGAATTTGGAATTACATTTTAAAACACCCTTGGGTCAAAGATCCGGAACAACTGTGATTTTGATTTTTCACATTTTCTCCCTAATCTCATGTTAGTGTCATTTTCTGCTCCATTATAATATCACTTTTTCATGGCTCTGCCATCACACTTTAAAATCATATTTGTATGATTATTTGTAGTTTCTTCTGATCAGAGGAGGAAACATTTGTGATTTTTACCCTGAAAATGCATTTTCAATTCATTTGTATGGAAAAAAAACTAATATCACAGTGAGGCTGTTTCTGTGGAGTTATGAGGCTCATGGGGGATATGTTTATGCTTATATATTGGGGAAGGTCTGTGGGGAGGTGTTGTCCATGGTGGGGGTAGTTGTCAGGTGTTTTTGTTTACAAAACCGTCCTTATTGTGCCTTTATCTGCACAAACCCGTGTGTGTCTGAATCAGCCACAAATCTCTTATCAGTACGATGATTATGCTTCATCTTTACTGAAATATCAAAGGTTTTTACACCTAGACCAAGACATTCAACTATTTCACGCTTTTCATCAGCAGAGAGATCCTTTTTCTTTCCCATATTGCTTGAAAATGATGATCTGCTTAATAAAGTGGAACGTCCTTTTTCAGTAGTTTTTTCCCTTAATTGGGCTTAACCTGAAAACTAATCATCCCAGGTCTCTGAGATTAATGTCAGTGATTCAAAGAGCCCCAAGACACAACACTATCCATAAGTTTTTTTTTTGTACCTTTTTGACACTGAAATACAATTTGCATAATAATTTGGAACGTGGTATATATTGACACTTTTGTTCAAGCTTTTAGATTTGGACAAAGCCAAAGGGGAGAAATGTGCGGGGGTTCAGGTGGGGGTTAAGAGGTTAACAGGTCTTTGATCCCTGATTTGTGTTAAGTTATTTCTCACAATCGTCTTGAGGGCCAGAACTTCTGTGCTGGAGGGCCGGGTTTGGCCCCCGAGCCTGACGTTGTCTACCCCTGCTTTAGGAGATCACTTCATCTCCCCCCTGCTTCATGAATAAACATGGTGAAGGAACGTTACGTCATCAGGCCGTGTCCATCAGAGCCAGTGTTCCCCTTCTTGGCAGTGACTGAAGGTGCAAAGTGATGACAGCTCTCATCTATAGATACCTCTCGTCTCCATATCTGCGGCTTGTATCTGATGTGTTCATTAGCTAATACAGTGTCCAGATGGTGAAGAAGACGCCGCCGCAGCCGCACGGCGCTGCTCGGGGAGTGCGGGGAGCGAGGGGAGGGAGAGGTATGTCCCAGAGGAGCTCGGGACACGTCTGCCTGCCTCCCCAAGTGCCCACTGGGGACGCACAATTAGCAGTTCCCATGGAGAGCGGGCGCAAAAACGCAGAGAGAAGAAATCAATTAAACCTCCGCTGACCTCCGCAAACAACAGGGAGGGGCGGCGGGAGGGGAGCGTGACAACTCGGATTGTGTTTAACACGCGAGGCGTTACGAGCTACAGGCTAACACAGGGCTGAGGTGAGGGGCCGTGCGCAGAGGACAGGCGGTATGTGAGATAGAACATTTGCCGCACAGTCACGTTGATGTACAGTCACTTCAATGGGTTCACACAACAGAAAACACTGAGAGTGCGGCTCAGAATCCTGCGGTGAGACGTGATGGTCTAAGGTCAGATGTGATGAAGTGATAAGTGCATTATTAAAAGGTGCCATGCCATTAGTCCCACGCCCCATTAGTCCAAAAATGCACCATTGAGCAGAGGTGCCATTAACACTAACCCAGTTGTGTTGTGGATTAGAGAGCCATACACAACCACTGGCCCAAACCTTAAGGTCAATGGACTCATGCCTGAACCTAATTTTATTTTTCAATCCCTATTTTCGGACTAATGGGCCGACCCCTTATTGAAAAACACGATGTTGGTCATTTGAGACCTAATCCGTCACAAATAATGAACATGATTAACATCTATAGATTTTCTGACCTGTCCTGACTCCACCCAGAACCATTCACAGGTATGCATTTGGATACTATGATCCGTCTGAATGGACCATGGCTTTAATTCTGTCCAAAAGGTGTTTGAAAGTGCTTAAAACTAGTAAGCATCTGTCCTTTGCAGTGACAAAAGCAGACTTCTTTTCAGAAATAATAAAACAGGCCAAAGGGAATAGTAAAATGATTTGGAAGTGTATTGACAATTTACCTGGGAAAGAGCGGGTTAAAATGGACCTATCAAACTAAACATAAACTCCTGCAACAACGGAACACTCAGACCTGTAACGCGAGGACAGCTTGACGGTCACTAACATGGTCAATAACTGCTTGATCACCTCGATCTTAGAACTGAGCAAACCCTCAGAGCTGCCTTTAACATCACCTGCAGCCTCTGTTGGGGGCCATGGCTGACGTTCCCACAGGTGGACTTACAACCCACCCTCGTGGAAGAACTGGACATGGAATGTGTGAGTGAAGACAAGGTCAACAAAATGATCTCCTCTCTCTCAAATTCCAGAACCAAAGACTCATGGGGACTTGATCCGAAATACAAAGAGGTTGTTAAGAGAATGTGTATTCCCCTCCTCTTTTAAAACTGCATTGGTAACACCCATTTTTAATTCAGGAAACAGAAAGGACATTAAGAACTGTAGACCTATCAGCATACCCCCTGCAGTTTCAGAGCTGATTGAGCACCTTGATGATGGAAACATGTTACACCCCATGCAATTTTCCTCGAGGTGATCAAATCCAGTCTGGACAAGGGAGGGGTCACATGGGTCGTTTTCCTGGATCTGCGTAAGGCATTCGACACTGTTAACCACTCAGTGCTGCTGACAAAATTGCTGAACATTAATGTTTCCGCAAACATTACCAGTTGGTTTCTCAGGTACCTCACAGGGCGTTTCCAGTGCGCAAGAATAAACGATAAAACTTCCCCGTTCAGCTCATGTACTACAGGGGTACCTCAAGGGTCTGTTCTGGGGCCGTTGCTCTTCAGTTTGTACATCAATGACCTACCTTTCATCTGTGATAATGTGGAGGTGTTGATGCACGCTGATGAAACGGTTTTCTTTACCCATGTCTCCGATGCTAGTTTTGTCAGTCAAACTATCTGGTTATGACCAAAGCAACAGAGTGGCTGAACAAGTCCTGCCGTACACTGAACACAGAGAAAACACAATGTCACAGTGTATTTTTCAAACAAAAGAGATCAAAGTGTTCTCCCAAATATCTATGCGGATAATAATCTGTCCTGGATCCAACACTTAATTTGAAAAAAACATGGGTTAAAAAGGTAAGATGTGTTCTGAAATTTAACATTGCCAACTTCCAGCACATCAGGAGCAAAGTCATGTCTCAATGCAGTGATCATATTGCACATCTTCTATTGTATGTCATCATGGTCTCAGGCCAAACAAACCCTTTTAAACCCTTTAGATCATTACATAACCAGGCCCTGAAAATCCTTGATAAAAATCCTCGATACCACCACTGCAATATACTTGAAAAATACAGTATACTAAGCTTTGACAACCTGATCAGGTACTCCGATATCGTACATAAAATCCTTTATGCTGCTGCCCCACCCCCTTCAAAAACATATGTACAGCTGCATGCCCAGCGAACAAGCAGAGCGTTGAGGTCTGTATCCAGGGGTGACTGCACTGTTCCTGAAAGAAAGTCTGCCTTCTCTCGATCAGCCTTTCTATAAAGCCATCAAAGAATGGAATGGGCTCCCAGACAATCTAAAGAACAATGCAGATTTCCAGAGCTTCTCACGGGCTCAAAGACTGGCTTCTAGACCACCAGTCCAGCCCACTCTTAAAGCACCAGACAGGTCTTTGGCCATCAGATGATCCCCTCGCGGGTACCGTCTGATGGCGACTAGTTTACTAGTGTAATAACGTTATCTTGTGTATGTGTTGTATAGACTTGAAAAAACTGTTGCACTTTATAATTCTGCACTTTATGATTTGTAACTTGCACTTGTAGTTGTAAATTGCCTGTGATATGTATTTTTTTATTTTGTTATGTAATTTTCACTGTGTAGCACTATAGATAGAAATTAGCATAGCGCTAAATCTGGTGCAGCCATCTTTTTAATGTAACTGCACACTGTACTAAACTCGCACATAGGAGTTTGGTTTTTGATCATTCCTAAATAAGCTGCTGTGTGTCTGACCCTCGCTCTCTTCTCTGAGATTATGACATCATATGGTAGAACGTGAACACAACCAGTTTGCCTCATCCTGCAATTCCAAACTCCCAGTCCTGCACTGAGAGCTCATTACATACAGTGAAAGTATGTCGGCCCAAGAAAGATTCCAAAATACACTGATTCAAAGACCTGTTGGCTGTTCTCCGAATCTCGCAATGCATTGTGGTCTATTACGACCATATGACCATAACTGCTCACTACTTCTTGACATTTGGACTTCACTAATGGCCTTGAGGAGCTCGAAGAGAGCAAGACAACAGATCCAGATGCTTAATCACTCCGGACTCTGACAGAGCTGAAAATAGACTTCATCCGTATTCTTGTCAAAGAGAAACAGAGTGGTGGAGAGTGGGCAGAGCAGAGCTAACAGGAGGATGTGGAGTCTGTGAGTAAATGTGAGGAGCCACTCTGAGAGAGAGACCTCGAGTCCACAGTCCTGGACGGAGCTGGTGTGAAAACTCTCCCATTCTGGCTGTCTGCCTCGAACCATCAGTCAGAGCTCAAAAGGTTGAAGGTCGTACAGTGAGACAGGGACGAGTGTCTGATATCTTATATGTCAGAGTGAGCCTCCTCTCGCTGCAGATGATCTCTGTCAACAAAGTCAGCACTGACGGAGTCAAAGCAACCAAGGCCGGGCACCAACAGGTCCTTCACTTCTCTGCTCCTGGAACTCTCTACGACAAACTTTGGTCGTATCTATGATTGTATATTTGCACAGTGAAGACGATGCATTGATATTTTGGAGAAAACAAGCTGAACAAAAGATGGACATTGAAAGCATGGTCAACAGGGTTAGGGTTTGTTTGCTCATTCTTAACTAAATTAAGACAATTACTGTTTCATAATTGTCTAAATAAATCTTCTTTATCTTCAAAGTCTCACAGAAAAGCACAGATACTAAATATTTAGGTGTAATTAATATAAAGAAACAGACGCCGTTCGTCTCATGAGTCCAACACAAATTAACTTTAAAATAGGAGAAATGAACATTTTGTTGGTGTATTCTGTATTCTGAGAACAGCGTTGGCTTCTCTCATGTGTTTATGAGCGTAATGAAATATTAGCATGTTTTCAGATAACAGCACAGACTTGTTGATGCCCGGTGCATTGTGGGTAAGCGCTCAGGGAGTTTGCAGACGGAGAAGCGGCGGAGGCTTGTCAGGAGGGACGCGCCGATAATGAAAAGTTTGATTATCCGAGTTGCACTTTTGTTTTGAACAATAATTCATGGAAGAAATTAAATTCTGTGTACAGTTTTGCTAATTTGGATTTAATTAAACAATAGCAGTAACGTTTGGCGCTGACCGGACGTGGCGGCGGTGGCTCTCCGGAGGGCGGTGGGGATGGCTTCAGAACATAATTAACTTTTCAATTAGACACATAGACACATTAGACTTTGTAGTGTCTGCGGCAGGAGGAGAAGGCTGTGTAAGGTGAGGAACGACTCAACCGCTTTCAGATCTAACCCGCGCTAATGTCGGCCACCTAACCACACTTTTAGTCAAAGTATTCTTTTGAAAATGAGGCTTCTCCATTTAAATTTAAAGTGTTGCCATGAATGGGAGAAACATCTACGTCATTGAGAAGGAGAGCGCCCCCTTTGGGTGAAAACAGCAGCTCTCATTGAAATGAATGGGCAGAGATTGTCTTAGAACGTCTAATTTACATATGTTTTATTTGTTTTATTTATTTGTCGAATGTGAAAAGGAAGCCATGTAATGGAAGTGATCTGTTGTTTCAGATAATTGATAAAAGACGGTAAAACTGCAGTTGGTCCAAAGATCTAAATAATAGGGACCGGAGGGTCCAATTCATAATAATGATCCCGAGTGAAATAAACATGTCTGCCTAATTTCCTCCTACAAAGCCTGTTCCTTAAAAGAGCAAAAAGGTGGAAAGCCCCTGACTGGCTACGAGCCTCCACAGGGCTCCACCTGTCGATTATAAATACAAAAAAACCAGCATGGTTAAAAATATGACAGGCCAGTGTTATGAGTTAAAAACTCTTTAAAACAGGCTTTTAAGCAGTGCAAACGAGGTCTGAGGCGGTCAGACATCATTACAGCTTCAGCTTTTAGTTTGTCCCTTTTAAATTGTTATTAAAAAAGCCGCAGCCGATGATGTAGTTTTATATTTTGTGAGAACAAAATATCCATGGTTCATTGTTAATGTGTGTTTTAAGACCCAGGGAATCATGAATTAGGCCTAACACTGAGCATGTGAAATAAGTCTGAATATTTACTGTTTGAGTATAACTGTGGTTCCCAAAGTGGGGTCCGGGGCCCACTGGAGGTTCTCAGAAGCACTACAGCCCCCTCCCCCCAAAGCCTGTCCACAACAAGTTCATTGAAATGACATATATTTTTAGACATTGCAATTTGTTATTTTACATCATTTTAAGCCGTAAAACATTCCCATGGGATCTTGGTTCAATAAGGGACTGCGACGCACCAGACTGTGGGAATGGCTGCGATATGAAATCGCTCCCGCTGGTCTCCTGACAGTGACTGATGTGTCCGTAAGCTCGTAGTTCTGATCACTGGGTTGGAATATTTTATCCCCAGCACCAGAAATGACCTCAGTTCTCCCCGACACACTCATATCATTTTTAGGCCTTGTTTAAGGGAGTGAACTCAGCGATGCCGCTCTCATCTATAATTTAATTGCCAGAATGTTAATCTGAATCAAAGCACCCGATGATTGTCCCATCTTCTGTCCTCAAAGCCTTCCATCGGTCAATCTTCATTTCCTTCTCTGCTTCTAGTGACCGGAACCAACTGCAACACACTCAAAAACCTCCGCTCTAAAGCCAACAGCATCCTTCAAAAAGTCAACAAACCGGCCTCCGTCAGCTCTGGGTTCACTCGTCCGTCATTCTCTCTGACCAGTGACAATAATGACGTGTCCTGCTCGAGGACGCAGCAGCGGCAGGAGTCGGACTCTCTGTGGGTATTGTCTGAGTGAAAAACCGTGTCCATGTTTGTGTCACGGTGACAGCCAGACATCTGCGTCTTATTAGCTCGCCGCGTCCCTGAATCCAATCGTTTCAATTATCTCCAGCGCGGGCCTAATACTAACGCGCGCCGCCTTCACTGACTCGAGGCCAGTGCACGGCGCCGCCTTCACCGACGCCGCGGCTTATTATCCCGCGCGGCTCTGCACCTGGGCTTCGCTCACCTCTCTGCGCTCCATTATTGACAGCAGCTGTTACAGAATCATTTATGGGATGCGCTCGGATTAGCGGCGCGGACAAAAGCGAGCGGCGCTCCTCAGAGGTTTACTGTCAGCGCGAAATACGGGAGGAATCCAAACTACGCCAGGCTCGTTCAGGACGGAAATATTAAAAGCCCTCACGGCAGTTAGGCATAATTACTTCTTTCAGTAAAATCAGACATTTGAGAATGAAGATGTAGCTTAATTCTAAAACCTGTATATGGATGGTGAACTCAGTGTTATTTACATCACCGTGACAGTGTGAGTCCCTGAAGCTGTGAGTGAGTGAGTGCTTTCTTTACCGTGACAGTGTGAGTCCCTGAAGCTGTGAGTGAGTGAGTGCTTTCTTTACCGTGACAGTGTGAGTCCCTGAAGCTGTGAGTGAGTAAGTGCTTTCTTTACCGTGACAGTGTGAGTCCCTGAAGCTGTGAGTGAGTAAGTGCTTTCTTTACCGTGACAGTGTGAGTCCCTGAAGCTGTGAGTGAGTGCTTTCTTTACCGTGACAGTGTGAGTCCCTGAAGCTGTGAGTGAGTGCTTTCTTTACCGTGACAGTGTGAGTCCCTGAAGCTGTGAGTAGGTGCTTTCTTTACCGTGACAGTGTGAGTCCCTGAAGCTGTGAGTGAGTAGGTGCTTTCTTTACGTTCAGGTGTTGGGATAGTCCTGAGCCGCTGTGGGCCTTCAGTCTCCTCTGATCCTCTGGAACGGGGCACCGCCTCCTGGGTTTGCCCCTGTTTCAGAGCGTGGTGTCCTGCACCGATCAGCTCCTTCCTCCTGAGCAGCTCCCTCCGCTCCACAGCACTCTTTCACCATCTTCTGGGACGAGCTTTGCAGACCAATATCCTCCAGTGAACAAACATTAGCCAGAACAATAGAAGGGACAGAGGCTTGTGTGGCTTAGCTGTGAGTCTTGCCCGGATACCTCCTCGTTTGTCTCTTTTATGTTCCTTGTAGCGGCTCTTGTGTTGCTTCCACTGTTTGGACTAGTGGTTGGACTTTTTTATTAATTATGGCCTTTGTGATTAATTTATCGCAATTAAGCATAATTTGTTTTGATTTTTAGAGGTTTTCGAGGACTCTTCGGGACTCCTTAGTTTGGACACAACAATTGAACTTTCTATGGGCGACGGTGGTGCAGAGAGTGATCAGAGGGTCAGAGGTTTGAATCCCGCAGGTACACACTGTCGTTGTGTCCTTGGGCAAGACACTTCCCCTGCTTGCCTCCAGTGTCTGTGTTAAAGCGCTTTGAGTGGCCATGGATTCAGGTAAAGGGCATTTGCAGAGTAACTCGACACACATTTCTGCCATTATTTGCTGTCCAGAAAGACAAGTCAATGTGGACCACTCCTGAAGGGGCGCAGTTGGTCTTGCCCTGGTCTCGGCTGTAAAACTCTGAGGGCCAGATCTTGTGACTGGCGCAGTCCGTGCGCAACTCTAAACGCAACATAGAACACGCACGATCTTGCATGTTGCGCTAAAGGCTGCGCCACTAGGGAGAGGGCGTTATTTAAGAAAAAGAGGCCGACTGAGGCGCGGTTCATTACGAGCAGCACTTGCGCTGCTCTTCTATGGCCTGGTCTTCTTCCTTAGAATCGACGTCAAATTGAAAACAAAACCGAAATTGCCTTGAAAAGTCTGTTTGAGTGTAGGTTACACACAGGCTTACTTTGATACAGTAGATCAACGTGCACACCCCAACACCAAAACAACAACAGTTTTCCATAAATAAACCACACACGCCTCAAGTGCCACAACACCAGGTCTGATCTGTGTTTTAAGGAGACATTTCCATCGTGTGTCAGTCTCCTGATGATGCTCCTTGTGTGGCCACAGCTCAGTCCAAAAGAAAGAAGCGCATTTTACAGGGCGCAGAGCAACTTGTTTATTTTTTTTTTATTTTTTTTTTTTAATTCAGCCGCTCCAAGAAACCTGCAGCTGTAGCGCAAATGTTCCAATACGCTACAGTTTTCTTGCAACTACTGCAACTCTAACCTGGCTAATGCCACTGCTGTGTGCGCTCAAATCATTTGAAACTGCACAGCAGCCTGGGGACCATAGCCGAAATTTTCGCATGGATTTGGGAACCAATCACAGAACGAGGAGGGACGGCAAGATGATGACGCGCTATTCGATATATGGAAGCTTGTAGTTTATTTACGGATTAAAAATAAAAAGTTTATGCACGGATCAAACATGACAGCAGCAGACACTACGCTATTTTTCGATCAAGGTTTAGGCTGTGTTCTAAATAGTTTAGCTCGAAAAGTTTACAGCGGGTACGTCATACGTCATCTCATACGATGATACGATTGGCTGTGGCTACTGCAGACACATGATAGACATTCGTAGCGCCCAATAAACGGCTATGGACGATCGTAAACCACACCTCTCCTACCAGAAAATGAATTGGTGGTACCCAGACTAAATATCACTTGTGATTTTAGTCTGGCGTTAGCATAACTCTGCAACTCCTCCGCAGCCGATATGACAGTTTCTGATCAATTAAATCCTTTACATTTGGTAACTTTGTGCATTCGAACAGTGTCCAGTGTCTTCCTCTCTGTCCCGCCCGCTCATCTTGGATCTGCAGTGAGTGGCTGCAGCAGCGGAGGGACACTTTTATTTCTTTAATCTTAATTAAACATTGCGCGTTGCATCATGCATGTTACGCGTGTACAGGAGAACCCCCCCCCCTCGCAAACCACCGCCTTCCGCAGGTCTGGGGAAAGCATGGGGAGGGGGCGGCACCACAACATCGCAATGCGAGTCTGTCCCCCCCTCCTGTCCTGCCCACTTTTTGCGCCAGGTATGACACTGAAGATTGCAAGGAGCGCCACCCGTCTGCGCAGTCGTCTGCTCTACAGCCTGCGCTATGAACCACAAGATCTGGCCCTGAGGGTGGGAGCGCGCTAACAATAGTGTCAGGATTAAATTAGGACATGTGGAGGTAAGAATGACAAGCCTGTGTTCAACAATGACTTAAAGAGGCAACAAAGTTTCAATGGAAAGTCCAGGAGCCACTTCCTTATGGTTACAGGAAGCCCATCATGAATTTGACAGTCTAACCCCACCTCCATGTGCTCCTTCATGTGGGGGGGCTCATGAAGGAGGGAGAGCTCGCTGAGCGAAGCAAAGAGAAATGGCTTCTCTCTGTGTGAATGCTCTGTCACAGAGCGCCGTGGGGTCATGACATCAGCGGTTCATTTGTAACCTGCTCCAGACAGATTGATATTATTATGCCAATAACTTTACACTGATGTTAAACTGGGATGGCTCCGGCTTTAAGGGAGAGGGCACACGGCAAATCCATTCAACATTTAGTTTTGAAAAATGTGTGTTTGTGTTTGGTTTGGTTTTCAAACACGTCGACGGGAGTAGCACAACACGGATTCACGTGTTTGTTGGCTTAAATAAACACCACAAGAATTCAGCTTCAGGCAAGGTTTGTTCGTTTGGGTCCTCAAATAAAAATTCCACGGCACACACATATGGTTTGAGAACAAATGACACTTTTAGTTTACTCTAAAATGTCAACAATTGGACTAGGAGCAGTGCACAATATCCCTGGGACGCCTCACATGGAGGAACCTCTGGGCTCAAAGCCACTGTATCTGATTTTATTCTAGTCGTGGAACATTAGCTTTGTCCTCCTTCAGTATATTGTGCACTCAGACTAAAGTGAAAAAACACTGTCCATCTAGTTATAAAGCATTTGCATGATTTTCAATAACTCTCTAGTTGTGGAGTGTTTTTGTGACAGTGACCCTGAAAAGTGAAATGTGACTCTGTCCCACTGAAAAATCGAGATACAACAAGGATGTTGGGAAAGTTAAGAATGAGTTTGGACATAGCAAAAATATTAATTTAGTGACTAACTCTTTCATTTGTTTGCAATAAATCAAAATCATGTCAGATTCTGCGTACACCACCTGGAATTTCACATTTCTGCCTAAATCAGTCACTAAATGTGGTCTGATTGTAAACATTCACAGGAGAGCGTGGAGTAAGTAAGTACACCCCCTGAATCTCACTGAACTGCAGCAGTTTAGTAAAGAGGAATGATCCAAGATTCATCCTGATCGTTTTGAGCGTCTAATCTGTAACTACAGAAAAGCAGTTATTGCTACAAAAGAAGAGTCAGCCATTTTGCAGAATTTGCTAAATATCTTGATAAACTTGAATGAACGTGAATTAATTTTTCCATTGATGATGTCAGGTTGTCCAGGCCCTGAGGCAACAAAACAGCCCCACACCATGATTGTCCTGCTCCAGACTTCACTGTGGACAGAAGGTTTTGATTTGTCCTCCACACATGACGTTGTGTGTTCCTCCCAAAATATTCAACTTTGGTTTGTGAAAGAGCTCTTGGATGCTCCACAGCACTACTGGGCAAATATACTGTTGGACCCAAAGTTGAATAGTTTTTCACCCAATGTTTGGATGGTATTAGTTCAAGCAGACACTGTTTAATCATTCCTGGGATTCTGATGAAGATCAGACCACACTGAGTGACCAGTTTAGGCAGAAATGTGAGAAATTCCTGATGGTGAACTTACTTTTTCTGGCCACTGCTGACCAGACGTCCTGGCTGGGGCATTTCAGGGTTTGAGCTCTATTCTCATGCCCTGATTTCTCCCAAATCTCTAAATAGAATTGATCTTTCTTGAGTCTTTCTATTTGGGTTGACAATCAAACTTTTATTTCCCTTTAAAACTGGCCTTCATGATCTGATTCTCCTCAACTGACGAGCGTGCGACCCATTTCCAAAGTGACCACTCCATTCACAAGCGGCTGTCATCCGTCTCTGACATTAACGCGGCCTGTATCTGCTCGCTGTCTAAGCCGCTTTAGATCAACAACACCTCATTCTTAATAAAAATAGCCCGCGTATATCCACCCAAACACCGTATTAGCATCTCAAAGCGCGGCGGGGAGGGAGGGGGGGGAGCTAGGTGTCTCTCCGTATATTGTCATTCACTATAAAGACACCCTATCTGTCTGCTAAAACCTGTCAGGAATTACCGCTCCGGCCAAAAACATGCATTACTTGGCCCCCACCGCTCTTCTCCGGCAAAAAAACGCGGCAACAAACGCGGAGCTAACCTGGCAGCGGCGAGGCTGGGCGCGTGTTATCAAGCGCACACATGTGTCCGGGCACAGATTAAGCGCGCATTCATCTGCCGCAGTCCGTTAGCGTAAAACATGGCAGCCGTTCAGGCCCGGCACCGGTGCCACGCGATTTCACGGCCTTCCCAAACGCGCTACTGCTACTGCTGCTGCTGCTGCTGCGACGTTTCCCCCCTTTTCACCGCAACATGGTTTCAAGAGAAGGAAAAAAGAAAGAAGTCAGTTTAAAGTGATCGCTCTGACGACTCGTCTCACCAGAACGGGAAACACAACCATGCACAAGGCGAGACGCAGCAGGTGAGTCGGGGAAAACATCCACTTAAAGATATCCTGCAGATTTCTGACAGAAACGGAAGCAGCAAATGGATCGCACCCTTTCATCTATTTATTGTTCACATAATTAAGGAAGTCCATAAGTAGAAGTCACTAAGAACGCCTCTACAACATCGAAATAATGAATGAATGTGGAAATATTGTATTTGTCTTTATTGAAATGTGTTATTGCTGGAACAATGCATTGTTTTATGGAGTTCAAAGTTAACATGACGTCACCCTTCTGCACTTTTCACTGGAGGCAGTGAATCCTCTGCTCAGATCCATTGAAACCATGTGGGAAATTCAGAAAATCTCTATATCAAATGATTTTTTTTTTCTTAAATGACCTGCTGGACGGCAAGCTTTCATTGGGATAAGCGCAAGGGGATGTTCAAAACGGTCAAGAGAAGAGAACGGCCTGCGCACATGGACTTTCATTTAACCAGAATGTCGCTGTTTTACACAATACAACCGTGGATATTTTTGTTCTCACATTAGGCCACAAAAGCAATCACACGACTTGATGAAGCTTTTATTGGACCCATTCGTGTTACTTTTCTCTGCTTCTGTCCGTCACGCGGGAGAAAACAAGATCTCCTCTGTGACAGCAGTTTGTGGTCTATAGAGTTGTATTTCCCAAACTCTTCGTGTACATGCTCTCCAAGTTCCTCGAGGAGCGGGCGACTGAAGTCCAGGTGAAAAGCATTGACTATGTTTACATGAAGTCAGTAACCCTTTTATAACCAGAATATTAGCAATATTGCCCGAATATTTTGTGACGTATGCATGGGAATGTCCTCATGGAAAGGAACATTAGCAGAACAGCAGCGTAAATGTTCTGCACATGTTCTATCCACAAGAAATCCTGGTCTTTTGAGTACTTCATCTTCTCAGACCATGAGGTACAATAGTGTCAGGTTCTGCTGGTGGGTCAGTCCCAGCCCCAAAGCACCCTGGACTGTTCTTTATCTACCATGCTGCTGCTGCTGCTGCTGTTGTCTTTGGATGCAGGGGTATTCCAAATGGTTCAGAAACTGGAATATTGACCGTAACCCGTGACAGCATGTAAAAGTAGTCATTGATTCAGCAGTCTGAGCAAACAGAACATGTAGTGTCTGTAGGCGCAGGTTTACGTGAAGATGCTGCTGCCACTATGTGAGAAAAAAACAAACATTTGATGTAAATGACCCTTGGAGTTACAGTTTATGATATAAATCTATCCATGTGTCCAGGCACGGACCAGCACTCCAATTCTTTATCATTGAATTCTATCTTTTGGAAAGAATGAATGTGAACCTGATGGAGTTGAAGTTGAGCGCTGATTCACGGTTCCGGCAGCTCAGTTGGTTTCGTATAAAGACGGCAGGATGAGCGTGTCCCGGGTGATGGCACATTATTGGGGAAGGGGGATGACTGTTTCTGAATGGGGCGGGGGCTTACACGCTGAGAGCTACTTACAGGGGCCTCTGTGGTGGAGCTAAGCCGCTAATAATTGAAGCGCGGTGGCCCAGGAAGGGAGGCGCACAAAGGGGGACATGCGGATGCATTGGGGCCGTGGGTTTAGGGAGCGCAGAGGTGAGTCTGAACCACAACAGAGCTAATAATAAACACCAGTGAGAGGGAAGGTTGCATTTAAACACCATGAATACGAGATCTTACATCAGGGAGGTTCTCAGCTGTGCCATACCTGAAATACTCTCATTTAGGGATGTCCTGATCCCATATTCAGTATCCGTATCAGTATCAGTATCCAATTCAGATAACGGATAGATAATAATGCTTACACTTGTATTGTGCTTTACAAGTCAGTGTTACCAAGGTTCTCAAAGCACTACGCTGTAGTCATTATTAATCACCCCATACTCACCTCTTGGGGTAGACTGATGGAAGCGAGGCTATCAGCCGGTGCCATCGGCCCCTGCGACCACCACTCACTCACACTCTCAGTCATTCTGGCCTATTGCGATCGCTAAACACATAATAAAGTCAGAGAAAAGTTCCTTGTTTCCTTTGCAGTGCTGTCATTTAGAGGAGTCAGAAACTCAGGCAGATTCCAGTCCAACAGTGGAGATACACGCTTATGCAGCTATGTGCTCCTCTAGCTCTATAACAGGCCCTGAACAGAATGCATAGCCCTGAATGGCCTTTAGAAGCAGATAGAGCTGAAACTATTGTTTTGAGAAGGGGCTTAAAATGCTGCAAATATAAACGTTTGAATTTTAGCCTGTATATCACCCATCATTAATGTATAATTTAAAATGCAAAACTAAATCCAAAACCTCTTGTATGTTTATAGAAAGGCCTGTAATACAACAACAAAAATCACATTTTGCATGATTTTACAAGGTTTTAAGTAGAACTTCAATATGCAACAAAAAGAAATGGGAGTGAGACAAGAATCAATGGAAAAAATGTGGATTAAGTTATTTTCTGTCAGGCATTCACACTGTCATCACATCCTGATGCAAACACAATATTTTTGGTTTGTTGTTTAGCTGCACGAGTAGAGCCTCTCGCAGCCATCGCTGCTGAAGCAGGATGCAGTAAAAGTCATTTAGAATGTCTGAAATGATCCTGAGGGTTATGGGACAAATAAGTTAAGTGGAACACCCCAAAAAACATGTCCTCAGCACTGAGCCAGAGGATCTGATTGGCTGGAGGATCCTGGGATCCTTGGCCAGAATTCTTTTTTTTTGCCTTTACCATCAGGACATGACAGTGTGAATACCTGACAGAAAATGACACTGAATCCACATTTTTCCACAAGCTTTGTCCTTTTAAAGGCATGTGGTCAGAAACTTATGATCAGTAGCAAAACAGCCTTTTTCAGTTTTACTGCTGGTTTCAATAAAAGGTTCAATAAAAAATTGTTTTGTCTCACTCCCGCATCTTTTTCCATATTGAAGGACCATGCAAAATGTGAATGTTTGCCTTTTTCCAGCTGGTCTTAAACTTGCGGAAACAGAAGAAATAACCTCTTGACATTTGTGAGTCAGTGGTTAAGTCTTTGCCGGATGCATGAATACATGAATGTATTTTCTTTGATTAGTGGTACTTCCAGTTGCCGTGAGTGCTGATAAACAACATGTACAATAGAGTCCTAGGAAATACAGATCGGAGCTCCGGCAGCGGAAGAGGACACAACCAAAGACTAAAAGATGATTTAAAAAAGTGTGATATACGGAGTTTAAAAATGTTAAAAGTAAGTATTCTCCTCCCCCTACATGTTCCAACCATACATCCCAGTCATGACATTTTAGCTCCATGTTGCATAACATTATTAAGAAATAACTTATGCCACAGTTCATACAATCACATGTGTCACATGATGCTGTATCTGCTGCTCCATTGGCCAACAGAGTTAAAGAGTTCCTCATTGATAATAAGTGAGTTTATAACAGGGGTTCCAACAATCATACTCTTCATTCTTGTAATTATACGCCATATTTATACATAAATATAATGACAATCAATGTGAAAGTATTCTAAAAGTATTCAGAATACTGTACTCTGATTAGACAAAGTGACGGAATACGTTACAAAACACACACAAGTAACTAAATACAATTTTAAAGTATTCTCCCCAACACTGTTTATATAGCCTGGTTTTACCAGACCCTCGTACTGGAAGGGGACTTTCTCAACTGAGCTCCGTTATCAGGTGGGAGGGGTGAACTCCTTTGAAATGATTGGATCTGATTTTCGCTAGTGTTTGGTCGTAACGTATGTTGTGCGCCTGAGTGAGTGAAGCAGCTATTATAACTCTGTCATAACTCTATCATTACTCTATCATTACTCTATCATAACTCTGTCATAACTCTATCATTACTCTATTATGACTCTATTATAACTCTATCATAACTCTATCATAACTCTGTCATAACTATCATAACTCTGTCATAACTCTGTCATAACTCTGTCATAACTATCATTACTCTATCATAACTCTGTCATAACTCTGTCATAACTCTCTCATAACTCTGTCATAACTATCATAACTCTGTCATAACTCTGTCATAACTCTGTCATAACTATCATTACTCTATCATAACTCTGTCATAACTATCATAACTCTATCATAACTATCATTACTCTATCATAACTCTATCATAACTCTGTCATAACTCTGTCATAACTATCATAACTCTGTCATAACTATCATTACTCTATCATAACTCTATCATAACTCTGTCATAACTCTATCATAACTCTGTCATAACTATCATAACTCTGTCATAACTCTGTCATAACTCTGTCATAACTATCATTACTCTATCATAACTCTGTCATAACTCTGTCATAACTATCATTACTCTATCATAACTCTGTCATAACTCTGTCATAACTATCATTACTCTATCATAACTCTGTCATAACTATCATAACTCTGTCATAACTATCATTACTCTATCATAACTCTATCATAACTCTATCATAACTCTGTCATAACTCTATCATAACTCTATCATAACTATCATAACTATCATAACTCTGTCATAACTCTATCATAACTCTATCATAACTCTATCATAACTATCATAACTCGGTCATAACTCTATCATAACTCTGTCATAACTCTGTCATAACTCTGTCATAACTCTATCATAACTCTGTCATAACTATCATAACTCTGTCATAACTATCATTACTCTATCATAACTCTGTCATAACTCTATCATAACTCTATCATAACTATCATAACTCTGTCATAACTCTGTCATAACTCTATCATAACTCTGTCATAACTATCATAACTCTGTCATAACTATCATTACTCTATCATAACTCTGTCATAACTATCATAACTCTGTCATAACTATCATTACTCTATCATAACTCTGTCATAACTAGCATAACTCTGTCATAACTATCATTACTCTATCATAACTCTATCATAACTCTGTCATAACTCTATCATAACTATCATAACTCTGTCATAACTATCATAACTCTGTCATAACTATCATTACTCTATCATAACTCTATCATAACTCTGTCATAACTCTGTCATAACTATCATAACTCTGTCATAACTATCATTACTCTATCATAACTCTATCATAACTCTGTCATAACTCTGTCATAACTCTATCATAACTATCATAACTCTGTCATAACTCTGTCATAACTCTATCATAACACTGTCATAACGCTATCATAACTCTATCATAACTCTGTCATAACTCTATCATAACTCTATCATAACTCTATCATAAATCTGTCATAACTCTATCATAACTCTATCATAACTATCATAACTCTGTCATAACTCTGTCATAACTCTATCATAACTCTGTCATAACTCTGTCATAACTCTATCATAACTCTATCATAAATCTATCATAACTCTATCATAACTCTATCATAACTCTATCATAACTCTATCATAAATCTGTCATAACTCTATCATAACTCTATCATAAATCTATCATAACTCTATCATAACTCTATCATAACTATCATAACTCTGTCATAACTCTGTCATAACTCTATCATAACTCTGTCATAACTCTGTCATAACTCTATCATAACTCTATCATAACTCTGTCATAACTCTATCATAACTATCATAACTCTGTCATAACTCTGTCATAACTCTATCATAACTCTGTCATAACTCTATCATAACTATCATAACTCTATCATAACTCTATCATAACTATCATAACTCTGTCATAACTCTATCATAACTATCATAACTCTGTCATAACTCTGTCATAACTCTATCATTACTCTATCATAACTATCATAACTCTGTCATAACTCTGTCATAACTCTATCATAACTCTATCATAACTATCATAACTCTGTCATAACTCTGTCATAACTCTAGCATAACTCTATCATAACTCTGTCATAACTCTGTCATAACTCTATCATAACTATCATAACTCTGTCATAACTCTGTCATAACTCTATCATAACTCTATCATAACTATCATAACTCTATCATAACTCTATCATAACTCTATCATAACTATCATAACTCTGTCATAACTCTGTCATAACTCTAGCATAACTCTATCATAACTCTGTCACAACTCTATCATAACTCTATCATAACTATCATAACTCTGTCATAACTCTATCATAACTCTGTCATAACTCTGTCATAACTCTGTCATAACTCTATCATAACTCTGTCATAACTCTATCATAACTCTGTCATAACTCTATCATAACTCTATCATAACTCTGTCATAACTCTATCATAACTCTGTCATAACTCTATCATAACTCTATCATGACTCTATCATAACTCTATCATAACTCTATCATAACTCTATCATAACTCTATCATAACTCTATCATAACTCTGTCATAACTCTGTCATAACTCTATCATAACTCTGTCATAACTCTGTCATGACTCTATCATAACTCTGTCATAACTCTATCATAACTCTGTCATAACTCTGTCATAACTCTGTCATAACTCTGTCATAACTATCATAACTCTGTCATAACTCTATCATAACTCTGTCATAACTCTATCATAACTATCATAACTCTGTCATAACTCTATCATAACTCTGTCATAACTCTGTCATAACTCTGTCATAACTCTATCATAACTCTGTCATAACTCTATCATAACTCTGTCATAACTCTGTCATAACTCTAGCATAACTCTATCATAACTCTGTCATAACTCTGTCATAACTCTATCATAACTATCATAACTCTGTCATAACTCTGTCATAACTCTATCATAACTCTATCATAACTATCATAACTCTATCATAACTCTATCATAACTCTATCATAACTATCATAACTCTGTCATAACTCTGTCATAACTCTAGCATAACTCTATCATAACTCTGTCACAACTCTATCATAACTCTATCATAACTATCATAACTCTGTCATAACTCTATCATAACTCTGTCATAACTCTGTCATAACTCTGTCATAACTCTATCATAACTCTGTCATAACTCTATCATAACTCTGTCATAACTCTATCATAACTCTATCATAACTCTATCATAACTATCATAACTCTGTCATAACTCTATCATAACTCTGTCATAACTCTGTCATAACTCTGTCATAACTCTGTCATAACTCTGTCATAACTCTATCATAACTCTATCATAACTATCATAACTCTGTCATAACTCTATCATAACTCTGTCATAACTCTGTCATAACTCTGTCATAACTCTATCATAACTCTGTCATAACTATCATAACTCTGTCATAACTATCATAACTCTGTCATAACTCTATCATAACTCTGTCATAACTCTGTCATAACTCTGTCATAACTCTATCATAACTCTATCATAACTATCATAACTCTGTCATAACTCTATCATAACTCTGTCATAACTCTGTCATAACTCTGTCATAACTCTATCATAACTCTGTCATAACTCTATCATAACTCTGTCATAACTCTGTCATAACTCTGTCATAACTCTATCATAACTCTGTCATAACTCTATCATAACTCTGTCATAACTCTATCATAACTCTATCATAACTCTGTCATAACTCTATCATAACTCTGTCATAACTCTATCATAACTCTATCATGACTCTATCATAACTCTATCATAACTCTATCATAACTCTATCATAACTCTATCATAACTCTATCATAACTCTGTCATAACTCTGTCATAACTCTATCATAACT
The DNA here is from genome assembly GCF_951799975.1 of Gobius niger. Classification (NCBI taxonomy): domain Eukaryota; kingdom Metazoa; phylum Chordata; class Actinopteri; order Gobiiformes; family Gobiidae; genus Gobius; species Gobius niger. The sequence goes on from NC_136859.1 coordinate 36,063,738, forward strand.
CTGTCATAACTCTGTCATGACTCTATCATAACTCTGTCATAACTCTATCATAACTCTGTCATAACTCTGTCATAACTCTGTCATAACTCTGTCATAACTATCATAACTCTGTCATAACTCTATCATAACTCTGTCATAACTCTATCATAACTATCATAACTCTGTCATAACTCTATCATAACTCTGTCATAACTCTGTCATAACTCTGTCATAACTCTATCATAACTCTGTCATAACTCTATCATAACTCTGTCATAACTCTGTCATAACTCTAGCATAACTCTATCATAACTCTGTCATAACTCTGTCATAACTCTATCATAACTATCATAACTCTGTCATAACTCTGTCATAACTCTATCATAACTCTATCATAACTATCATAACTCTATCATAACTCTATCATAACTCTATCATAACTATCATAACTCTGTCATAACTCTGTCATAACTCTAGCATAACTCTATCATAACTCTGTCACAACTCTATCATAACTCTATCATAACTATCATAACTCTGTCATAACTCTATCATAACTCTGTCATAACTCTGTCATAACTCTGTCATAACTCTATCATAACTCTGTCATAACTCTATCATAACTCTGTCATAACTCTATCATAACTCTATCATAACTCTATCATAACTATCATAACTCTGTCATAACTCTATCATAACTCTGTCATAACTCTGTCATAACTCTGTCATAACTCTGTCATAACTCTATCATAACTCTATCATAACTATCATAACTCTGTCATAACTCTATCATAACTCTGTCATAACTCTGTCATAACTCTGTCATAACTCTATCATAACTCTGTCATAACTATCATAACTCTGTCATAACTATCATAACTCTGTCATAACTCTATCATAACTCTGTCATAACTCTGTCATAACTCTGTCATAACTCTATCATAACTCTATCATAACTATCATAACTCTGTCATAACTCTATCATAACTCTGTCATAACTCTGTCATAACTCTGTCATAACTCTATCATAACTCTGTCATAACTCTATCATAACTCTGTCATAACTCTATCATAACTCTATCATAACTCTATCATAACTATCATAACTCTGTCATAACTCTATCATAACTCTGTCATAACTCTGTCATAACTCTGTCATAACTCTATCATAACTCTGTCATAACTATCATAACTCTGTCATAACTATCATTACTCTATCATAACTCTGTCATAACTCTATCATAACTCTATCATAACTATCATAACTCTGTCATAACTCTGTCATAACTCTATCATAACTCTGTCATAACTATCATAACTCTGTCATAACTATCATTACTCTATCATAACTCTGTCATAACTATCATAACTCTGTCATAACTATCATTACTCTATCATAACTCTGTCATAACTATCATAACTCTGTCATAACTATCATTACTCTATCATAACTCTATCATAACTCTGTCATAACTCTATCATAACTATCATAACTCTGTCATAACTATCATAACTCTGTCATAACTATCATTACTCTATCATAACTCTATCATAACTCTGTCATAACTCTATCATAACTATCATAACTCATTCATAACTATCATAACTCTGTCATAACTCTGTCATAACTCTATCATAACTATCATAACTCTGTCATAACTCTATCATAACACTGTCATAACTCTATCATAACTCTATCATAACTCTGTCATAACTCTATCATAACTCTATCATAACTCTATCATAAATCTGTCATAACTCTATCATAACTCTATCATAACTATCATAACTCTGTCATAACTCTGTTATAACTCTATCATAACTCTATCATAACTATCATAACTCTATCATAACTCTATCATAACTCTATCATAACTATCATAACTCTGTCATAACTCTGTCATAACTCTAGCATAACTCTATCATAACTCTGTCACAACTCTATCATAACTCTATCATAACTATCATAACTCTGTCATAACTCTATCATAACTCTGTCATAACTCTGTCATAACTCTGTCATAACTCTGTCATAACTCTATCATAACTCTGTCATAACTCTATCAAAACTCTATCATAACTCTGTCATAACTCTGTCATAACTCTATCATAACTATCATAACTCTGTCATAACTCTATCATAACTCTATCATAACTATCATAACTCTGTCATAACTCTATCATAACTATCATAACTCTGTCATAACTCTGTCATAACTCTATCATTACTCTATCATAACTATCATAACTCTGTCATAACTCTGTCATAACTCTATCATAACTCTATCATAACTATCATAACTCTGTCATAACTCTGTCATAACTCTAGCATAACTCTATCATAACTCTGTCATAACTCTGTCATAACTCTATCATAACTATCATAACTCTGTCATAACTCTGTCATAACTCTAGCATAACTCTATCATAACTCTGTCATAACTCTGTCATAACTCTATCATAACTATCATAACTCTATCATAACTCTATGATAACTCTATCATAACTATCATAACTCTGTCATAACTCTGTCATAAATCTAGCATAACTCTATCATAACTCTGTCACAACTCTATCATAACTCTATCATAACTATCATAACTCTGTCATAACTCTATCATAACTCTGTCATAACTCTGTCATAACTCTGTCATAACTCTATCATAACTCTGTCATAACTCTATCATAACTCTGTCATAACTCTATCATAACTCTATCATAACTCTGTCATAACTCTATCATAACTCTGTCATAACTCTATCATAACTCTGTCATAACTCTGTCATAACTCTATCATAACTCTGTCATAACTCTATCATAACTCTATCATAACTCTATCATGACTCTATCATAACTCTATCATAACTCTATCATAACTCTATCATAACTCTGTCATAACTCTCTCATAACTCTATCATAACTCTATCATAACTCTATCATGACTCTATCATAACTCTGTCATAACTCTATCATAACTCTATCATAACTCTATCATAACTCTATCATAACTCTGTCATAACTCTATCATAACTCTATCATAACTCTCTCATAACTCTATCATAACTCTATCATAACTATCATAACTCTATCATAACTCTATCATAACTCTATCATAACTCTATCATAACTCTGTCATAACTCTGTCATAACTGTATCATAACTCTGTCATAACTCTATCATAACTATGTCATAACTGTTTGGGCTGAAATTGCAACATTTCACTCAAAAGTTGCTTTTGAATAGACACATTTCCCCTCATTCCTGTTTGATGCAATGTTTGCAAATCTTCAGACATTCAATTTGCATAAGGTATTTCATTAAAATGGTATTAGAAAGCATTACATTTGGCTGAACCTAAATCCACACATAACTTCACTCTGACCCTTTAGTTTTGAATCAGTTGCTCTGCAGTTTGAAACCCCACAAACATCTGCATGATGATCTGAAGCTTCACCCACTCACTTAGTCAACGCTGCGCTGTTTATCAAGTGCTGTATAACTAAACTTTTAATGGCAGTAAATAAAAACAAAGGGGTGCTTCAGTGCCTAAGAACCTTGCTCTCCAGCGCTGTCTGGGGAGCCAGCTAATCAGTGCGGCGCATCGAGGCGTGAACGATGAGCTCAGCCGCCTGAACACGGAGGGTCCGCTCGAGTTAACGCCTTAACATTCTCGCTCCGCCTGCCGCGCGTTCCCCGTGTCACGGTGCCCCCCCCCCCCCCCCACGGTGGCGCGGGATATTAGTCACAACCCGAGGTTTGTCATCTGGCGGAACGCCGTGAACACCGGCGGCACATGCACGGCTACATACACGGCACATGCACGGCTACATGCACGGCACATGCACGGCACATGCACGGCTACATGCACATGCACGGCTACATGCACGGCTACATGCACATGTACGGCTACATGCACGGCTACATGCACATGTACGGCTACATGCACGGCTGACGGATCTTCATCATGTCAGGCGTGCTCAGGTCGCTGTGTCGCAGCACAGGGGTAAGAGCTGAGGCGGAGACCGGGTCAACCAACTCTGACCCCTGATCTGACTGCAGGAGCAGGTGACCGCAGCAGAGACCAGGCCATAAACCAAATTTACAAATTTATTAACAAAATTTACAAAACAGCTTCTTTATTATTTCTGAAAAAAAATGTGCCTGACGTGTCCGTGCTGCCCCCCCTTCATTTTTGAAGAAGGAGCTCTACTCTGGACACCGCCTTTTCGTTTTTTTCTTGCCTAACGATTTCGTCTCCGCAAAAAAACGCTCTTGGCTACGAGAGGACAGGACTTTATTCACCCTCCCTAAAGAAGAGGCCACTCGCCAGTTGGACTTTCTCTCCGGGATTCAGCGACTAACCACGCGTGTCACTTCCAGTGTTGGGCAAGTTGCTTAAAAATTGTAGGATATTTTATATTAGTGATAACAGCTTTAAAAATGTAGTATGTATTACTGTTTCAAAAATGTAGCTGAGTTACACTACTTTGAGTTACTTTTGGCAAAATGTAAACTGAAAATAGTAAAAATGCCACAGAGTAAAAGCGCAGTAGGAGATTTCTTTTTCCTTCGCTTTCCCCCATTCTCTTGTGTTTTGTAAATGCAGATGTAATCCACCATTGTTCAAATTGATTGGGCATGTTGCATGATATTTTAGGGGAGTTTGGCCTTTTTTTCATTCATACATTGAGTTACTTGAATTGTAATGACTAATGTACTCCCGCATTTTGTCTCAGTAATATGTTATATTCCTTAGTTACTGAAAAAAGTAATTTATTTTGGTAACTAGTTACTTTTGTAATACGTTCCCCCAAACACTGGTCACTTCACCGATGGATGTTTGCAAACCTTGGCCAGAACCAAACTGGATTAACTCTGATAACAAGCACGATTCCCTACAAGAACAACAGTAACCGATGGAGATGTAAGTAAATCAAAACGCTTGTTAGCTTGTGCGTTAGCCATTTATGAAGCTTTGTTTCATGTGTCATCTCCTTAATGCTGTGATATTTATATTTCTACTACTGCTAATGTTGCATGGGCGGAGTTAACTGAATCCAAGCGTCTTGTCTTCCGGGTTGAAAAAAAACCCTTCAGAAAATACTTATATTTATCACAAAAATGAGTACTCCATAGTGGTAGAGGTATAATATATCATATAAATGCCTATACTTTACTTTGGAATGGCTATAGCATGATACAGATCCTTTAGAACAGTGGTTCTCAACCTTTTAGAGCCGCGACCCCCATTCTAACAGTTAATTAGGATCGTGACCCCCACCCGGGTCAGACCATGGGAAAAACAGGGACATTAACCCCTTACCTCCCGCCTGAACTGAGCACATTTTCTCCAGTTTGGCTTTACCCCAGTCCAAAAGCTTCTGGAAAAAAGCTTTGAAAAGAGCAACAAAACTGAGACGAAAACAATGATGGAAATGTGACAAAAAAGTGAGTAAACATTGACAAGAAATGGACAAAAAATGGACGAAAAAATGACCAAAAATGACCAAAAAATGACAAAAATGTGACAAAAAAATGATCAAAAAATGACCAAAAAATGACAAAAATGTAACCAAAAAATGACTAAAAAAATGACAAAAAAATGACAAAAATGTGACAAAAAAGTGAGAAAACATTGACAAAAAAGTGACGAAAAATGTATGAAAAAGTGGCAAAAATGTCACAAGAAAAAAAAATGGATAAAAAATTGACGAAAAAATGAAAAAAATGTGATGAAAAAAAATGAAAACAATTTGACAAAAAATTACAAAAAATGACGAAAAAATTATGAAAAGTGACAACAATGAGTTGAATACCCAACAAAAAAATTATGGGGAAAAAATCTGATGACGTGAGGAAAAAGATCCTCTCGGTTCAGCCGGGAGTTAAGAGGTTAACCTATATAACTCTTAAAAAACAAAGAAAAAACAATGGCTAAAACAAAAATGAATTAAATTTAGAACAAATAATGGCACCCTGGTAAAACAGCATGTATGCTACGACACCATAATAATAATAATAAAATATATATTTTATCTAAATGCTCTGGCGACCCCTCAAATTTGTCTCGCGACCCCCTAGTGGGTCCCGACCCCCAGGTTGAGAAGCCCTGCTTTAGAAGACATAAGACTGTGACTTGTATTCGTCTTGTGAACCAGAAAGTTGCTAAGAAGTGACTGACATTGTTTTTCCTGCACACGATGACAATAAAGGCTCCAAACTGATTGGCGTTTTTTTTTTTCATTCTCTCTTTTAGTCCTATTGCTGAGTCACTGATCTGAGCCTGTTCTGCTTTTGAACATTTTCCTCTTTCCTGTTTGGTTTTGCGCTCGAGCCAAATGTGGCCTGTGTAATTTCACTTGTGGATCAATAAGCGACATAATGAAAAGATATGTGGTGACTTTGTAAACACGTTGGCTCATTCTCCCCCCCGACTCGTCTCGTGAAGCCTGCTGAAGTCAAAACGCGCTGTATTCCGCGGCGATAAAAGAGCGATGGCGGGGGAGCTGGCGCGCATTAAGGTGAATGATGATTGCGTGTGTCGTGTGATCTTTTAATAAATCATAGCCATCTGTGAAGCTCACCTCGCGCTCGCACTTCTTTAAATCCTGCATGTTTAAATTAATTATGACTCATCTGTCAGCGCATTTCAAAACTGTTCGCTTAAAGGGCACACGCGCCGCTAAACGGACTCTTTTGGAGCTTTAACCGTGTTCTCCCCTGAAAAACAGTTCCACCTGCTGATGTCATGAGGTGTAGTTTTATTCTATGTTTTGAATATTCAATCCCTGTCAAATATCGAGATAAGACATACAGTGCCTCTCGAAAGTACTAATACACGTTGAACCTTTGCACATTTTGTCATGTTTACAACCATGAACATAAAGATTTTATTTTGAATTTTTTACTGAACGTTCACACACAAGTAACAGACAACTGTGAAGTGAAAGCAAAATGATACATGATTCTGTAATTTTTCAAAAAATAGAAAAGTGAAAAGTGAGACGTGCATAAGTATTCATACAGCATTTTTCTGAGTGCATTAAATTGCCTTTGTAACATTCCTAATGACGGCAGAATGTTCACTCCTTGGCCTAACCATTAAATAGAGGCCGCCTGTGTGTAATCTACTCTCAGTATAATTACAGCTGTTCTGTGAGGGCCTCAGAGCTATGGTCACTAAACAACATCATGAAGGTCAAGGAGCACCAGAGAGGTCAGGGATAAACTCACGGAGCACTGTTCAATCCATTATTCGGAAATGGAAAGAGTAAAGCACCACTGCAAATTTATCAAGACACGGCCGTCCACCTAAACTAACAGACCGAACAAGGAGAGCACTGGTAAGAAATGCAACCAAGTGCCCCAAGAAAACTGAGCTGGAGCTGAAGTCCTGCCGCTGAGCTGGGGGAATCTGTACATGGGACAACTATAAGTCGTATCTACACAAATCTGGCCTTCATGGACGAGTGGAAGAAGAAATTATCCATTATTGAAAGGAGGCCATAAGAAATCCCGTTTGAAGTTTGTTAGAAGTCATATGGAGGACACAGCTCCATGTGGAAGAAGGTGCTTTGGTCAGATGAGAGAAAAATTGAACTTTTTGGCCCACTTGACTTTATGGCGCAGACCTAACACTGCTCATCATCCTGAGTGCATCATCCCCAGTGTAAAATATGGGGGGGGGCATCATGCTGTGGGGCTGCTTTTCCTCAGTGGGGACTGGGGAGATTAGGAATGGGCTAAAATGTCAGTCTCTAGATGTGTAAATCTTGCAGAGTCAGACCCCAAAAGATATGCTGCTGTTATTGCAGCAAAAAGGGGGTTCACAAAGTATTCATTCATGCTGTATGAATACTTGTGCATGCCCCACTTTTCGGTTTTCTATTTTTTGATAAATAACAGAATCATGTATCATTTTGATTTCACTTCACAGTTGTCGGTTACTTGTGTGTGAACGGTCAGTAAAAAAATCAAAATAAAATCTTTATGTTTAGGGTTGTAAAGATGATAAAATGTGCAAAAGTTCAAGGTGTATGAATACTTTGGAGAGGCACTGTAATAAGTCATGCATACACTGGTACAGTACATAGCTGAGATAGCCACGAGTCTTTAAAAATCATGAATAAAGAGACATTAAAGTGGCTGAGAAAAGCTCCACGATATTTGGGCACATTTGACTATTCACTTCTTCCTCATTCTTTAGCTCTTTTACATCCACAGACATTTATTGTTGACGACAGAAATGTGTGGAGTATTTATGTCTGTGGCAGGTCCATTATGAGCATCCCGGAATGTGATTTATTCTGTAAAAAGATGCTCATTCCAAATCATTAAAAAATGGCACCAATCTGCGTCTGGTGTGTGTCTTTTCCCTCCTTTCCGTTCGCATAAATATGGCAGCGTGCGATCTGTGCGAGGTGGCCGCCGTACAGAAGGTGGAGAGGTGGGATAAATTTAATTACGGCGTCAGATATTCATTTGGCAAATATATCAAGGTGGTGGCGCCCGGGCCCAGAATGGCACGGCAGCCTGGCGCCGCTCGCAAATGGTAATCCGTGAAAGCAGAGCAGGCATTTATAGAATTTACGGAGAGACCGGACCGTTCCAGAGCCGCGGCGAGCTCCACCAAACACGCGGATACGACAAATAACCGTGCCTGCTCCCATACCTGAGCGCTCGCCTTCTCCTCACATCCAAATGACCAACCGTGTTCTCTCACAGGGGCTCCATTTAGCAGCATCGTTCAATTCAAGAGAGGACGGAAAGCACGGAATGGGACAATGGTAAAGTTGAGTTTATATGATTCAATAAGGTCACATTTGAACTAAAGCATGATCTGAGTTCATTGAAAGGTTTTAGATAAACTAGTTAGAATCCCATAGACCTCAAATATATGACTTTAATGTTCCTTACTCTTTTGAACTGAAAACTTTACAGAAATAAACTGAAATATGTCACTCTATATCTACACTACAGTAGAAAGGTATAGTTATCAAAGGATCAGGGCTGGGAAATGATTGTGTGAAAATAATAAAATCCTTGGGTTAATGAATTGCTGTTGTTTTAAAATGGTAGGCTGGTGATGTGCGGTGTCGCTGCTGGAGTGACACGGCAAAGCAAACCTTCAAGTAAAAACCAGAGCTACTGTCGCGCACTATGACCGGCACATTTCAGTGATGTGAATGAAACGTGCCACTCCACGGCTACTCTCTGCACCAGATGGAACGGCCTGGTCACAGTCAACTTAAACGGGACGGAGACTCAGGCGAGGACCATGCACGGTCAGGGGAACAGGGCTCACATAAGCAAGAGAGATGTTTTCATTGCTTAAAGGGACTATACGGAGTATAAAAATATTAAAATGAAGCATTTCCTCACCCTAAATGTTCCAGCCATGTCCTAATGTGCAGAATGAGCTCAGACCCGTTCACCACAACTGCCTCTAAAATCCTGCACTGTCAGAAGGTGCAGTTACACATATGACCTGAGGTGGCAGTAGTGAGTATAAAACAGCCAATTTGCATCAAGCCCCTTTAAGCAAACCTACTTAGGGCGACTTCATATCAGTCATTTTAAAGTATGCTATTTATTAGACAGATGAAAACAGATCCCTTACGTTAAAGGCAAAGCTTTGTATCATTTTACAAACTTGTTGGCAGAAAAGTGACATCAGGGAGTGTACTCAGTACAGCTGCACAGGGGCCCGCAGGGGCCCACAGGGGCCCACAGGGGCCCACAGGGGCCCAGAGAGGCATCAGCACTAAGGCAAAGCAAGTTTATTTGTAGAGCACAATTCATACACAAGGCAATTCAAAGTGCTTCACAGTTGCGTAAAATTACAAGAAAACAGATCAAATCAATTCATAAATCAAATTGATTAATTACAGTAAAAGGCCGGAGTGCAGATGCAATACTTTAAGTTGTCATTTGCTTGGGTAAAAAGAACTGTTTTCACATTTGAACATTGTCAGAGTTGAGGCCTGTCTCACATCCTCATGAAGACTGTTCCAGATTTTAGCTGCATGAAACTGAAACATAGCCTCACCGTGTTAATTATTGACTCTGGGAACCACCAGGAGGCCCCTCCCTGAAGTTCTCACTGTGTTTAGTCCTGACTCTGAGAACCACCAGGAGGCCCCTCCCTGAAGTTCTCACTGTGTTTAGTCCTGACTCTGAGAACCACCAGGAGGCCCCTCCCTGACGTTCTCAGGGCCCGAGATGGTTCATACGGCTGTAACATGTCAGAGATGGACTTTGATGCTAAACCATGAAAAGACTTGTCACAAGCAGAGCTGTTTTAAATTCTATTCTCTGAGTGACAGGAAGCCAGTGCAGAGACCGGAGCACTGGACTAATGTGGTCATATCTCCTGGTTCTTGTCAGGACTAAGATATCACTGGCATATACATTTGACCTGATGGCTCGATGCTTGTACTGCTCACTTCACTTCTGCTTTACTTGACCAGAAGCCACTGTTTGGTCGCCTCTCTGCCACAGCAGACGCAGCCTCTCCTCCGGCGAACACTGGAGGAAGCACAGGTGAGGCACTTCCTGTCCCTGTGGCCTACTTCAGCGGCAGTCGTTAGGAGAGCGAGGGGCTGCCGGAGAGAGCGGGGGCGGCACCACGAGGCCTGGTGCGGTGCCAACAAAACCTCCACCTCCAGACGAGGAACCTGAGAGAGAGCAGCAGCTGCGTGGTCTGCGCGGCCCCGCAGTGTCAGACGTACGGAATAAAAGGGCGACCCACATACACCAAGCCACAGCGCCGTGTGTCTGCGTTACCATGGCGTCAGGAGCGTGCAGACACACATCAAAGTTACCTCTGCATCGCTGAAACAAACTTTTCTCCAACATGCATCCAGGATGGTTAGACGGTGTTTCTGCGAGGCATTCAACCTCATTCAAATGTGCAGAAACGTTTGGCCTTAAATGTCATTAATGTCATGATTTCATGCCCCTCGACTGTAAAAGCGTGGAGCTCAGTGATGTCACAGTGTCGGGTGAGCAGGGCTCGATTGTCGTAAAAGATGAACTGACTTGCATGTGGCTAATGTGGGTTTGTTGGTAGCTCTCGGGCGGCTCGGCGTGAGGACTTACAAGAGGCGCTCCATGACCTCGGTGTGCCTTCATCTACCTGGTTATTATTCTTCAAATGGCCACCACATGTTTTATGTGTTGGTTACGTGACCTCGCCATGTGGCTCGGGACGCACAGCTGCACCGCTCACATGGCTGGGGTAACCTAGTATCCTCCTGCTTAAAGTTTTCAAATAGTGCTTGAATAATGTTGCTAAGTGGAATAGCCCAACCGTCCGGTTACATTTCAAATCTTAATACACACATAAAATATACAAACATTTTTGGCATGTGAGGCATTACATTCAAGTATGGGGCATTAAAAAGCATTTGAGTTAAAGCTACCTGCACGAACTGTATGAAACTTCCGGTGACACGTGCCGACTCAGCAAGAAGCCTCTGGGCCAACACAAATTGGTATTGAAGCGATAAATATATTACAAAAATCAAACTTTAGAATCACAACAGAAAGCACAATAAATAAGTCTGAGTCTGATTCTGTTCTGCAGTTTGTGCTCAAACCTAGTAGGAGACGAGGCCTTACAAACTTAAACAAACTTAAACACTACTTGTGCAATGGGGCGGGGCACGGTTAAACCAGTCTGGTGTTGAAAAATAAGTTTAGGTTCTACTGGTTTCGGAAAAAAAAGTATCCAAAGCAGGAACCAAAAAAAAAGTCTTGTATCTTCAGATTCCAAGTTCTGATGCTGTTGGTCCAGGGACGGCATTAAAGGAAGTGGATCGGTTGTTTTAGCTTTATTCCATTTTGCCTTTTTTTTTTTTTTTAGCTCAATTCTTATTCTTGCCCCAATTTTTTTCTTTGTTTTCCCAATTATTTATTGCTAATAAATCACTGATGCAGTGACACATTTTGTTGTACAATTCATGTATAATGACAAACAAACAAACAAACAAACAAACAAACAATCTAAACAAATGTACCCAGCCCTACCTTTGTACTGCGGGAGATTCTTTCAGAGTGAGACTATTTCACTGATGGAATTTGAGATTTTAAAACAGACGGATAAAAGTGGCTCAGTCGGTGTCAGCGTTGGTTGTGGTTCGACTCTCCTCTCAGACTGGTGCAGTGTCTTTGGGCATGACACTTCAAACCTTGCCCATGTATGAGTGTGAGTGAGGGGTTTGGGGGTGATTGAACGATTGGGAACAAGATGAAGTCACGTCAGGGCAGCTGTGGCCACAACAGTGGCTTGGCTGCTCCGACTGTGATGTGAATGAAGGAAGACTTCAGCCTTATGTGATCCATATCTACACTTTTATCTCTTGGCTTTTCTTCATTTAACTCTATTAGGATTGGGGATTATGTGGGAAACAAAAACTCCAGATATGTTTTATATTTTAAATTCCCTTTATTCTTGACCTTTTCTCCATGAGCTTCATGAGCTCGTCCCTGAAATGGTTTAGCGTCTGTGAAGTCAGAACCATTTCTGTGACGACATCGTGAAGCTCACAGAGTTAATGTCCGAAGTGCAAAGCAGTAATCAAAGCAAAAGACGAATATTTGGAAGAATCTATTTCACAAAAACAGAAAAGTGAGTGCATCAGTGGGTCCAAACATGTAGGCGCAGGTGGTCTTCAGCGACAGGTATCATACTTACAAACACAGAGAGAGGATCTGAGGCTCTGGCTGCAGGACCCGCACTGGTACGTGCCCACTGGCTGTGGGAAGAATGTGGTTGTTTTTTGACTGGGTGGGTAGTTTTTTCTCTCAGTGTGGGCGCTCTTCTGACGGCAAACAAAGGCGGCTCAGCAAAAGCAGAAAGGACTGAGAGACAAACTTGTTAAAAACTACCTACCAAGTCAAAAAGTACACTCTTCCCACAACCGGTGGGCACGTACCAGTGTGGGTCCTGCAACCAGTGCAACCACATACACAAAAATAAATCATTCAAAGACTCACGGGGTAAAAAAACCTACAGTTGTCACTTTTTTGCAAACTGCAGCACGGCCCACGTTTGGGTTTACAAAAAGGAGACTTCGAACCATTTGGCTGAACACAAATATGCCATCAGGACACAAAAGTCAAATTACTCTCTCAGTGTAACCTCAACCTCCTGAAAGTCATGGTAACTGACACCGTTCCAACCACCAACGTCACTGTGACCCGTTACAGCGAGGGACATGTCCCTTTTGGTTCATGGTGTTGTCTGTAAAGGTCTCTATTCAGTAATTCAGTTCAATATAAACTGTAAGCCGTAAGGCGCTGCAGGTGAATAGGAACAAATACAAACATTTAGACATTTACACAGATTGGGGTATTTTATGTTTAAAAATGACTAAAAGAGCCAATGAGGTGGTAGCAAAATCACAATAACAGGCTCACATTAACAGGTTTAGTTTGTGGCAAAGAGGGTTTTGGACATCTTAAATTTCACCTTGAATTTTGGGGTTAAAACATCATTAAATCAGGCCAGGAAATGGATTTATGAAGAGAGCAATGTTTTCACTGAGTTAAAACAGAAAATGTCGGCATGGAGAAGCATTGAATCAGTGCAATGTTTCACAACTTATTGTGAAAAATAGGCCATTTACTTTTATGTGAAACCCCCCCCCATGTGAACAGTGAACACTTTGACCCGTAGATGTCGCCAAAACCTTCAACAGCAGACTCTTTTCTTGCTCTTTTCCCTGAGGTTCCCCGTCCTCTGCGGTGTGTAGGTATGGGCTGTGGAGGTGGAGAGGGAGAGGGAGAGGGGGGGTAATCCTCATCATTGCCCCGGGGCAGTGCTGCGGTGCTGGGGCGGGCACCGCGTGGCCCGGGGGGTTTGGATGGTGGGTGGGAGGCAGCATTGTGCGCTCTGTTCGGGGCCTTTATGCGATTGAGCTGGAGTTTCCTTTGTGCTGCCATTTTGTGGAAGGATTATGTTCTTTGGAGGCGGGGGCAGGAGGGGGGACCAGCCCCGGCTTTGTGGAGCGGGAGATGATCGGGAGAGAGAGACGTCAGGGTGTGTAAAACAGACATGTCACAGGCGGCACCAGCGTTTCCAGGTCAAATACTCAAAACATGAGGATTATGCCCCCTATAGTACGAGCACTGCTTCTGTTACAGACCTGTGAGGAACACACCTGTGTCCGATAGATAATGCAGCGTTCAAGGACGCTGGGACGCATAGATCCCACTTCTAAGTGTTCCAACAGAATGTAAAAAAACACCACAAAGGCCTGGGACACACCTGAGGATTTTTGCATTATTTGCAATTGTGATACAAAGTGCATGAGGATATTTTCAACAATGAATAATCTCTCACTCGTATTAAGCCATGATAAATATAAGACCCCCCAGAGACCAGAGCCTGGGCCCCAGAGACCAGAGCCTGAGCCCCAGGGACCAGAGCCTGGGCCCCAGAGACCAGAGCCTGAGCCCCAGACACCAGAGCATGAGCCCCAGACACCAGAGCATGAGCCCCAGAGACCAGAGCATGAGCCCCAGAGACCACAGCCTGAGCCCCAGAGACCAGAGCCTGAGCCCCAGAGACCAGAGCCTGGACCCCTGAGACCAGAGCCTGGGCCCCAGAGACCAGAGCATGAGCCCCAGACACCAGAGCATGAGCCCCAGAGACCACAGCCTGAGCCCCAGAGACCAGAGCATGAGCCCCAGAGACCACAGCCTGAGCCCCAGAGACCAGAGCCTGAGCCCCAGAGACCAGAGCCTGAGCCCCAGAGACCACAGCCTGAGCCCCAGAGACCAGAGCCTGAGCCCCAGAGACCAGAGCCTGGACCCCTGAGACCAGAGCCTGAGCCCCAGAGACCAGAGCCTGAGCCCCAGAGACCAGAGCATGAGCCCCAGACACCAGAGCATGAGCCCCAGAGACCACAGCCTGAGCCCCAGAGACCAGAGCCTGAGCCCCAGAGACCAGAGCCTGGACCCCTGAGACCAGAGCCTGGGCCCCAGAGACCACAGCCTGAGCCTCAGAGACCACAGCCTGGACCCCTGAGACCAGAGCCTGGGCCCCAGAGACCAGAGCCTGAGCCCCAGACACCAGAGCATGAGCCCCAGAGACCACAGCCTGAGCCCCAGAGACTAGAGCCTGAGCCCCAGAGACCACAACCTGAGCCCCAGAGACTAGAGCCTGAGCCCCAGACACGAGAGCCTGAGCCCCAGGGACCAGAGCCTGGGCCCCAGAGACCAGAGCCTGAGCCCCAGACACCAGAGCATGAGCCCCAGAGACCACAGCCTGAGCCCCAGAGACCAGAGCCTGGGCCTCAGAGACCAGAGCCTGGGCCCCAGTGGACTGCGGATTAAAGCCCTGTATAGTGCATGACCTTTTTGGCGGGTTGTGAAGTGTGACATGAAATGGAAGTGCACATCCTCTTACTCACATCTGATCTGATCAGCTCTGATGACCAGCCAGGCCTGACGTGAGCAGAGAGAAGTGTTGGTGAGTTTGTCGGGCCAAATGATGTCACAACATTCTAAACAGCCGCTCATTTATAATGGAGTTGATGCAGCTCAGAATCCAGCCATCAGAATGTGGCAGGTTTGTGAATCCAATCACTTCCAAATAATGACATTTCTTTCCAGCAGCATGTGTCTCCTGTTGAGTTGTGTCAGCCCTGCTCATAATCACATGATCACATTATCACATGACAGCTTTAGTGTGACAGTGATGATTCAGGACGTGTTAAATAAAGTCACTAAGCAGGTTGTGTGAATGTACTTGATTTTGTTTGTCCTTGCTAACAGCCAAAAACTTTCATATCGATCCAATCAAAAGCCACGGTATCACGCCACTAGTCTATTTTCTTGAATGTACTTCACAAAAAGAGGATTGTCTTCCTGTTTCCATCTATTGAAAGTGTTTCTGTCCCGTTCTAACCGTACAGTGACTGAAACATTCTCCTACGCTTCAAATTGGAGCAGTTGCTAATGACTCCTTGTTCCTCCATTGGTCTCCGCTCTTGTGCGTCGTAAAACCACAAACTTCATTGTTTACGAAATGCTTCACATGCCGTTTGCATCATATACCCATCTCTGATTGGTTAATACTTTTGTCAATCATGCCCATTGGGAATTCAAAGAAATGTTGTAAAAGTAAAGATACAACTGGTCAAATGTTTCTTCAACATACAGTAAAAGTCACACAGTCAAAGTATTACATAAAGCTGGGGTACCGTACTTTTTGTTGTTGGAGAGTACATTTATTTTTACCACAGAGGATGTCGGAAACAGATCTTGTTGCATCGTCTTCACCTAAATGTTTATTGAGCGACGGAAGATAGAAGTTGAATCATAAATAGTGCAGTTTATTTTTTGGGGGGGGGTCCTCCCTGCTTCACTTTAGCACCGCTCAAAGCTGTACACGGGATTGAAACGTACATGTAAACAATTTGCTTGAACAATTCGGACATGCAGGAGGGGTTGTGAGAGCTAGAAACGAATTTGGGCTTACTGAGCAGTACTAAGTAACTTGTTTACCTTAATAAATCGTTTCCGTTGTCCCTGTGGGGGTAATACAAGTGTTGATGGGATGACTGGGGGGGTCTTTCATCCCCCCTGGTGTCTCTGGTCAGAAAACCATGCTTTCAGCAGTCACCAATACACACTAATGGAATCACCAAGAAGAAGCTAACAGGCTAACGGGCAAAGCTAACTGTGGGCTAGCACTACTTAAACAGTATTTACAGCCAAGTCTGAGTGAAAAAAATGATCTCCATTGTGTGATTGGATGAACAATATCCCTCTGTCCCTTTGTCTTTTCTGTCAGCGTAGTATTTACTCTCACGGACAATGAATGAGTAAAAAACGCAACATGCTACGACACCTGCAGTGGCGCTTATGGCCTCTAGGGGCATGAGTTATTTAGTACAGCTTTAAGATAAGGAACTGAAGTAGTTGCTGTAGAAATACTATTCAAAGTAAACGGTACAAATGATTGTGTTGTGATTAATAACAAGATGACGCCCAAACCCACCGCCTGCACGGCAACACAACCCGTCTTCCTTGTCGTGAGTCAGGGGCATTGACAGCGCTTCTGCACAGCGCCACCTACTGCTCTGGAATGTTCATCATAAGGGTTTTAAACAGCAGAACAAGTGCAGCCTAGTTCAACTCCTCGCTTTGGTGCCTTTATAGAATAATAGTATATAAGTATATAGTAATAAGTTTTCAACAAAAGTAAAAGTGTACTGGAGTCCTGTGAAGAAAGCCTTCTTTGAGACGAGAACAGCGCCAGCGTCACCTTGATTGTTTTCTCTTGGATGTTTGCGCTGCTCTCCGCTGTTGTCGCTCTTAAAACAGCTCACGGTCCATTTGCATAGGATAAAGCGACGTATAGCGAGTGATTAGCCGCCTGCGAGTGCACTCCAGTAACCGTAATTAC
Organism: Gobius niger; assembly: GCF_951799975.1. NCBI lineage: Eukaryota > Metazoa > Chordata > Actinopteri > Gobiiformes > Gobiidae > Gobius > Gobius niger. The sequence goes on from NC_136859.1 coordinate 36,081,136, forward strand.
ACGTGACACCAATTACTCTGTTACTTTGTATTAAATTATAATGGAAAATTCCACTGGAGAATTGGAGCCTAATTGCGTCTTAATTTGCATAATTTTGCATATTAATCACATCTCGGTTGAATAATAAATTTTAGCAGATTTTTTAATTTATGCGCAGATAGGAAAACAAGTTGGGAAATAATTGGAGGGGAGGGGGGGGGAATAAAGAAACTATTACTTAGAGCGTTTGTAATTTCTCTCATTACGTTGGGAGAGAGTCAGCGACGTCCGTCAGTCGTCGAGGCGGAGGAGGATTTTTGTTAAAGCCACAGTTTTGGAAACAGTGTCAAGCTGTCCACGGACAGGCGAGAGAGAATGTGCAAACCCAGGGCTGCTCCTGGACATGCTTAAACAGAGGACAACCAGAGGACAACAGCAGGACCTTCAGAGTCTCCAAACAACAAAGTTATGAGCGAATGAAAAAAATATTATGCAAGCAAATGAACAATCCTTTAACTTTTCCCAAGTGGGTATTTCTAACACCGCGTTTCCTACAAGGAAACACTCGCTTCATTACAACCACACCGCCCATTATTACTCTCTTTATTGAAACAGCTGCACAGGGAAGGGGAGCAGGAGGAGGGAGGAACATGGGGCTTTTCGATAGGACCAGACCGGAATGGACCGGAGCGGTTTGAGGGTGTTTCGACAGCCAAAAGTGAAGCGCTCCGCTCCCAGAGGGAAAGGCAAGAGTCACCTTGCATATTCAAAGTTCTTTCTCTTCACATATTTAAACCAGGCTCGATCATGACTTGTTCACAGTTCTTAACTTCTGTATGAGCGTCTAAAAGTGAAAGTTTACCCATGGCACAGCTGATTTTTACTTTCACTGTTTGGATTGAGCCGAGAGGCCGATGAGAACTGGGCAATGTTAAAGTCTATTTTATTAATTAGGACAGGAAAGAAGATTTTTTTCTATCACTGTTCAATATAAAGGGCATAATATAGAATAATGACATAGTATTTTTTGTTGATGAGACTCTGCCTCACCTAATGGACACATTTTGCAGATACAAAGGTGTTTTGATGCAGGACTAGAGCTCAGTGATATCAGGCTGTGGTGGTTTCCACATGAATAAATGACCTTGGCCACTCCCATAACCACCCAGACCACTTTACCCTAAACACACTTGAAACAGAAACTTGCGGGCGCTGCCCCTCCCTAAATGAACCGGTCCCAAGTGAACTGAACTGGTCCAGTGCTGTTGAAATGGGCCTTTAGAGTTAGTTTGCTTGAAAATCCAGGAAGGGAAACTACCACCTATTAAGTGTCAGCTCTTTTAGATCAATATTGCATTGTTTAACTAAACAACTTTTTACTGCAAGTTTAATCATTCTTCTTAAAACTTCCATAACTTCATCATCAATGGTTTTGTGGTGAGACTGAGCTGACATTAAGGTTCCAGCCCTAAATAAAGGTTTGGGGCACAGTTTAAACCTCCCTTAGATGCACCTGGGTGAATGTTTCACTGTGTTGATCTGTGGCCCTCCATACTGTATACACTTAGGCCCCTGGTCCACATGTAACTTAGGCTCCACAGCACGGTGGCACAGCGGTTAGAGCATGTGCTTCAACCCTACCCAGCTTTATTTATAAAGCACTTTAAATACAACACAGTGGACCAAATGGCAGTACACATTATACAAAACAAACACAACCAAATGGTAGGAAATGATTACTAAAATAAAACAAGAAACAATAGTAAGAAAATACAACAGAAGACAATGGGTCAATGCAAGATAAAAAAGACTTGAGTGAATTCCTCCATTGTGGATCAATAAAGTTGTGTCTTATTTGAATCAAAATGATGTGCTTTACTCTCAGTGTAGTGCTGTTTAGGTCTGAAGGACTGGATGAAGCCCTGGGCCTCAGAGCGGGGACAGAGAGGGGGTCACGCAGCGTCCTGGACCGTAGCACAGAAGTGAGCGCTCCTGCTTCACAGCTATGTGTCCCGGGTTAGATTCCCATCTGGACGGGGCTTTTCTGTGGAGTTTGCATGTTCTCTCCGGGTCTCTCTGGGTACTCCTGCTTCCTAAAAACATGTGCAATAGGTGAATCCTCCGGCCTGGCTCCACATCTGGAGACGGGTCCCCGGGCGCAGCACAGCCCACTGCTCCCTATGGGTCGTCCAGTGGCATCGAGGGATGGGTCAGATGAGAGGACACAGTTGATGTATAATGACAAATAAAGCATCTTTACCTTTAAAACACTCCGGTCAGGATTTTAATGCTGAGATGAACTATATATAATAACTATATTACAAAGTAGTTCCCCTTTTGATCTGTCTGTTGTCTGTTGTTGATGGTCTCCTTTAAAGTGTTCCCCATGGTGTCGAGTACAGTGTGAGGTTTACTATGTGCACCAGGATCAACACCTGCTGCAGCGTGCTCTGGCTCTGTGGCAAACAAACCACCGCCATGGAGGATACTGGACTGAAAACAAATGGCAAACCATATGAAGAGAGGAAATAACTTGTTTTTATGTGAAGAAACGTATTTGACTCCAGGACAAAACCTTTGCTTTCAGGTGGAATGAATGCATGAAGGAGAAGTCGATCATGTGGTGCAGAAAGAGAACATGTGACTTCAAACATTCAGTTTGAACGGTTAAAGTGAGGACACATGTCTTTTCTCTTTTTTTCTATTTTATTTTCCTGCGTGACAATGCGACAAGGAGAGCCACATCAAACACAGAGATAGCAATAACACACAAGATATTCTTATGAACTCCAAATCACAAATGATACGACCTGACATCGCTTTACACAAACGAAGTATATAAAAAGTAAATAAGAATATTTGAACAGCATTTGGGATGTTTTTCCAGAGAGTTGTTTCTCAGCAGATCCTGAAACACACAGGGCTTTGAGTGTAGTCCCTGTTTAAAGTCAGATTTTCTTCTCCTTGTCTCACTGTTTAAAAAGAGTTTGCAGTCCAGTGTTTAGACTTGTGAATAACTAATACAGTTTGTAAATTAGCAAAGCCCTTTCATTCGAGTAGCCCTGACTTCAAAAACAGTTTGTTCCCTTAGAGCGGCTCCTTTAAAAGTGCACTATGGACATTTTTTTTTACGTGAAAAAAAAAAAACAACAACTTATATTTGTGTGTATTTGAGCTTCTGTAGGTGTGGTTATGGCACCTTTACTTTCCATCTCGGTGGCTCCAGGATCAATAGTTTTAGAGTTTCTGATAGGTTTTCACTGATGAACCCTCTCACCAGAAAACCTACAAACCCACTGGGAATTGTCGAGGCTGTGATGGAAAGTAAACGCACCATGTTAAAGGGATATTTCAGTATTTTTGACATAGGGCCTCATTTCCTTGTAAACCAGAGTGTTGCTGGTACCTGGAGATTTTTTTTTTGTAATTCGTGCAGTTTGTATATATTTGAAGAGTTTCGTGGCGCTAGGCTAATGCAAGGCTAGCACATTTCTATGGTATCAGCTAGCCTGCATTAAAAATAGTGTGACCCGCTCCACAGAGCACCTGAGGCAAATCACTTATAACACCAGACTAACCATATAAATGTCTGTGTTGATAGAGTAATTTGAACCATTTTGCATTTAAAATACCTTATATTTGAGCAGCATCAGCTTCGTGGTTGTATAAGCTACACAGCGGCGGAGTGATCTGCTAGAAAATAGTCCCGCAAAATGCGATCATTCATGTGACGCAGGTCAGTTATATTCCAAAAATTACTCTAAGGACACAGACATTTCTATGGTTAGTCTGGTGTTATAAGTGATTTGCCTCAGGTGCTCTGTGGAGCGAGTCAGACTGTTTTTAATGCAGGCTAGCTGATACCATAGAAATGTGCTAGCCTTGCACTAGCCTAGCGCCACGAAACTCTTCAAACATAAGAACTGCATGAATTACAAAAAAAATATCTCCAGAAATCAGCAACACTCTGGATAAAGAGGAAATGAGGCCCTATGTCAAAAATCCTGAAATATCCCTTTGACCATTGGGTCACAACATTCTGGTCACTGTCCCATTATTCATGCGCCTGACTTTAAATCAAACTTCCTTTATTTAAAAATCAGATCATGGTGCTTTCACTTCACACATTCACTGATTCATACAGATCTAATGCGTTACCAAGAGGCAGATCTTTTTTTTTCTTCTTCAGGTTTTACAGAAAGGTTTTCTCACCAGCGGAAATCACCTGTCCTCCCCGTCCTGGGCCCTTCAGCGGGTCGACCCCAGCCTCCCAGGACGGTGCCACTCTTCAGCTCGTTCGTTCCCACGGCTCCTTCCTTCACTGCTGGGGCTGAGGGGTGGACTGCAGCGCCCCCTAGTGACCCAAACACACTCCTCTCCACAGCAGACCCTTTAAAGCTGAAACGCGGTGCTTTCCTCACTGCTGGTTTGACTTAGCAAATGAACTGTCACATGGAAACTATTAAAAAAAAAAAGACCTAATTCTCACGACAAGGTGTTTGGTTTTGCTCTGAGTCACAGTTTCTCCATAGATTTATTTGAGAAAGCGTGACTTCAAAGGCCGTTCTCTCAAAATGCATGTTTCTCACAGTGTTTCAGCAGCTCCGACAGACTCCAAATGTTCAGTAGTTTTAAACTCCCAATACAAAACTAAACATGACACAGAATCCCTCACATCTCTGTAACTATGCCACAAAATAAAATCATCAGTTCAAACCTGGCTCTGTTCATTATTTACATTTGGTTGCAGAAAATGTAAGCAGTGTTTGGGCCGTTTTCACGCACACAGGCGGTCACTTATCAAGACGTGCTGAATAGAATGAAGAATGAATTTTGACGCCGTGCTGCACCTAATGTAGCGTTTGAACTGTTTTAGGGCCGTATATCTGACGTAAAGGAGAGTAAAAACGGGAACATGACTCTGCTGTGCCCCAAGATGTCTCCTTTATATGAAAACATTTGGGTGCGGTGTGACTCGGGGCCGGGTTCTGGACAGCAGGCTGATGATAGAAAACTAAACCTGGCCTTAAGTTTCGCTCACTTGTTTCCTTCTTAGTCAAAATGTGGAAAAAATATGCAGCGTGAATGGAGTAACTGTATGAGTAGCGTTATATATCAGTCGTATAAAGCGCTTTTTAAAGGAAACGTTTTTGTGCTGCTGTAAACCAGGGGTAGTGTCAGGCCTGGGGGCCCAATCCAGCCCTCCAGCACAGAGCCTCTGGCCCCTGGATGATTTTGAGAAGTACTATTGCACAGATGCCTGCTAACATACTCATGTGAAAAATACTGGTCAATTCTTTCAAAGTTCCTGTGATGTGTAATGTACAACGCTGGGGAAACTTTCCTTCGGGCTGTGATTGGCCCTGCTGTCAGCCGACTAACTATTAAACAGTGCAAAATATTGTGAGAGATGGAATATTACATATTTCCAAAGAACATTCACTGGAAATGAAATGAAGTTAGTCAGAGTACTGTAAATATGACTCAAGTAGAAGTAAAAAAGAAAAAGTACTGTTACAGTGTGAGTTGTGTAAGAGACACATCCTAAAATAATAATGCAGACCTAACATTATGTTCATTATTCAATCATTTGAATGTGATTAAAGAAGAGGAGTTATGATTGAGATTAAAGCATGTTTTGAAGGTTTTACTTTTGGAGTGTTGGTAAATACATGTCCTGGTGCATCGAGAACAGTGATTCTCATCTGGTGGGTCAGGACACAAATGTGGGTCACAGAACCTTTAATAGTGGGACACAAGCCTCTCCCAGGGAACATTTCTGTCATTACTCATACTGAAATATGAAAATGCTCCTGAGTCATGATTTTACTGTATTCAAAGCTTAAATGAACAATAATCCAAAATACAGTCTTTTTCGTGTTCATTTCCGTTTATTTTTAACCCGGTTTGATACTCATTCCTTCGGGGGCTGGTCCTGGTGGGTCTTGGAAGGAGCAATATTTTTCGAGATGGTACTTTGCCTTAATGTTTGGTGCAGCCCTGTGAGGCGACTTCTGTTGTGATAACGGGCTATACAAAACCATTCAACTTAACTTAAACTTAAACTACTTTGTGTGAAAGCTTTGAAAACCATTGGACTAAAGTCTGTTATAATACTATTTTTTTTTGAGTCGAGGCTTGTCATCGCAAATGCCAAACCAGTTGAGAATCACTGATCAAGAGAATATGGAGGATGAGTTCACATTATTCACATTCGTGCTCACGGCTCACGAGATCCTCACACATACGCGGATATCTGCTGCCCCCTACTGGACAGTCACATGTACACTCGGAGTTGAAAACTATGGACAAGGAGCAGGGGCCTCAGTATTCAGACTGAGTCACGTGAGTTGAGTCCCATTTACAGCAGAAACAGCATAGGCTTCATATCAGAGAACATTCACTCTCCTCCTGGCTGAATGTGCCATGTGCAGAGTCTCACAGGCCACTTTTCACCTGTGCTTTCGGGAAACTCCACTCTCTTTGTAAACGTTTATATGTTAATCAGTGGAGCTAGTGATGTGGTATAACCAGGAAGTTACTTGGGTTTAACCGACAGATGACAGCCCTCCCTGCTCCTTTCGGTGGCACAGCGGTTAGTGTTTGTGCTGCGCAGCAAGAAGGTCCTGGGTTCGATTCCCACCTGCGCATGTTCTCCTCGTGTCTGCTGTTTCCTCCAGGTACTCCGGTTTCCCCTATCACAAAAAACATGTACAATAGGTGAATCCTCCAGCCAGGTGTTTTCTGAGCCCTCGGGTCCCTGGGTGCAGCACTGCCGCTGCCCACAGCTGTTTTTGGTGTTAGGGGAACTAAGACTCAAAAGAAAAAAGAAAAAAAACAAGGCCTTTTTCCCACATTATAATTCTCTATTTCGCTACATTTAAAGGAATAGGCCACCGTTTTTACATACTAAAATATGTTCTTACCTCACTTTAGACGTGTTAATATATCCCCGTCTGGTCTTTGTCCGTGCGCTCTGTCACGCAAACGGAGCACATACGCAGCCTCTCCCACATGTCACATAGCTCCGAAAAAGCTCACGATAGAAGCTACCAAGCTCTTCCACGTGTTCCCTATTTAAATAAAGTTACGTGAAGTGTTTTCATGCGAAGTATATTTACACAGAAATGTAACGTGTCGATTTTATAAGCAAATAAAAAGGGGGACTATATTGTGAGGCGTAATGATACGAGGAGCACAGCGTCCGCGTAGTAACTCCTAAAGACTTCCCCCGCTCACTTCCGTCAATAACCTTTAGGAGTTACTGCGCGGACGTTTTACTCCTCGTATCATTACGCCTCACAATATAGTCCCCCTTTTTATTTGCTTATAAAATCGACATGCTACATTTCTGTGTAAATATACTTCGCAGATAAACACTTCACGTAACTTTATTTAAATAGGGAACACGTGGAAGAGCTTGGTAGCTTCTATCGTGAGCTTTTTCGGAGCTATGTGACATGTGGGAGAGGCTGCGTATGTGCTCCGTTTGCGTGACAGAGCGCACGGACAAAGACCAGACGGGGATATATTAACACGTCTAAAGTGAGGTAAGAACATATTTTAGTATGTAAAAACGGTGGCCTATTCCTTTAAAAAGCCTTGATTGTGCAATTTCATGTATTTATTTATTTTTATCATAGTCTATTTCCTATCTGTAGGCTGCCCAGATACTAAACATTTATCTAAGAACTGTTATCTTTATTCATTCACAGTCTTCAGCCTAAGTGAACAGATGTCCACATTTTTCCTGGACTTCTCATGACCCAGCACCTGTAGGAACCGATAACTAAAAACAGTTGATACAAGAGATTCATAATGCAATAATAATATTGTTATGACAAGACTGACAAGATTAAAAAAAAAGGTAATACATTTGGCCAATAAAGTAAATGACACATTCAACTTTTTGTTGCTCATTTTCTCCGTCCTATGACCAAAAGGTTGTTGGTTTGTATCCCTGCTCCCTGGGTGGTGCATCTCGCCTCTGTCGTCCCCAGATAAAGGACGAAGTGAGAGTCGGTAGAATGTAGAGGGACATAGAAGGGAGGAAATTGTCATTACTAGACTCAGACTTGGGGATAGTGCTCTGAACAAGACACTGCATCTTATAGGCAAGCATGGAACAGGTCTGTGAGGTGTGTCAGGAGGAGGAGACAGTGGAGCATGCTCTGTTGCAGTGTAGGGGGTGTAGTGAGTGTCGGGAGGCTATGAAGCAGAGACTTAAAGGGACAGGCCACCGTTTTTCCATACTGAGATATGTTCTTACCTGAGCTTAGACGAGTTGATACGTACCTGTCTGGTATGTGTGCCCGAGGAGGAGCATGGCAGCTTCCAACTTCACCTCCGTCTGGAGCTATAGGAATATACTGGGAGAAGCCAAACGCTAACACTATCTATGGTCTTTGTGCGTGACTGAGGGCACGCACAAAGACCAGACAGGTTGACTTATAGAGTGTTCTGGATAATGGTAATAAGGAGCATATGCGGGCAGTAGTGGCTTTTCTAAAGGAAACTGGGCTATTTGGGAGGATTTAGAGGTATTATTATTACGTTATATTGTATTATATACTTTTATTTACTTTTACTTTTATTTACATTTACTTTTATTTACTTTTACTTTTACTTTTATTTACTTTTACTTTTATTTACTTTTACTTTTATTTACTTTTACTTTTATTTACTTTTACTTTTATTTACTTTTACTTACTTTTACTTTTATTTACTTTACTTTACTTCATTTTATTTTTTTAAATTTTATTTTACTTTACTTTACTTTATTTTATTTTATTTTATTTTATTTTATTTTATTTTTATTTTATTATTTTATTTTACTTTACTTTACTTTACTTTACTTTACTTTACTTTACTTTACTTTACTTTACTTTATTTTATTTTATTTTATTTTGTATTTTTTTTTTTTTCCCTTGTTGGGACCACACTAGAGATTAGTGTATTTTTTTAATTTTTTTTATTATATTTTATTTTATTTTATTTATTTATTTAATTTTCAATTTTTTTTTATTTTATTTCCCTTGTTGGGACCACACTAGAGATTAGTGTATTTTATTTTTAGTGTATTTAATTTTAATTTTAATTTTATTTTTATTTTTATTTTTATTTTTATTTTTATTTTTATTTTTATTTTTATTTTTATTAATTTTTTTATTTTTTTTTATTTTTTTATTTCCCTTGTTGGGACCACACTAGAGATTAGTGTATTTTATTTTTAGTGTATTTTATTTATTTATTTATTTATTTATTTTTTCATTTCATTTCATTTCATTTCATTTCATTCTATTTCATTTCCCTCGTTGGGACCACACTAGTGATTAGTGTGAATTTACTGTCTGGCCCATCCTCTGGACCAGTAGGTGGCGGTAATGCATTTGGTTGCAAACCGCCGGAATAATCCCTAAGAAGAAGAAGAAGAAGAAAGGGCCGACATGTGTTTACTTCCTGTCCCGGTGCATTGTGGGTGCAGCATGGGGTGAGTTGCGTAAAGTGGACACACCGGCCCATCAGCTCAGGACACAGCGAAGACCCCGAGCCTCTGTCCCTCCATGCAGCGGGCCCGGAGCCTGCGGGGGCTGGCCGCCCTGAGCCTCGCTGCTACCGCCCGGCCTGGAGCTCTCTCTGCCCGGCGGGAGAAGGGCCAGGCTGCAGCCGCTCCGACGCAGCGGCCGAGCGGGGCACCGGGCTGCTGGGGGGTGGGTCACACTCACAGCGGCTCCAGGATGCTCTGCTCCGGCCCGGGGAGAGATGGGAGAGACCTGTCCGCAGTGTCGGCTGTGGGCAGCCCGGACCCGCTCACCTGGCTCCGCTGCAGGCTCATCATCCTCCTGGTCGACCTGTACTTCGAGGTGGACCTGGCCTCAGAGGAGTTCCACTCAGGGGCCAAGCAGGTGAGGAGAATCCTTCAGAGGCAGGAGAATGTGGCGACACACGATATTCCCCAAGACCTAACGCGTAAAAAGGACTTACTTTACGAAAATATCCCACAATTAACTTGAAATACAATAAAGCACTTACTTTGGGTAAAAAATAAAGTATAGCATTGGAAAAATGGGGAATACATGCAAATAAATGAGTAAACGATCAATGTTGAGGCCAAAAATGTGTTATATGTGTTATTTATTGATACAGTCACTATTGTAACAGCCTGCCTTTGAACAACTATTGCTGTATGTTTGTGGAGGCTCTCACTCGTCCACTGCGATTACTACAATGTCATTTAAATTGTCCAAAAGTATCATAGTTATTCCTCCACTGTGATTTGAACGACTGCAGCTAGGGCTGTGCAATTAATCGAAATTCGATTACAATTTCGATTATTCCAGTAAACGACTGCAAAATTAGCATAATCGAAAAAAAAAAATCACTTTTTTTTTTTTTTGCAAAGCAGACTTGAATATTTCATAGCACTGGGATTATTTCCCCTTCGCATTTCACGTGCCATGGCTCATGCTTTTGCCTGACATAAAAACAAACAGTGCTGCTCAGTTTGCTTGTGCAGGTGTGAGGGCCGGCCAGCAGGGGGCAGGTATGAAACAGAGACCTCTCCTTAATCGAGGCAAACTTGAAATCATTTGTACTTTTATGACTGTTCAGAAAACAGAAAATATTCAGCATAGTTTATTAATAAATATATGAATAAAATAAAGACCTTTTTTATGGGGAACAAATAATCGTTTGAATAATCGTGATTTCAATTATGACAAAAATAATCGGGATTATTATTTTTTCAATAATCGAGCTAACTGCAGCCTGACTTTAGCCACTGTTTGAGGCTCTGTCAAAGATGTTCATGTTAGTCTGCAGGGTGACACTTTATTTTACACTACCCTTGATACATTGTAACTAACTGAATTTAGTACACTGTAATGTGCTTTGTAACAATGTGTAATAACGTGTACCTATGGGTTGGATACACAATGAATAATATGTATTGGTAGTTTGTAGGTACATAATGTAATATAATAACTCTAACCCTAATCTTAACCCTAAGGTTCCCATGTCCTATTACATTATGTACCTACGAAGTACTAATGCAAGTTATTCCATTGTGTATCTAACCCATAGGTACAAGTTATATTGTGCTTTATTTAGTTTGGTACAATGTATCAAAGGTAGTGTAAAATAAAATGATGCCGTCTGCAGTTTTAGTCCAGTGTTCTACAGTCTAGCCCTCTGAAATTAGAAGCAGGACTTGAACTTTTGGGGAGCACACAGGCTGAGCTGAGGCTCCGGTGCAGACGCTCATGAGACCAGGGATCAGCGGCGAGTCCAACTAATGGAAGGTGCTGGATTTCCTCCTCATGAAAATCAACGATTCACCTTAAACAAAGATCAGTGGGCAGGTGTTTGAAATCTCCACAGTCACACAGCAGTTCCTTCCATGTTCAGACTGAATCATCTGGCTTACAGTCACAGGCAAATGTTGGGCTTAACTTCATGAAAGTCTATTTGGAATGGGCTGAAAATGCAGAGGCCCGTCATGAGCCGGATCTGGGACTGCAGGAGGAGTTTTGTATTGTTTCAAACTGTTGCTTGTTCGTCTCTGTCTCAGGCGCTGGTGCAAGTGTCCCGCCTGATGTCCACGGGCCGCTTCCACAGACTCAAGGGGCTGGTCTCTGATGAGGTAACACTACACTGCACTACACAGATCAGTGTTTACAGTGTTCACTATTTGAATGTACAGTGGTGTGGTGTGAAATTACCATGTTTAAATCTCGAAATTACGACTTTTAAACTCTTACTACGAGTTTATATTTCGAAATTACAAGTTTAAATCTCAAAATTAAACAAACCTCTCCAAACAGCATGATTTTCAATCTCTCATTTGCAAAGTTGTCTCTCTTGCTGTGGCTCGAGCTTTTAGCCTGTGATTAGCTTTGTTTTGTTTTCTTCTTCTTGTTTTGTATCCTCCGCTTCTCGCTTACTCCTAACTTTCTTTCTGCTGCTCGATTAGCCTGCAGTGCTCTCTAGTGGCATGTGAAATTATATATTGGAATAAAAAAAAATAAAAAAAAACACATATTAGTTGCTCCGGGGTATAAGACTACTTTGAAAAAAAGTGCGACTTATAGTCCAGAAAATACGGTACATCAGGTACCACTGCTGATGATGGCATTTAGCCGCTGTTAGCACTACTTTAGCTGCTGTTAGCACAACATTAGCATGTACCTTACCTTCATAGTTGTCTTTTAGCTGTTTCTTTCCTCTAGTATTTGCCTTGTCACCTCTGAATAATTCCATAAACCCCACCAGACAGCAGTATTTGTCCACATTGTTCTTACCAAGGCTCACAAAACGTTTTGTCACCGTTCTGTTGTTCCTTCAGGAATGTATATCCAGTGTGTGCATCGGGTGGGCTCTGCCAACAACAACTTAAGTTCATTATTAAAGGGGGGGTATTATGCAAAATCGACTTTTTCAAGCTTTACATCATGTTATTAAGTCATTCCCTCATTAAAACCATGCCTGAAGTGTTGCCTTGGCACATTCACGTATTTTCGAGTAATCTGTAAAAACTCTGATGGCGGCCATTTTAGGGAGAAACGCCTGATTCCTTCAGGAAACGCCCTCGACCTCCAGGATACGCCTCCGACCTTTCGTCACCAGCCGAGTAACCAACCACTGCCCCTCAGCAGAACCCCATCCCCGCAGTGTCTAGCCCTAAGATATAAACAGAGTCATCATGGAGGATTAGCTTCATGTGTTGTGAAACGGAGCCACAGCAGACTTTACAAAGACACACATCAGTGTTTCTGTTACCGAAACACCCAGGATTAAAACCGGTGACAAGAACGCTTATTTCAGCGGCTGGTTCTGCGCTGGGCCTTGGTGATGCCCAGAGCCTCCGGAGAAAGCTAATGCTAAGCTAAACCTCGAGTCATCACGTGAAAACGAGAGATACGCACACATAAAGTCAATAAAACCACCACACACATAAAGAACCGTTTAACAATGATCACACACGGAGCCAGGCTTGTTGATTTGGACGTTTATTGCTCACATTTCATCTACAATGGGTCATAGACGAGTGGCTTTCTCCCGGAGCTAACAAGCTAGCCACGTCAAGCTAACGGGAAAATTCACTGAATACAAGCAGCATATTATGCATTGAAAACGTCACTAAAACAGGCAACTGCCTGAAGCAGCCTTTATGATGATGACACACTGAGCCTGGCTTGTTGATTGTGTAGTTTATTGCTCACATTTCATCTACAGTGAGTCGTAGCCGAGTGGTTTTCTCCCGGAGCTAAGGCACTATTAGCCGCGCCAAGCTAACAACCTTCACCTTCACAACGTTCATTGAAAACAGGCAGCCTATTATGCACAAATAACGTCAATAAAGCAGCAACTACTCGAAGCAGCCTTTACGATGATCACACAATGAGCCTGGCTTTACACATGTGTGGTTTATTGCAGACTTTTCATCAACAATGAGCTGTAGTCGATTATAACAAGCTAACGGGTAACCTCGAAAAACCATTGTCCACCTGCACAGATAATGTCCGTCTTTGAATCGTATGGGCTCCTGCAGATCCTGGTGTTGTCCATGGGAGTATAGTTAGAGATCCATAGGGCATGGCAGATGCAAAGAGAGAGCCTCCAAACAGCAGTTATTTTTCAGGCAAGAGCCTCTTCCAAGCGTCCGGTGTGGAAGGTTCGTCTCCAAATAATATCCTGTGTGGCCATTGTTCACAAAGTGATAAACAGTAGCTCCTTTCCAACAATAAAAATTAAAATGCACCGATCGTAGTTTCAATACTGTTGAGACGACGAGCGCAGTGTTGTTGTGATGCCACAGACAGCGGTGTGGAGGGGGCGTGTCGGAAAGGGTCAGAGGTTCTTAAAGAGACAGAGGCCTATTTCAAGTCATTTGCTACCGCCATTTTGAGAGAGACATTTTATACAAGGCAGTTATTCTAATTTACTGCATTGACAGACCAGCAGAAGGTTTCGTCATCATTGTAGTGTGATATAGACTGGTGCTATGTGGCTGAAAAAAGCATAATACACCCTCTTTAAGTAGAAACCATCGGGAGTACTGTGTAGACTAAATACCTGAGAAACTGAGTACTGTGACCGAGCTGTAATGATAAGATAAGTCATGGTTCAACATAGGACGCTTCTATTCAAGTCTGGGCTGGGACCACGGCCTAAAAGGAAAAGTTTATTTATTTCCATAATTCCATTCAAAATGTTCATGTTCAAGTTTCACTTTTTGAATGGAATTACCGAATTTAAAGGGGCTAGATGCAAGTTAGTAATTTTATGCTCACTACTGCCACCTCAGGTCTTATGCGTAACTGCAGCTTCTATATTAAGCTCGTGCATGACGGCACTTCGGACCCGAACTAACAGCTTTCTGAGTGACAGTGCAGGATTTTAGAGGCAGTTGTGGTGAACAGGTCTGAGCTCATTCTACACATGAGGACATGGTGGAACATGTAGGGGAGGAAAATAATTAGTTTTAACATGTTTAAACTCCGTATAGTCCCTTTAAATCAACTTTTTCATTATATTCTAATTATGTGACGAGCACCTGTATATTGCAAAAAATATCGTAGCGCGATATTCTGTGATGCAATATCCATATGGCAAGAAGCCACAATATATCACAACATCACTAAAGTCTTCAGCAGACAGAGATCCACACATTTCTTTGAGAAAAGGTCAAGGTTAAACTTAATTGTACTACCGGTATTCACCTTGTTCCGCCCCGCCCACTTTTGCCTCTTTTTGCTTTGGCCCAGGAGAAAGGCATCTGTGCCGTGGTTTGTACTGTACTTGTGTGTACTGCAGGTGATGGAGTACACACAAATACTCCATGGAGTACACACAAGTACACAAGATACTCCATCACCTGTGTACTGCAGGTGATGGAGTATCTTGTGTGTACTGCAGGTGATGGAGTATCTTGTGGGTACTGCAGGTGATGGAGTATCTTGTGGGTACTGCAGGTGATGGAGTATCTTGTGTGTACTGCAGGTGATGGAGTATCTTGTGGGTACTGCAGGTGATGGAGTATCTTGTGTGTACTGCAGATGATGGAGTATCTTGTGTGTACTGCAGGTGATGGAGTATCTTGTGTGTACTGCAGATGATGGAGTATCTTGTGTGTACTGCAGGTGATGGAGTATCTTGTGTGTACTGCAGATGATGGAGTATCTTGTGTGTACTGCAGGTGATGGAGTATCTTGTGTGTACTGCAGGTGATGGAGTATCTTGTGTGTACTGCAGATGATGGAGTATCTTGTGTGTACTGCAGGTGATGGAGTATCTTGTGTGTACTGCAGGTGATAGAGTATCTTGTGTGTACTGCAGGTGATGGAGTATCTTGTGAGTACTGCAGGTGATAGAGTATCTTGTGTGTACTGCAGGTGATGGAGTATCTTGTGAGTACTGCAGGTGATAGAGTATCTTGTGTGTACTGCAGGTGATAGAGTATCTTGTGGGTACTGCAGGTGATAGAGTATCTTGTGTGTACTGCAGGTGATAGAGTATCTTGTGTGTACTGCAGGTGATGGAGTATCTTTTGTGTACTGCAGGTGATGGAGTATCTTGTGTGTACTGCAGGTGATGGAGTATCTTGTGTGTACTGCAGGTGATGGAGTATCTTGTGTGTACTGCAGGTGATGGAGTATCTTGTGTGTACTGCAGGTGATGGAGTATCTTTTGTGTACTGCAGGTGATGGAGTATCTTTTGTGTACTGCAGGTGATGGAGTATCTTGTGTGTACTGCAGGTGATAGAGTATCTTGTGTGTACTGCAGGTGATAGAGTATCTTGTGTGTACTGCAGGTGATGGAGTATCTTGTGTGTACTGCAGGTGATGGAGTATCTTGTGTGTACTGCAGGTGATGGAGTATCTTGTGTGTACTGCAGGTGATGGAGTATCTTGTGTGTACTGCAGGTGATGGAGTATCTTGTGTGTACTGCAGGTGATGGAGTATCTTGTGTGTACTGCAGATGATGGAGTATCTTGTGGGTACTGCAGATGATGGAGTATCTTGTGTGTACTGCAGATGATGGAGTATCTTGTGTGTACTGCAGGTGATGGAGTATCTTGTGTGTACTGCAGGTGATGGAGTATCTTGTGTGTACTGCAGGTGATGGAGTATCTTGTGTGTACTGCAGGTGATGGAGTATCTTGTGTGTACTGCAGGTGATGGAGTATCTTGTGGGTACTGCAGGTGATGGAGTATCTTGTGTGTACTGCAGGTGATGGAGTATCTTGTGTGTACTGCAGGTGATAGAGTATCTTGTGTGTACTGCAGATGATGGAGTATCTTGTGTGTACTGCAGGTGATGGAGTATCTTGTGTGTACTGCAGGTGATGGAGTATCTTGTGTGTACTGCAGATGATAGAGTATCTTGTGTGTACTGCAGGTGATAGAGTATCTTGTGTGTACTGCAGGTGATGGAGTATGTAGAAAACAGGACCAAGGCTCTGTCCCGAGCTCAGATGGAGAGACTGTCCGTCACCACTGATGACATCATCTTCCAGCTGCCAGAGGACGTCACTGTGGTGTTCGATGGACACGGTGAGTACGTGGTAATCATCATACTTGGTTAATGTTCATTAAGATGGCGTGAATAAAGTCTGGAACAGAGTTCCCACGAGTCTTGGAAAACACATGGAAAATGAGAAAAACATTTAAATGACCTGTAAAAGATTCAAAAATATTTCTCCCAACAATAATTAAAGTAATAAAAGTAGGTGATTCAGCTGTGTCTTGGACCACTGTCGCACAGTGACCCATTTCTATTTTTTTTTGTGATCTCTCTTTTTTGTTCCCTTTTGTTTTTATTTAGGCTGAGTACAACAAGTAATTAAAACTTAATACAGTT
This sequence comes from Gobius niger, assembly GCF_951799975.1. Taxonomy (NCBI): domain Eukaryota; kingdom Metazoa; phylum Chordata; class Actinopteri; order Gobiiformes; family Gobiidae; genus Gobius; species Gobius niger. Next base: position 36,097,977 of record NC_136859.1, read on the forward strand.
AAATACAGTGAGGAACATAAGTATTTGAACACTCTGCGATTGCAGTTTCTCCCACTCAGCAATTATGGAGGGGTCTGAAAATTACATAGGTGCATTTCCACTCTAAGAGACAGAAAAAAAAACAATTAATCACATTGCATGATTTTTAAATAATTTATTTGTATTTTGTTGGTGCACATACAGTGGTATGCAAAAGTATGGGCACCCCTTTAGCTTTTCGACATTTTGCCATACTATGGACCATAAACATAAATATATTTAAGTTTTATGTGAAAGACACACACTAAGTGACACTCAATCGTGAAGTGAAATGTAATTTATACATGATTTAGATATTTTTTATAAATAAAAAAACGTGAAAAGTGTGATGTGCAAAAGTATTGGCCCCCTTTTCCTTTTAGTGCAACCAATTGCTTTAGAACAAGCCATTTAAAAAAAAAAAGAAAAACATAAGAGGTCACGTTTTCTGTTTGCTTCTGGCAAACAGAAAACGTGACTTCTTATGGTTTTCTTTAAAAAAAAGCCACTCTGCCATAAAGGCCAGATTTGTGCAGTGTACGACTAATAGTTGTTCTTTGGGCAGTTTCCCCCACCTGAGCTGTAGCTCTCTGCAGTTCATCCAGGGTCATCATAGGCTTCTTGGTAACAGCTGTGGTCAGTGCTGTCCTTGTTCGGTCAGTAAGTTTAGGAGGATGGCTGGGGAACAAGGCTTCTGGTGAAACAAGCCTCTGCAGGACTGGAGGGCTGAAGAACAAGACTGGAACTCCTGGAACTTTGAGAGATGTTCAAAGCTCTGGAAATCTTTTTATAAGCTAACCCAGCTTTATACTTCTCAATAACCTTATCCTGGACCTGTCTGGTGTGTTCTTGGACTTCATGATGCTTCTGCTCCACAATAGTCTCTAACAGACCTCTGAGACCATCACAGAGCAGCTGTATTTGAACTGACATTAGAAACACACAGGCAGACTCGATTTAGTCATTAGGTCAACATGTGATCACTCAGAAATCATCAGGAAACTTCTGAAGGCAGTTGGTTGCACTAAAAGGAAAGGGGGGCCGGTACTTATGCACATCCCACTTTTCAGTTTTTTATTTACAAAAAAAAATCTAAATCATGTATAACTTTCATTTCACTTCATGATTGTGTGTCACTTAGTATGTGTCTTTCACATAAAATTTCAGTTAAATATATTTATGTTTATGGTCCATACTATGGCAAAATGTTGAAAAGTTAAAGGGGTGCCCATACGTTTGCATACCACTGTAAATATATGAACACCTGCCAATCAGCAAGAATTGTGGCTCTCAAAGACATGTTCCTCTGCCTTTTAAAAAGTCCACTTATTCATCTAGATTAGTAGCACTCAATAAAGACACCTGTCCACCCCACGGTCAGTCAGACTCCAACTACTACCACGAGCAAGACCAAAGAGCTGTCAAAAGACATCAGAGACTAAATAGTTGCCCTCCACAAGGCTGGAACGGGCTACAGGGCAATTGCCAAACAAATTGGTGAAAGTAGATCAACTGTTGGAGCAATTGTTAGAAAATGGAAGAGGCTAAAGATGACTTTCAGTCTCGCTCGGACTGGGGCACCATGTAAGATCTCAAAAAAAAAAAAAGATCTGCCCTCGTGGGCTATCACTGATGATAAGAACGTTGAGGAATCAGCCCAGGACTACATGGGAGGAGCTGGTCAATGACCTGAAGAGAGCTGAGACCACAGTTTCAAAGGTTACTGTTGGTGGAACACTTCGCCGTCATGGTCTAAAATCATGCAATGTGTGGAAGGTTCCCCTGCTCAAGTCAGCACATGTCCCGGCCCATCTGAAGTTTGCCAATGACCATCTGGATGATCCAGAGGAAACATGGGAGAAAGTCATGTGGTCAGATGAGACCAAAATACAACTGTTTGGTTGAAATGCACCAATCCAGCCTTTTTGCTTCTGATACCGATAATGGAGTTTTGAGTACCTGCCGATATCCAATATTTAGACTTTCTTAAAAGTGTCTTTCTCAGTGTTAAAAAGTGAATGATCCTCTTATCTCCAGAGTTAGATCAATAAAGTCTGATCTTTTCTTGTCATGATGTTACAGATCAATTATATCTATTAATAAACTAAAGGATAATCTAATCTAATCTAATCTAAACTAATGGATCCTTAACAAGGATCACTGGTGTTTTTACACTATCCTTGGGACAGGCTATTTTATATTAATATAAAAAAGTCACATAAAGTGATCTGATCATTACAACTTGTGCATTAAAAATATACTATATAAGTTATTCTTTAACAGCATTTCATAAACCACAATACGAACACGGTGTCCAATTTTACTTTTTTAGGCTACTTTAGGTATATCTATCATTCTTACCCAGCCTTGATTAGTAGCTTTTAGCAATAGCATGCTAACTAACAGCGATTCAATTCTCCAGGTTCTGAGCTTCAAACTGACAAGCAAAATAAAAAGCTACTGACAGCAGTAGCTTTGACTGGAGCATCAGTGCTGTACTTTAGAGACGGGAGAGCGAGGGGGAGAGAGTGGGCGAGCGAGTGCGGGTGGAGCGAGGGGGAGAAAGTGGGCGAGCAAGGGAGAGAGAGTGGGTGAGCGAGGGTGGGTGGAGCGAGGGAGGGAGATTGCCTTAGATGCACATCACTCCGAATAAACTTTCTTTGGGAACAGACTGGAGATTAAAATGTGAATTGTACAGGTTAATAGTGAGACACAAAAGCCACTATTCCACATACCATGACTCTACCACGCACGCCACCATCTACGTATCGACTCTCACCAGAACACACTTTTGTTTCCACTACACGGCACAGCCGCAGAGGAGCATATTCTATGGATCGTCATTAAAGTTTTGAAAGCCACGATGAGAACAAATGTTGCCTTCTGGTGGGGGCTATGGAATCATTCAGAGGGGCCAAGGAAAATAAAACAGAAAAGAAACCGCAAAAATACGAACTATGGCGGTTTAGGCAACTTGCAGATGTTATGCCAACACCAGCTAAAGTTGTGCTAGCAGAGGCTAAATGCTAATATAGGCATAATCCCCTTTTACAACAGTGGTATGATGTTGTGCAATATTGAATCTTTATGACCTGTGTGTCAATAGTGAGGGCTGTCCTCTCTCTCGTTGGCCAATCAGAGGCCAGAGTCTGTTCATGTCACATCAGTCACGGGTTAGCGCTTCGGCCACAGCCAGAGGTCAGCTATGGAAAAGCTCACCAAACCGGGTTGACCAGGCATTGGGCTGAGTTGCGCCTGACCCGCGACCTACGCTTCCAGAATCAATGCTCTAGTTCACAGATCATGTAAGCTTCTGTGTTATATTACAGACCACACACGCTAATGAAGCATCTAATGAAGTCTTTCAAATTCCCACACTTTTAAAGCAGCAGCAAAACCCCTCCTTTATACAGTGTGTCCAGTATAAAGAGCACTGGTGAGTGGGGTGGGGTGGGTGTATTCGTCGACCATGATTATGTATTTGTGTGCTTATAAATGCCCTGGAAAATTCAGGAAATTACCTGGGCAATATTAACAAGTGAAGAATGGGAACCCTGTAAGTAATTTCTAAATTTCCCCAAAATGTCTGGAATTTCAAAACAACCAACGTTTGGCGTAGGGTTTTGGCCAAGTGAAGCAGAAGTGAAATACGCAGGTAGAAGCATCGATCCATTAGGTAAAATAAATATGCCAGTGTCTGTTAGAGAATTAACAATGGCGTCCGAGAGGATAGATGAAAAACAGGCAGCAGTCTGGATGTCTTATACAGGACAAGTTTATTTACCATCGGTGCGGGACCTGGAGACATGAACTGGAGACATTGTGCTAGTCCTACTTGTCTGTGCTTCCACAGAAGAGGGATAATCCCCTCTCAGAGCGTCAGACTGATACACAAGAGTCTGAGCACTACAGTCGAGGCTACAACAGAGACTGTACAGCCTGACCCAGTGTGATAAATAGTGATTTAATGTTATCCTCTAACAGTGTCATCTTAGTGCTGATGCCTCTCTGGGCCGCTCAGGGGCCCCGCACCCCGAGCTCCTGCGCTGCTGCACTAACTGCACTCCCTGATGTAGACTGTGTCCTTTGTGTGGCAGGGAGGAAGTTCTGCTCCATCGTCATGCGCTTCTGGTTCCTAACCACGCTGGAGGGCCCCGAGGACCCAGAGGCCACCCGCATCTTCAGGGTGGCCCCCCGGCAAGATGGCGGCCCACAGGAGAAAGTGGCTACAGCTGTATATGAGTAAGTACTCACAGTACCACTGCAACATTTCTTAATGCTATATTAGTATTGCAATATCTACATCGTAAAAGGCCATAATATCTCTCAAAATCCCCGAGGTCTCAGTGCTGGCTGTTCTGCTAACATGTACAATAGGTCCCCCGTGATAGTGAGATTCTGAATCGGAGAGAGAGAATCATCTAAAGTTATTGCTAAGACTATTTACACAATTCCTGTTAAATCCACTGAGCCGGTGCCAGCTGCGCTCACTAAAAGCTGTTTCCTGATCCAAACCACAATGAAAAGGTAGAAACCAGAGTAATTAGGACTTGGCGTCAGAACACACAGTGCTTTGTTCTGCGAGGGGTTAAAGGAGCACTGCAACACTTTCTAACTCCGAGTGTGATTCAAATAGCATTTATGAGCCACTTTATTGCATTTTTAATTGTGAGCTTCACTCTAGGACTTTCCCTCTTCGCCACAAAAGCACAGGAGACATTATCCTATATTATTTTGAACCATAGACTAGCTAAAATATTTGTTTAAGATTAATAACACTTTAGTATTGATCCAAACTACTAAATATACACCACATATATACTTGGGGAAAGTACTATTCAAGTACTAATTAACTGTTGGAGTAAAATTGGTTTAGTGTTGTTGTTATAGGACAGGTAAGATGTAAAATTAATTTTAAAGGGACTAGTTGCAAGTTGGTCATTTTTATACTCACTACTGCCACCTCAGGTCTTGCGCGTAACTGCAGTTTCTATATTAAGCTCGTGCATGACGGTGCTTCAGACCTGAGTTAACACCGTTCTGAGTGACAGTGCAGGGTTTTAGAGGCAGTTGTGGTGAACAGGTCTGAGCTCATTCTACACATTAGGACATGGCTGGAACATGTAGGGGATGAAAATACTTAATGTTAACATTTTTAAATTCCATATAGACCTCCTTTAAAATCATGATATTTCCATCCAACACGCCATAGAAATGAGATGGTTAAATCCTTTTAGCATTTGGATGCGTCTGAAACGTGCTGCTGCTTCCTTCCTTGGACAGAAAGAATAATTAAAACCTGTATTTTTAAGGAAGATTAATGATTTTTAAAGGAATAGGCCACCGTTTTTACATACTGAGATATGTTCTTACCTAACCTTAGTCGAGTCAATATATCCCCGTCTGGTCTTTGTCCGTGCGCTCTGTCATGCAAACGGAGCACATACGCAGCCTCTCCCACATGTCATATAGCTCCAAAAAAGCTCACGATAGAAGCTACCAAGCTCTTCCACGTCTTCCCTATTTAAATAAAGTTACATGAAGTGTTTTCATGCGAAGTATATTTACACAGAAATGTAGCATGTCGATTTTATAAGCAAATAAAGAGGGGGACTATATTGTGAGGCGTAATGATACGAGGAGTAAAACGTCCGCGCAGTAACTCCTAAAGGTTATTGACGGAAGTGAGCGGGGGAAGTCTTTAGGAGTGCTCCGTTTGCCTGACAGAGCGCACGGACAAAGACCAGACGGGGATATATTAACACGACTAAAGTGAGATAAGAACATATCTCAGTATGTAAAAACGGTGGCCTATTCCTTTAAGTGTGTAAGATTAAGACAAGTTGATTTTTGTAATTTTTTTGTAACATTTGTAAATGTGAAGAGAGGACAAGGAAGGCTCTCCTGATATCAAGGCTAAAGCACTTCAACTTTTATAGAAAACAACAATTAAACTGAAATAGTCTTAGTTTTTGCAGCTGATCAAAAGTTTAGGACCACAGGCCTTTAAAAGGACAAATCTGAGTGTCATTTTCTGCCAGGTATTTACACTGTCATGACATGACGTATAATATATATACAATTCTTATTTTAATCACAGAACCCATTCTTGACAAAAAATCTGAATCATTTAAAATGCACCAGAATGCAGGAAATCTCATCTATGTCCTACGGCCTTTCAAGTGTGCACTGTGAGGTGTGAGTTCTGTGATTTCAGTTGAAAGACAAATGTCAGTCAGAGGGAGAGGTCTTGCTTGAAGCTCTGCATTAGTGGTCTTGTTTCTCTGCTCCTCAGGTTCAAGCGGGAGCTGACGGAGGGGGCCCGTCCAGACTGGACCGTCATCACGGTGTGGCATTGGCACTGGACACTGGCCCCGCAGGCCCCGACTGACCACAGGAGCCACTGAGGGCCAAAAGACATTCTGCAGTGAACTTCCCCACATTGGGTCCTCTACCTCAGAACAACTACACTCTGTTTTAAAAAAAAGGTTTTAATCCCAATTCCCCCTGAACTAAGGCTCTTGTGCAAGTGCCTGTACAAATAAATGTCTTTAATTGTTATTATCAAACTGATTTACATCGTTTTCACTCTACTCTACTCTATATACAATAAGCTCTTTGGAAACTGGTTGTGGGACTGTAAAAAGGAAATGCTCTCTCCAATCCTGTGTCTTTCAGCACACACTTCTCTCAAGATGGCGCTGGTCTTTGAGCAGATTGTCTCTGCTCATCTTTACACTGTATCAGTCTGCGTCTAATTCCAACGAAAACCAGCGTCTCTCGGCTTGTGATCCAGAGAACGCCTTCATGCAGCCCACCATCCATCACCATCCATCACCATCTACGCATTAGTTTGATTTAGAACTTGCATTTTGCTGCTACACCTTTTCAGACGAATGAAAGCATTCAGACCAATTATACAATATTTATAATGCCTAGTGGGGTGGGGTGTAAAAAAGATGCAGTGTTGTTGAGTTTCTAACAGTTCTTCTCAGGGATGAGTTTAAACACATTTCACAATGGGGAGCAATACTTCTGCTAATGCCAAAAAACAAACAAACCTGAGCAAACATTCCATTGAACAGAGGAATGAAGAATTTGGACATTTACAATGAAATTGAACAAAGCGAGTGGGCAATATTTCAGCTATGAAAATGTGTTTTGGACTATACTTAGAACTAATGGAGTAAAAAAAAAGTTTGGCAAAGTCATTACTTTTGTAATTCTTGCTAAAGACTGGCTACGAGCCTCCACAGAGAGCTCTGAAAAAGCTTCCACTTTTTACTGCTGATATACAAAAAACAGCATAGTAAAAATATTTCACCTACCCCAGCGTTGTCACATGGGTCATAGCGATTTTTAAACAAAATAAAACTCTTTGGAGCCAGGCTTTTAAGCAGTGTGGGAAGGTCAAAGTGTGGTATTACAGCAATGTCAGCTCCCCGCCATGAGGACCAAAGAGAAGTGCGTTCCTCGCCCATTGGTCGAACGACTAGACACATTTAAAACAATTGACCTTTCGCAAAAGTCCCAAGTGTTAGTGACACTTTGGTGCCGATTGAGGCTAAATGAGTCACAATATGCAGTGGAGGCTAAAGCACCAGTGTGCTTCAGGACAACGGAAGAATCCCTGGGGCTGCCTCGTGTGGACATCATGTTCTGGCAGTACCAGATACATTCTCTTCTTCTAAAATAGCTCTGCAGCTAATACAGAAACGTTTATTCATGTGTACTGTCCCTGCTAAATAAACTAATAAAAATAGTTAGTCTATTATTGATGTAATATGAGCATTATTGTTAGGTTGGCTCGCCTGCTCAGGCAGCACAGACCCCTGCTACTGACTAACATTTTAATTATGATTCTCAAGCCGCAATGTCCCCTGTTCTATCACAGTACAATGGTAAAACAAATCCACCCGCGGCTGATAAAAACAAGGCTCTGCTCAAAGCAACACTTCCCGTCGCAATTAGAAAGTAAACGGGACAGATATTCCAGGAACAGAAACAGCTTTTTTGTGACGATGTCCAGAAACGACGGCTCATGAAACTCTGGGCAAACGACAAGGCGGATGGTAAACAGTAAACCGTAAACCATCTTGGCTCAAAAGTCAGTTCCAGCTCATTTATCGGCTTTGAAAGGGGAGAAACGGGCCCCGCTCCATTAGTTTCTACGGGACGAGATCCGGGGACGTCTGTTTGCAGCGGTTGCTATGAAGTATGATTGGACAATGACTTTTGCAGCAGGGTTTTGCAAAAGGTCAATTACACCACAATGCCTAATCTAGAAATAAGGACATTTTCCTTCAATTCGTTTAATTTCCCATGATTTGAGCAGGTATATAAAGATATTTGCTAAAACAAATATATTTGTATTGAAATATAAATACACAAAAAAACATGTCACTGCATTTAGAATGAGATATGAAAATAACAATTTACTTGAAATAAGATGTTAACTCCTTAGTGTAAGTGCAAAACTATAGTCCATGAGCCAGACCAAATATCGGTACCGGAAAGGTGGATAAGGCTATTATTGATTTTTACGTAGGTCCATGTCTGAGGTTTATATTTTTGTATGATAGCCTTTTCAGAGTTACAGCTTTATCATAGTTTTGAGCTGTTGAAGTGAACCACCCCCATGTCAAAAAAGTCACTTTTGACACTGGTCCATATTTTGGTTGAGGCCATTTCCAGCCCATTAGATAATGATTTACACCATTGTATTTGGTATCATTGTAAATAAGACACTGTCATGTTTCATTTGAGCCCAAATGTGACAATTACCGTGGTAACCATAGCTCCTCAAACTCAAACCTGAGGACATTTTTTCACCATTTTCGCCAAAACAGTTTTACTATGTTTATCACTGTTTCTTCCAGGAGCATCACAGACACAAATGTTTGATACTGGGAAACTCTCTAGACTCAGAGGATTTAGGAATGTATAACATGTCAGTACTTCCTCAGCTTAAGGCCTCCCTGTGAGCCATGAAGTAAAAGAATGTCATAGAAGTTTCTCCCATAGAATAAGCCTACATCTGTCATTCAAGGTTGGAACAGCTGAGACCAGGACAGGCCCAATGCAACTTGAAATGACATTTATGGAGAACAGTTTTATATTCTCACAAAAAAGTTGTTCATGTATTTTATATTTTATTATAGCTATTTATCATACACTATGCCACACACACACAATGCACTTATGTTGCCTTCACTACTATACGTAGTTCTCTACATCAGTCTAAATGTAGAGGACTATAATCTCAATAATCTAAGGTAATTCCAACACTTTGACTTTGTAGACACCACATGGGTTTGCCTAAAATAGCATATGTATTGGTTGTACACTAGATACTAACTTAGTTGTTAATGTATTTGCTGTAGAAAAACTGAACTGAAGGTGGATTTGCCATAAACCACACGTTTACAACGAACAAAACCCATGGAGTTGTTTTATTTCATTACTAATTATAACAAATATAATAGTATAAACATAGTGAGGGATTATAACCAGGACATGAAGAGTCAACATGAAACAACAGTTTAGCCTGGTCCAGGACTAAATCATAGGCTGTCGTCTATCACAGTGCATATATTTAGTTGATTAAACAATTTTGATGGCTTTTCTGAAGTTATTTTAAGTTATCTGCACATGAATTGTTTTTTTTTTTGTATGCGCTATAGTAACGTGTTTGAGCATTTTTTTTTGTGTTGTGATGTGTAATTTATTTATTTTCTTCCCAGGCAAATTAAATCTGTTCAGGCCACATGAAATGTGCTGTATTAATGAATAAAAAAAGTTTAGGCAAAACCTTTATGGACAGAATTTCTAGGCGCAGTCAGGGACCGGAGAGTGTCCAGTTTGAGAACCATCTCTGCTGTTTACAGACGATGTTGTTCTGTTGGCTTCATCAAATCAGGACCTTCAGCTGCTCTGGGGCGGTTTGCAGCCGAGTGTGTAGCGGCCGGGATGAGAATCAGCACCTCCACATCTGAGGCCATGGTTCTCCACCGGAAAAAGGTGGTTTCCCCTCTTCAGGTCAGTGGGGAGTCCTTACCTCAAGTGGAGGAGTTCAAGTACCTCGAGGTCGTGTTCTCAGTGAGGGACGGATGGAGCGTGAGATCGACAGACGGATCGGTGCAGCGTCAGCAGTGATGCGGTCGCTGCATCGGTCTGTTGTGGTGAAGAGGGAGCTGAGTCGGGGCAAAGCTCTCGATTTACCGATCGATCTACGTTCCCACCCTCAAGCTCATGAGATCTGGGTAATGACCGAAAGGACAAGATCGCGACTACAGGCGGCTGAAATGAGTTTCCTCAGTCACCTGAGAGGAGCTCGGAGTAGAGCAGCTGCTCCTTACCATCGGGAGGAGCCATCTGAGGTGTGGACACACTGGAGGGACTATGTGTCTCTGGCCTGGGAACACCTCAGGCTGCTGCCTACATGACCTGACCATGGGTAAATTGGAAGAAAATGGAAGGATGGTTGAAAACCTGGGTCAAAGGGTGTTAGTGTGAACAGACCTTAGGGGGTCGGTCAGTTTTTTTGGGGGAAAAAAAAACGGGGACATCTTACTGAGAGCTCAGGAGGCATGACCATAGTTGAGAAGCTTGCCCTGTGAATCAAGAGCTTCAACTTGAGGTGCTCATTCTTGTCAGATCTCATAAGTTTAGTATAGTACTTGGGCCTCATTTATAAAGCTCACGTACAGACAAAAGGAGGCCAAAACCTTCCGTACAAACTGTTCTGCGCCAAAGGTGGTATTTATAGAAATCAAACTGAACGTGAAACATTACGCACCGCCACACTAGGTTTGTACCTGTCGTACGCAGTCCACACTTTTCAGAAACGCTGCACAGACGAGGAGAGGCGAGGGAATGTAGCGAGGGGAGGTCACATTGAGGAAAAGAAGTTTTGTGCACAATGTTAAACCGCTGAGCTTTCTTCTTTATTTAATCATCACCTTATTCATCAGAACTGTTTGGTAATAAAACATAAAATATAAGAATGAGGCGATAATGAGAGGGTTTTACCGAGACACTGGGGGCAGAGAGTGTCCGTGCATGAGCGTACATGAGCGTGCACTTCTTTGACAAATCTGTTCGTAATCTGTGACGCTCCAAGTATAAGAACAAAATATTTAAACACTTTACTCAAAGCCTATGGTTTAATTCTTATATTTTTTTTTACCAAACAGTTCTGATGAATAAGGTGATGATTAAATAAAGAAGAAAGCTCAGCGGTTTAACATTGTGCACAAAACTTAATTTCCTCAATGTGACCTCCCCTCGCTACGTTCCCTCGCCTCTCCTCGTCTGTGCAGCGTTTCTGAAAAGTGTGGACTGCGTACGACAGGTACAAACCTAGTGTGGCGGTGCGTAATGTTTCACGTTCAGTTTGATTTCTATAAATACCACCTTTGGCGCAGAACAGTTCGTACGGAAGGTTTTGGCCTCCTTTTGTCTGTACGTGAGCTTTATAAATGAGGCCCCTGGTCAGTACCTGGAGGGAGATTGTCAAGAATACCATCTGCCTATGAGAGCAGTGTGTGTGTGTGTGTGTGTGTGTGTGTGTGTGTGTGTGTGTGTGTGTGTGTGTGTGTGTGTGTGTGTGTGTGTGTGTTAGATGTACCAGCTGCACTTCTGTCGGTCTACCCCAGGATACCTGTGACTACAAACTTATCTTACCATCAAGTGTGGAGTGAGTGAATTCGTTTGGACGACTTGTCTCATGTGAAGAGTTCTCCATAAACTCATGCTCCATCCTGCCTTCCCTCACTCATGAACTAGATCAAGATATTTTAACTTGACCACTTAAAGCAGGACTCTTCTAAACAGCAGAAGCTCCAGTTTCTGGTCAAAGTCCAGGCCTCAGACTTGCGAATGCTGATTAGATACAGTAAGACATTGGTTAATCCTTGGTGCCGTGACAACTGTGGTGTTCTATGGCAAATGCCACACTCCACAGTGCAGTGCACTGGTGATGTGAGAAAACATATGGTCCTCAGGCCATCCTTGTGAGGTCTGTATCTGTTGTTTTGGTCAGACACACTCACCAGAGGTCAGTTAAGGCTCATTCTGTTTGCTTATGGAGGTACTTCATTCTTCATGCTCTTCAGAGTATGCTGGAAACAAATCTTTTGGCAATGGCACATGTTGAGATGTCATTCTGGACTGTGCTACTCTGTAGGGTTCAGCATCACCTCAGGCTGACAAAAGTTATACCAAGCCTAGTCCAATGCAACTCGAAAACTGTCTCTATGAGGAAAAAGTGCTCAGCAGACCTATGAAACCATCCCTCTTTGGGATTATCTCTTTTGGCCTCTTGTGCACATTTCTATCTCATCACCAAAGCGGCTGAAGCTCTCCAACAGCATCTTATTAAATGTAGGACTTTTATGTAGAGTTAAATCAGAACAGGCAAATTGTAGCAAGAGAATACTTTATCCAGCACATGGAATACATATTAAGAATCCAGTTGTTGAAAGATACATCATATGCTCAGACTGGACTCAACAAGATGCATGAACAAGATGCAAACTAAAATTCTCTTTGTGGGAAAAAGAGGTGCATACTGGAATTGGACACTAAGGACTGGACGGTCTGTGATCTTGGCCCGTCTGCTGAGGGACTCCCATTGGCCCTGGGTCTATAGCCTGTCCGTCCATGGGAGTGGATCTCTCCTTCTGTGGTTCTCCCCAGGGTTTCTCTGTTTTCCCCGTGGGTTTTGAGTTTTTCCTTGCCGTGCTGGAGAGTCTAAGGACAGGGGACACCCATGCTGCTCGTCGCCACCTGCTGCTGACTCTTATTTGAACATTATGTTTGCCTGGATACTTCATTTGCCTGAACTTTATATTTTTATATTTATTGCTGTTTTGCTGCCTTATGTTCGGTGCAGCCCTGTGAGGCAACTCCTGTAGTGATATTGGGCTATACAAAACCATTGATTGATTGATAGAGATTGATTGATTGATGTACAGCTGGTCCTGCTGTGGTTCAGTCTGAACTCAGAGTAATTCGCCCCTTCCGAGTCGCGGAGTCTGGTTTGAAGAAAAAGGTTGTTCAACATAACATTGCCATTGGCCACGGGAGTCTGTCCTGCCCACTTACAGCCCATTTAATGTGGTACAGATGTGGCTCTGCAAGATCTCACAAGCCCTTCAACTGTTGCAAGAAAAGCACGGGTCTTCAATAACCAACTGCAGTTTGTGTGGCTGGGAGAAAGCATTTCCAGCTCCATCAGCTACAGGAGTTCTGCTGTGGCGGTGTTTGAGCTGTAGCTGAACACAACTTCCTGGACTTACAAGTGTTCCCTTCACCCTTTTCTATCAGCATATTGGTTTGTGCAAGGGGATTCCAGAGTGACTGAATGTCTAGCTGTCAAATGCCATCAAGATCGTTGCAGATGCTGTAAAAAGGTTGTGGATGACAGTTGATCAAGTGGGCTGAAAAGTGAACCACACAAGGCAGGACTTGAGTGTATGATGATGAAAGACACAAAGCAGACAATGACCCCAGGACGGTCACTGTGGATGTGTCTGAGTTGCGAGGTCAAGGTTGTCAGCACTGGCCTGAACACATTAATTACAGGAGGAAAAGGAAGCAAGAGGTGGAGGAGCTGACCAGTGCAGGACACCACGCTCTGAAACAGGGACAAACCCAGGAGACGCTGCACCGCTTCAGAGCACTGAAAGCAGCAAGCAAGGTTTCCTCCGGGTACTCCGGTTTCCCTGACTCCAAAAACATGCTGGTCAGGTGTTCGAGCAGAGAACACTGTTCAGATCCAAAACATCATTTATTTGACCCATTTATTTGGAGCACCAGGTGAGATCTGGCCCGAAAAGCATTGAATGTGCAGGAGAGATTGCATGAACACGGAAAGTCCCAATGATACATTATCTCTTTGTCAGGAGAGTCCTGGCCTGAGAGAAGACCCTGTGGTACATGTTTTAGTGAAAGGGATAACAGTGCAGGGAAAACTGACATAGACGTGGGAAGAATGACCCAGTCCAGATATTGAACCCTCCTCTTACTGCGAAGGGACAAAACTAAGTCCCTTTTGGGCCCCGGGGCCATTAGACTGTACAACTGTCGGGAGGAAAAAGACAATGGTGTCTTACCAATGGTGTTTACCAAACGCCAATGTAAAATGTTTTTTTTTTTACAATTTAGGATACAGCTAATATGATACAGAATAATTGTAATTTTAATAAATGTAATTTCAAGTTGCGTTGGGCCTGTCCTGGTCAGAAAGTCTCAGCTTGAATGGCAGATGTAGGCTTATTTCTATGGGAGAAACTTCTATGAGCTGGACATTCTTTTACTTCATGGCTCACAGTGAGGCCTTAAGCTGAGAAAGTACTGACACATTTCCTGAATCCTCAGAGTCTAGAGAGTTTCCCAGTATCAAACATTTGTGTCTGTGATGTTCCTGGAAGAAACAGCGTTAAATGTAGTAAAACTGTTTTTGCGAAAATTGTGAAAAAATGTCCTCGAGTTTGAGGAGCTATGGTTGCCACGCTAATTGTCACAGAATAGTACATTTGGGCTCAAATGAAACATGACAATGTCTTCTTTACAATGATACCAAATACAATGGTGTAAATCATTATCTAATGGGCTGGAAATGGCCTAAACCAAAATATGGACCAGTGTCAACAGTGACTTTTTGGACATGGGGGTGGTTCACTTCAACAGCTGAAAACTATGATAAAGCTGTGACTCTGAAAAGGCTATCATACAAAAATATAAACCTCAGACATGGACCTAAAACTTAAAACTCAATAAAAGCCTTTGCCACCTTTGGTGGTACCGATATGCCAGATTTGGGAGTTGGCCCATGGACTAATAAATGAAGGTCAAATATCTTGAATTCCAGTTATTTTTCCAAAGTAAAGAGTGAATCAGGTATAAGGCCTGGAAGCAAGTATTAGAAACATTAGTGTATGAAAAGCAGTGCCATATTTTCACGCTTGGGGCTCTGGTACTTGTGAACTTCCGTAACCCACTTTCTGGGGACTTGATATCCTAAATAACATGTCCCAGATAATCCCTGCTGAAGTGGGAGTATGTTCTTGCACACGACGGCAACAGTATTTCAGTTTGAAGGAAAAATAAATCAAAACGTTGAAAAAGGAGGTTGAAACGCGGTGACTAATTCTATCAGAAAATTCCCCACCTGATTAGGTTCCTCGAACGCAACCTGCGCTTCTCATGCCGTGCCAGGCAGTCATCTCGTGTCAACCCATTCTGTCAGCGCTCGCTATTAATGTCGACAACACTTCTGACAAATTCTGGAATTAGCCGCCAATAACGCGGCGCGGATTATCTCGGTGTTTTCCAATGCTAATGCGGCGGGAGAAGTTTTGGCGCGGCGGGGCGGGGGCGGGCGGCTGTAATGAGATTAACGCGAGCGTGCGTCAATGCGCGGACGGATACGGTAGGCGCGTATTAAAAAGAATTGGCCACGCTTGTACATCACTCTGTCGATTAAAGAACAAACGAGGCTGTAAAAACAAGTGGTGATTTTGATTATTAGTGGAGTTTTATGTTTTTATGACGTAAGGTCGATTAATCCGATTATCAGAACAATTACCGAGACTTTCAACTGTCTTTAGAAATGAAAGCGCCGCAAAGATATGAATTTAATTATGACATGATGAGCAAACATGGAAATTAATTCTGATAATGATGATTTACGTCTTAATGAAACATAAACAAAGCAAATACTGTTGGGTCAGAACCAATTCATGTGGAATATTGATGCTGTCTATTTGTATTGCACTTTACATGCTTGACAAGCTTCTCAAACATGACCCTGTCGTCATTATTTTATCCACCCCACACTCTGCTATTGTAGCCACAGCTGCTCTGGGGTAGACTAGCAATCAGAATGTGCCATTGGTCTATCCGCTGACCACCCACCCACACCGTCGACACTCAGGGCCATCAACAGACTGGCTGGGGCCTTAACTTACAGGACTTATAGAAATGGGCCCCTGATCTATGAGGGACCCGGTCGGCCAAGTCCCACCAGACCCAGACCCAGGTCAAGTCAAATGTAAAGCCATTCATTTGGGTAAATGAAATCAAATGTATTAATGACCGTGTGCTGCGTTCACTGTCAGAGCCTTGTCATCCAAAGCCTCAGAGCCACTGAAAAGTTTACAATCAACTGATCTACAACTATTTCTAAAGTGCCTTCCAATAGCAGGAGTTTTAACAGTGTAGGTTTTTATTTGATTTGTCCCTTGTCCATTCAAGAAAGCCATACTGAGATCTTGGAATCTGAGCAGTGTTTCTTTGTGCCTTGTCGTGTTTGAGATGGCAGACAGAGTTGAAACATCTCTGCCGGTCGTCTACATAGCCTTAATGTCCTTGAGCGTGGCCCTGAAGCTCTCCACACACACCTCTCCTGTGGCGCTCCTCAGAGCGGCCAGCTCCCAGACCTCGTCCAACAGCGGCGCAGGAAGCTCCACACCGATGTTCCTGAAGAGCTCCGCGATCTGCAACAAGGACAGTTTTTTCTACAGGGATTACACGCCACACATTTGTTTGTTGTTGTTTGTTTCTAGTTTCATCCTTAACATCTATGTTTTAATGTCAGAGTAAAAACAGACCAAACTCTCCCTTCACAATGTTTATAATGATGTTTTTGTCGACACGACTCGTGTTTGTAGCACAGAATCTCCCCGACAACGCTCTGTAATCCAAATATGGAAGACGCCAGCTGCCAAAGTCCACAGGGATATACAAACACATTTTCTTTTTCATTCCTCTTTAGCCACAACATCTAAACTATGCTCCTGCAGACTCCACATTTGTTTTGTTTTTTTCCAGAAGGTTTTCACATGATCTAATTTCTTCCTGATTTAATGAGCTTCAACTACATTTAAATTTCTACACATTTTTTTCACTAAACACTTAAAAACTAAACCAGTTCCCTCAGAGCAAATCTTTGGAACGTAATATGTCCCAAAGTAAGAGAGTTGTGTACCTCCTGTCTGCTGCGTGGGCTGAGGAAGTGCTCCTCATGCACGCCCAAAGCGGCGTGCACGTGGGGGCGGAGCAGCGCGGCGGCGGTGGACGTGTCTCCGTAGTTGGTCCGGTCACTCACCCTCTTCAGACGCGGTGCGGGCAGGTCAGTGCGGACACTGGGCACACCGCAGCGGCGTTGTTCTGCAGATGAGACTTTATCACTGAAGGTCACACTGTCTCTGCACTGACACTCACTGACATCTATCTACAGATCCACTTCCTCCTCCTTTGAAACACTCACCTTTCCCAGCCGTGGGCTCGTGGACAGCCCCGATGAGGGCTGAGGAGGGGCTGAAGGCCTCGGGGTCTCCCCTGGTGCGGGTCAGTGTTCGGGGGACTTTGAGGGAGCTGCCGGGCTTCAGCGGCTCCAGGTCCTCAGGCCTCAGCAGAGCTTTGGTGTAGGGGACTTCACACCCATACAGAGGACTGTCCACACTCCCTGCACCAGCAGCACATGCATATAATACCATCCAGCAGTTCTATAAAGCGAGCGTACAGAGGATCTGACCTCCCGTGAGGATCTTCTGGTCCTGGATCGTGATGGGCATCAGCTCCTTCCAGCAGAGGAAGTTGGAGAACTCCAAGAAGCTGATGCCTCCGTCTCGGTCTAGGTCGCAGTCGTCCAGCAGCTGCTGCAGGAACTTCTCACTGGTGTCCAGGTTGAACTCATGACACACGTCCTCCAGGTCTGAGCGGTCAATCAGGCCCCTGCCCTTCTGTACGTGCACACAGAACAACAGATGAGAGCAAGAAGGAGGTCAGTGTACAGGTAAACCAATAACACGGGCAGATGAGTGTTTGTAGGGTACATTGTATCCAGTGGCGAGAGAGCATTACAGCAGAGAGCCTGAAGAAGATGAAGCTGAGCTCATAGATGTTGGTTCAGAAATTTTAACTAAACAGGTCGTCTCATGAATGGACGGTCGGGGGTTCGAATCCCAGCTCATGAAAATGCACACTAGTGTTGTGTCCTTGGGCAAGACACATCACCCTCCTTGCCTTCAGTGTCTGAGTACACTGATATGAGAATGAGAGAGTGAATGGGTGACTGGTTCTTTGCTGTAAAGCGCTTTGGGCCTAATGAAGGTAGAAAAGCGATGTATAAGTTGAGACCGTTTACCATGAAAGAGCTGTTTAAAGGGGGGGTATTATGCAAAATCGACTTTTTCAAGCTTTACATCATGTTATTATGTCATTCCCTCATGAAAAACATGGCTGAAGTGTTGCCTTGGAACATTCACGTATGTTTGAGTAATCTGTAAAAACTCTGATGGCGGCCATTTTAGGGATAGGTTTGCCTGAGTCCTCCTAGGAACGCCCCCACCTCCTGGAGACGCCTCCGAGCTTTCGTCACCAGCCGAGTAACCAACCACTGCTCCTCAGCAGAACCCCCTCCCCACTGATGCCACAGACAGTGTGTGGAGGGGGCGTGTCTAAAGGCTCAGAGGTTCTTAAAGAGACAGAGGCCTATTTCAAGACATTCACTACAGCCATTTTGAGAGAGCAATTTTATACAAGACAGTTATTCTAATTTACTGCATTTACAGACCGACAGAAGGTTTGTCATCTTTGTAGTGTGCTATAGACTGGTGCTATGTGATTGAAAAAAGCATAATACCCCCTCTTCAAACACTGAGAGCCATGATTTAGTGAGACGGGAACTGCTCAGGATGATGGCCAAGAGAAGACTAGTCAGCTCAAACGTTGTAGCATAATTTAAAATGCACCAGAATGCACCAACCCTCACCTGTGTTTTATGAGGAAAGAACCCCCGCTGCACATGGATTAATAAATACACTTTAGTAACTAGAACTAATTACATCAAGTTACATCACCATGGACACTGCTTAGAATTTTAAATATAACCTTATTTTTCATGGAGGAACACAATGGGTTCCTGCCTTTTGGAGGAAGAGAATTGGATGATTCTTGAAAGGTCCGGCAACTATGAAAAAATGTCCAGCTGAATTGATTTAACTTCTGTGTTTTTACCAGCCTGGATGATATCCATCTCTGTTGGAATATGGTCAAAAAACTAGTTTGCATAATAATTCTGCACATAACCGGAAAGCCATGAAATGTGCAGATATGTATCCGTTCAGAAAGTGAGGAAGGAGGGAAGTGACGTCGCTAACGCTTGTGGCCTGACCTTGTCATAATGAGTGAACGCCTGCAGCAGCGAGCGGAAGAAGGAGAAGTTGACTTTCTTGAGGTGGTAGCGGACGGCGTTGACCAGGCTGCTCTGTGGGGCGGGCCCTGGCGTGAACTGTCCCGGGTCGGTGCGGTGGATCAGCTCCCCAGCTCCTGACACAGGCACCAAGTGGGGAATTCACTGTTTACTTTTACACAAAAACTCCAGACAGTTTTGATCCAGCGCTGAAATGAAGGGCATGTTTTATTTTCTTATACAGTCTGCTATTCCTACACATAATCTGAAGTTAACAAAAGGAGTTTCTGTGCCACGTTAAAAAGCATTAGTCATTAAATGAAACTATGTTCACTGCTGAAGTGGGAGCCATCTGCGGAGGAGGCCCAAATAATTAGTCAAGTAAAAGTAAAAAAGTACTGGGTACATTTTTACTTCAGTACGTTAAATACAAATACAAAGAAAATACCATGAATAGAACTTATGAAGAATAAAGTAAACAACACAGAAAATACGTCTATTTTTACGTCAAAATGAAGATTTTACATTTAAAGGTTCATTATATAACTTTTAATGTGAAAATTTGAACTTTGAGTGGCTCAGTGGTTGTATGAGTGAGGTTAGCATGATGCCTTTACTGTCCATCAAAGGGGTTTCTATGACGCTCCAGGACCAATTCTATTTCAGGTTATTGGGGTTTCTGGTAGGTTTCTAGGTTGGTGGTCTAGGTGGTTCAAATCACATGTGTCAAACACATGGCCTGTGGTCCAAATCTGGCCCACTAGATGATTTAATCCGGCCCCTTGTAGAGCATGAATTTCTGAGTATGTAAAAATAAAAAGTCTCTCGTATGAATCCACAATGCTCACTCCAGCCAATTCAATTTAGAAAAGGAAATAATTCCACACATGTCCGGCAGAGGGAACTGACATAATAAGAGACCAGGATGTAAACAGCATATTATGTGTAGCCATGTGATAAATGGTCAGTCTGGCCCAGGGCGGCTGTGGCTACAATAGTAACTTACCGCCATATAGTGTGGAGTGAATGAATAATGACTATATGAGGCTCTTTGAGAAACGTGTGACACAGGCTGATGTATGTATGTATTGTGTTGTGTTTAAAATAACGCTAAAATACATTGAAGTGAACTTGAAATAGAACTCGGTTTGACTGATCCATCAGCAGTAAAAACCAACCAGAAACCTTAAAAAACAATTGGTCCTGGAGTGTCCTAGAGGCCAACAGGATGGAAAGTAAAGGTGCCAAACTTTAAAGAATTACTCAATGTGGCATTTACTCAAGTAAGATTACAAATACTGTAAGTACTGTAAAAGTTCAGTTACTTCAGAAAGTGACTTATGTGCATGTGCAGTACTTGAGTAAAATGTAGCTGAGTACATCCCGCCTCTGGTAGCCACACCCTTTAAAAGATGGCGTCTCATCTGTATAAACCTTTGAAACCCTGAATAAAGGGGCGCTGGTGTTTCTGGTCCCCTCCTGGAACCGCCACCTTAACGTGGTGGAGGGGTTTGAGCGCCCGAATGATCCTGACCAACGGGCCCGGTTAGAGGAGGAGCCATAATCACCAATGTGATTTGGGCAGCTCCAACAGCTTCCCCCACGACCTGGAAATGGAAAAGTGGAAGAAAATGGATGGATGGATGGATGGATGGATGGATGGATGGATGGGTTAATGGATGGATGGATGGATGGATGGATGGTGGATGGTGGATGGATGGTGGATGGATGGATGGATGGATGGATGGATGGGTTAATGGATGGATGGATGGATGGATGGATGGATGGATGGTGGATGGATGGATGGATGGATGGATGGATGGATGGATGGATGGATGGGTTAATGGATGGATGGATGGATGGATGGATGGATGGATGGATGGATGGATGGTGGATGGTGGATGGATGGATGGATGGATGGATGGTGTTTCCGGTAAAACAGTGTGAGACTTTCCCCTGTGTCTGTGGTATTAAAACACCAGGGCATTACAAAACATTACATTTGACAAGCTGCTCATACCAAAACGATCCGGAGCCGGAAGAATCCCCAAGGTTTTTGCATCAAAAGGATTGGATGTAGGTTTCTCTCTGAAATAGGAAACAGTTAATTGATATAAAGTGTATAAGGATTTGCCAGTTACTGGATTAGAATTTACTTATGCGCTAAAGCAATAGAAATAGAGCTACACTTGGCTGGTGTGGTCAGTGGAGGGTTGTGGGTGGCGGTCTGCTCCCATCGAGTCTTCACTTCTGTAAGAGAAATACATGAACCAGTCAAATCAAGGACATCAGCATAGATCACACATCAACAATGAAAAGAGTCACACTATAAAAGATGGTGACTTGTACATGTTTGACACTTACAGCTGGTTTATGGCCCCCCAGTCCAGAGTCTGGGCCAGTCTGCGTCCGTCATTGAAGTGCGGCGTGGGGAGCCCGAACACGCCGTCTGCTTTGAAGTGCGGGAGATCGTACTTCCTGCTGATGCGCTCACCTGGCGGAGCGAGACGCAGATCAACATATATTTGCTTTATTCCATGTTCTGGAATAATAAGTATGTATTTGTGTACTTAAAGGCACTATATCTCATTTTTAACCCTTTTAGTCAGGTTTTACAGTCACAGCCGTCCCTCGGACTCAATATGTGACAAAAAACCCTTTTTCATCACGGATTGACTATTTGGGTTGACCATACACAACATCAACAAATCATGATACACTGCAAACTGTATTTTTTCAATAAATTACTACTTTTACAACATACTTTTATAGGGCAGAGAGAATGTTACTCTATTAAAAAAAGTCAAGTATGGGGCCTTTGAAATAATCCAAAGCGTCTTATTTGAAGGAAATGGAAATGTATTCTCTAATTTAATAGGTTGTGTTCACGTGACATCACAACATTCTAAAGAGCCTCTAGTTTAAATTGTGGTGTCCTGCACCGGTAAGCTCCTCCCCCTCCTCTTCCTCCTGCGCAGCTCCCTCCGCTCCATAACAGCCTTTCACCATCTTGTCCATCGTGTGATGTTGGCAAGTAGAAAGAACTCTAATCTATTAATTAATTAGATTAATGTGGCAGGTTTGGAGACTAATGAACATGAACACATGAACACAACACGTAGGTTATGACATGAACGTAACCTATTTTAAGTGCAATTAGTTGTTTTTATCCTAATTTATGTGAAGAAATAAAAATCCTATTTTATTTTACTTACACCTAGGGGCAAGGGCCACTACGCTTATTTCAAGAAATGTGACTTATTTCTGCATTACTTTTGTCAGAGTTAAGAGGGGCTGATGTCAGGAAATGGTGCTGCTTTTTGTGTTTTAAAGGCACACTGTGGAACATTCGAGGTGATATGTTATGGTTAAGCACGTATGGCGAATGTTTACAATGAAATAAATGCTTGTATTTGAGTCTTTTTTATGATCTGAAATGGATGTCAGACTTGCGTTTGAATGCAAGTTATCAACGGCAATGATGGAACATTATACTTTGAGCAGCTTTATAACATTGCTGGTAAAGTACAGGAGGGCCTGAATGCAGCGCCACTTCTCCACAGGAAATGACGTCACCTCCACTTTTTGTGAATGAATCTCAACAAGACACCCTTAGTAAACTCCACTATCCTTAAGGTTAAGTTTAGGGTTAGTTTGGATTGGTTTAAGAGTTGTCCTGTAGAGGTGATGTCATTTCCTGTGGAGGTGTGGAGCTCCTCTGATCACATGCCCCTCCATCAACTGTATCCAGACACTTCTCACTTTTTGGGCCAACTTCATGTCATGCTACAAATCAACTAGAACTTTCTATGTTTAATGTCTAGCTCACTTTGTTTTGACACAGTCTGTGTTGATTGTATTTATATTTTGTCGTTTGTGTTTACAGTATTTAATGTCCTGTCTTGTTAAATAACCTAGAAAAAATGTTGATAATAATTTGAATAAAGGCTTGTTTGTGAATGTTCCTTCAGGACAAGAGTTCTTTTCCCCGGTGTCTCGGGGCCACACTGAATAACAGATTGTTCCTCTTACCAACGAAATAGTGGTTGTGGCTTTGGACGTAGAGCTCATGCGCCTCCTGGGTCTCTCTATCCACCTCCGCTTGGCTTTTAGGAGGATTCAGCAGCTCACGCACGTCCAGCCCTGCACACGGCACGTTAAGTTTAGTTAGTTAAGTTTTGATCCTGGTTACAGTCCGCCCCACCTCAAGGACATCACCTCCTGGATCCGCTGCAGGTCTGCGAATGACACAATTAATCTGGCCCTCTACTTCACCTTGGAGCATCTGGACTCCTCAGGAACCTACGCCAAGATCCTGTTTGTGGACTTCAACTCTGTCTTCAACACCATGGACTTCTACAAGACAAGCTCTAACAACTCAGTGTGCCCGACTCCCTCTGCAGGTGGATCACTGACTTCCTGATGGACCAGAGACTATGGCTGGGGAAGATCGTCTCAGACACTCGGAGTACAAACACTGGAACTCCTCAGGGCTGTGTACTTCCCCCCTGGCTCTTCTCCTTGTATACGACTGCTGCACCTCCAGTCACCAGTCTGTAAAACTGACCTAGAGAGAGGTGGACCGGCGGGTGTCCTGGTGCAGCCACAGCAACCTGGAGCTGAACGCCCAAGACAGTGGAGATGACCGTGGACTTCAGGAAAGACACAGCCCCACCGTCCCCCCTCACCCTGAGAGACTCTCCCACCCCCATCTCCATCGTGGACTCCTTCACCATCACCCAGGACCTCAACTGGGAGCCAACCATCAGCTCCCTCATCAAGAAGGCCCGGCAGAGCATGTTCTTCCTGTGGCAGCTGAAGAAACTTAAGCTGCCGACCAAGATGCTGGTGCAGTTCTACACGGCCATCATCGAGTCCATCCTCTCCTCCTCCATCACCGCGTGGTTCCCCGGAGCTACAGACCGGGACAAGCTTCGACTGCAGCGCATTGTGCTGCTGCTGAGAGGGTGATTGGCTGTGAGCTCCCATCTCTCCAGGACCTGTTCACCTCCAGGACATGGAGGTGTGTGGGTCAGATCTCAGCTGACCCTTCTCACCCTGGACACAGACAATTCACCCCTCTCCCCTCAGGCAGGAGGCTACGGTCTATCCAGACTCATAAATCCCACCTTCTCCTCCGCAATCACACTCATGAACAATAAAAAATAACTCTGTATCAGACTCATAAACGTAATACACTTAGATCTGCACCTGCACACTCACAAACATCTGTAACATCTGTGAAGACACTCACGCTGTTGTGATGTGTCAAATTGTTCTTATTTTATTTCAATCTTCTTTATTACCCTACAGTCTTATAGTTTTAATGCTTTTGATTTTTTGATTATTTAGTTATGTGTTATGTGTTTTATGTGTCATGTTGCACGATTGAACCAAAACCAAAAAACCTAATTTGTGAACTTGCTCACTAACGATGGCAATACAAACAATTCTGACTGTGACTGTCCCACTGACCTCTGCTGTTCCTGACTCCGAACACGGTGGAGTGCGGGTCCACCCAGGGGGGCAGGCCGCTCCGCTGGGTGTGAGACCTACCCAGCGGCGCCCACTGACGGGACCCGAGCACGGCCTCGCTTAGCTCCTGCAGCTTCTCCTGGAACACGGAGTCTTTGGCAGGGTTCAGGAGGCTGGAGCTCTGGGGGACAACACTTGCACTACTTTCATTTCATAAGGGACAGAAATAAACATAAAAAGCCTCATTCAATGCAGCTTAAATTAAAAGGAGCAAATACAATTCCATCATCATGTTTTCTCATTATTTACGTACAACTCTGTTCATACTTCTTTAATATTGCAGTTTGTGAAAGGCCTTCCATATACAGTACATGACAGTAAATAACACGACACACATGAACTAAAGCAGTGGTTCTCAACCTTTTCAGCTCTGGGGCACCCCTACATAATGTGTCATATCTGAATTATAACCGTAGTCTTACAGTATGTGATCATGTGTCTCACAGCTGTTTTAATTCAGGGTAATATACCTTTTTTTTTCTTATTCAATAATTCATATAAGGCTTAATTCTTGTCAAAGGGCAGATTCTACTCTTTTTAGCTCCTTATTTTATCCCAGGCTCCAGGCTGGTGAGGAGACCAGCTAATGGCCTAAATTGCATTGTTTTAACTTGGATTGGTAAAAAAAAAAAATCTACTTCCAGCATAGATAAATCAAATCCTGCTTGAAGTCAATATAATAATTATCAGTATTCTCCTCCAGTATCAATCTCATGTTCTCTCATAGCGCCAGCTCCTCCTCCATCAGCACAGGCACAAAAGTGCTTAAATACCTCCTTTTCAAGTCACATTTCAAGGAAAAGATTGCTGACACGTTGTGAAACGCGGTGTGCGCTGCCGCTGATCGATCGCTATTGCTAATTATCACGTGTGCAGACTCTCTGCCGTCCATGGGCTGATCTAAGCCAAATGAAAACCCAACGAATGGATAATTGATAATTGAATTGATTCATTCAGCGCTCTCTCTCTCTCCCATTCTGTGCCTATTTCCCCAATGAAATAAAATACATTTGTATTGTCTGTAGCTTTGGTTTTCTATCGTCAGGATAAGGAGTTTGGCTCATGCACGACACGTTAACCTGTTCATTTGAGCTGAGCTTCTGCTGCTCTGCCCCTGACGAGGCGAAGGGGGCGCTGTGTCATATCGTGAGAATACATTTGAAGTTAAAAATGAGCATTTTAGTGGAAGAGGAACAGTTTGGCTGACTTTATTTTGGAGTGACTCAGCCTCACTTAATAGTAGGACACAGTGAAGTGATGTCATTTGTTGGTGCTTTGTCTCTGCACACAAAGTGAGTGTCCAGCGCCTGGGCTTTTCCTCCAGATGTCAAGCCAGGCTAATGGTCAGAATAAAATGCTGAAGGTCGATCCTATTATACATGTTTTTAGTGGAAGGGGAAAGAAACCTCCGCAGAAACAGGGTCAGAGCTAACTTACGGACAGTGAGGCCTTGGTGCTGACGCCGTGGACCAAAGAGCTGGCCACATCTGGGTCTCTGGCTTTCCCATGATGCACTCTGATGGCTCCGGGCTCCGGCTGCTGACTGAGGCGGAACCTCCTCACCTCAGGAGGCGTCTGCGGCTGGAAGAGAAGAACACTTCCTCACGTTTTCAACTCATCACCAAGTTTGAATGGGAAATGAGAGACAATTTTGATCTAAATATACCGTACCCGTCAAAAGTTTGGAAACACTTTTTTTATGTGGTAGCAAAAAAAAATCTGATGCACACAGAATCAGCTGATAGTCTACCAGACCTGCCCACCGCCCACTCGGAATCCTGGAGAGCACCAGATCGCTGATACAAGGTTGGATCCGGCGAGCGTTCCTACAAGTTGTTTGTACACTTTTTTATGTATTGTTTTTTATGCTATTTACAGTAGTAGTCACATTTTGAAAATGAAGTTACATGTAGATGATAATAAACGGGGCCCCTATAAAGTTCCCTAAGAGAGAATAAAAATAGTGCGTGCGCAAAAGATAACTGAGTTGTTTTTTTTCTGCCACGGACACGAGGAACGAGCTCTTTCTTACGTGTGTGTGTGTGTTCTTGTACTTATGACATTGTGAGGACTAGTTTGAGTTTTTAACCAACAGAGTGAGGACATTTTTGCAAAGTGAGGACATTTTGGGTGGTCCTCACTTAATTGAAAGACTGTTTGAAGGTCAAGATGTGGTTTTAGGATTAGGGTTAGAATTGGGTTTAGATTAGGGTTAGGGATAGGATTGTCCTAACTAAAATAGAAGTACAAGATTGTGTGTGTGTGTGTGTGTGTGTGTGTGTGTGTGTGCGTGTGCGTGTGCGTGTGTGTGTGTGCGTGTGCGTGCACGCACGCTTTGGCCTCCTGTTTCATTGTTTTTTGTTTATTTTTCTCACATTTTCTGCTTATTTGCACACCCTGAGTGTTTCTAAGAGCTGAATGTAACAAGTACCTTTCTCCATTGTGAGATTAATAAAGGCTATCTTATCTTATATGAATCATCCAGGCTGCTAAAGGAAACCATCACACGTTTACCATCAGGGTCAACCATCCCAGTCGCACTACAACTGTATGAGTCTGTGTTGGCTCATCTATATGAGGCCAACCAATACATCCACAGTAATATACACAGTAATGTACACAGTAATGTACACAGTATCTGCCCTAACAAATTATTATTATTAGATTATTCATGGAATTTTCTTAATATGTGCCAACAGAGGAATGAAGATATTTTGATAATCAAAAGCAAACTGGACACAACAGGACACTTCGGAGAAACACATTGTTACAATTTTAGCCAAAACTGCTGTCTTTTTATATTTGTAGTGCCATCTGGGTCTGTGCAGTTAAACCTCTGAGCTTACACTGTTCTTCATGAAACTGCTCAGTGCTTACACTAACCTTTGGGGATTCTTTCAGACACTCTGTAACGTTAGCTCCTGGAGGCAGAGGTTTCCCAGCCTGGTGTCAAAGCAAAGGTTAGTTACATCAGCTAGTTGGTAATGTTAGCAAGAAGTATAACACATTCTGTTTGCTGAAATGAAGACCCACCATTGATTGATCCAAGGTTTGCATCTTAAATCAAAAGCAGTTCTGAAAAAGACTATACAATGATTATATTTGCATCAGTTTGCAGCCTTTTTGTGAACTTGTGCACAAAGGCAGGCTAAGGAAGGCTAAGTTAGCTCCACTGCTCTGGATTGTTTATTCATGTTGCTAGGCAACACAGCTGCCCATAGAGCACAGTGAGTTGAAAATGAGTTTCTTTGGACATTCACTGAAGAAATTCAAAAAAAGTACACACAGGTGAAACTCGGAAAATTAGAATATCACTAAAAAGTGGCATTCATTTCACTTTCACTATCACTTAAACTGTGAAACTAATATATGATGGACTCATTACATGCAAAGTGAGATATGTATAGCCTTTATTTGTTATCATTTTGATTATTATAGCTCAGCTTGTAAAAACCCCAAATTAAAAATCTCATAAATTGCAATATTTTGAAAATGGACTGTAAGCCATAATCATCAAAATGATAACAAACAAAGGCTTGACATATGCCGTTCAAAAAGCAGATCAGCTTCAGTGAACTCTCACCACTGACATACAGTATTAGGCCAAAAATATTATCTTTGTATTGTTTTCTAAACTGGTATTTGACATTGTTTGAGTTCTATATCCAAACTTCACCATTTTTGACTCTGCTAACAGTGGAAGCAAACTTTTCTCATTTGCAAACAATACAAGCTCCATCGTTTATAATGGGTTTCCCTTTCACTAGCCTGACTCTGAATATTTGCTGGGAATATGGAGTAATACCAAAGGAATCCGAGGCACTCTGATGCAGATAAAAGTCCTTTATTGAACAACGGCACCACTAAACTGGTCTTCTTCAGAGCAGAGCATATTTGCTGGGAACAGTTTATTGCTGTCCTTGAACTGTATTGAAAATTGACCAAATCAGGATTTATTTATTTAATCTTTTTAACTGAATGAAATATAGGTTGGTGTGATCTCTATATTCAGAGTGAAGACTGACTAATGGATTTAGCGTAGTTTTGTAATTGGCTTCCCGGACCTCAGCACAATGATTAAAACATGAATATGCATTTAACTTTGTATAAGATAGCGATGCTTTCTGACACTTTTTTACTTGTGTTTTAAATCTTGTAAATTGTGACTCCAAGACCTATTTTTTCATTCTTTCAGTATTAACGCTTTCAAGCTTTGCTCCTTCTTACTCTTTTATTTTTTATTCTTGTTTAGTCCAAATGTAATGTTAATTGACTTTGAGCAAATCACTGTATTGATTTACTCATTTATTTCTAATTGGCTTATCAAGTCACAAATAGCAGCGCTGTTTCACAATGGTTTTCTAAAGTAATGAGCGGCGAGCAGGTCTGAACAGGGACCAAACACAGTAATTATTATTAGATTTAGGCCTAATAAAGGCATAAAAAATACCCTTAAAACCGTAAATTAATCCCATGTGTTTATTTGTTTATGTATTTATTTTTCTAATTTGGACCTTTAATTTGTCCCTGAAAAGCAGCTAACCTTTAGGCCACTTTTCAGATCTTATCTTTTGATGTGTTAATCTGATGTGTATATTGATCAACTGTGTGCCTTCCTGCAGTGCTTTTGAGGAGCCTTTTATTGTTTTAAACACATAACCATTTTTTCATAACCTTATTTGTTTCATTGACTGTTTTGTTTACTAAAAAATACTGAAATACTTGCTTAAAACTGGGCTGCATCCTACATAAGAAGAAGATTTGGGTTTGATATATGAATCTGCGTGAACTTTGAGACTTGTGTCCCTGTTGCAGCTTGTTTGGCTCCAGTTAGTCAGCCTCAGAGGGAGCTGTCATCGCTGAAGGAAGCGGCACCGCGGCGCTCATGATCCAATGCTCCTGTAGCAGCCCCCTGGAAACACAAACATCCACTCACCAACGCCCTTCTCCTTTTGGATTTGACATTGAAAGACCTCTGTTTTAGAAGGTGGGTGACTGTTGTGTTCTTTTTAGTGTTTTAGCCGCAGACAGCTCCTGCCCTGTGTTAGCACACAGCGTTAGCATTCCACTGTTTTCCTATGGTTTCGGAGCTAGCACGCCCTGCTAACAGACAAGCTAGCTCCGTTTAGCCCTACCCGTCTGGTTCATCTATGTTCAACGTGGGTATTCTGACCGGAGGGGCTACCTTAGTGATTTTATATTGAGCAGTTGCTTTGTTTTGGGAATCTTGGTGTTAAAGGCTAGCTCGGCGCCAGGTAGCATTAGCCGCGGAGGTTAGCTGTCAGAAGCTAGCTGTGTACACACCCAAAACCTGGATCATGCAGCGTCACATCATGAGCTCATTTTGAAAACAATGAACAGCTAGTGGTTTAGAATTCCGCGGTGCATTCGCTTCACTTATCCACATAGAAAAAGGACATAAAGGGTGTCATTCAACTCTAAAATTCCCAAACTTGTGAGTCAGTAGCTTCATGCTAAAGCTAATGTTGTTCTGCTGCCGAAGCTAGTAGTCAACAACAACACCGTGTCTGCGGTTTACCATGTCGTAATATTAATGACAATCGTGTTTGTTAACTGCTAGGTGTCTTTCTGATCGTTATGGCCGCGGGTTTGCTCTGTGCAGACATGTCCTCAGCCTCAAACGTGTTATTGACTACTTGATACTGATTTTCTGATCATTGTTGTCTTTTCAAGTGCTTAAAAACGTATAAAACACGTCTGTGTACTAAGACTATCGACAAAATAACAGTGGTAGAAATCTAACGCAACACTGGGCATTGACTTTATTTCGAGTATAATAAGCTTTCTGTAATGCAGACACCATTGGAAGTGCTTGTGCTCTGTGTAACAAAACTTGCATAACTAGTAGATGTGGCAAGTACCTGTGAGTACTCATTTTGTACATGTAAACAACTGGGCTCACTTTATTTATGCTTTAGTAATGCATTTAAGTTGCACTTTTTTCTGTTTTAAGTATAGTTTACATCCAGTGTACAATTTAGATCTATTTTAGACCCTTTGTAGACCTTGGTTAGTCCAGATTTGACTTAATCTAGGTCTGGTGGTACACGTTACAAGTATTTTATGAAGTATACTTGGTGTAAAAAAGTTGGAGATTGACTGTAATAGATTGTTTTTCCAAAATCACAACCTTTTATTTCTTACAGTTGGATAATGTGTTGTTTCAGAGAATTGTAACGGACTCTACGGTATTTTCAAAGCCACATGTACATTCCAGGGTGTAATGTGTTAATACATCATAACGACAACTAAACCGTTGTAAAATTCACAGCATAGGATACCAACAATCAGTACAGACAGCAATGAAAATGTATTTGGAAGAATGCCTAATGTGTTCACGCCTCATGTTTGGCAGCCTGTAGTAAAACTAAAGTAGTGTCTCCATGGAGATGAGCTTCTGATGTCCCACTCCCAGTGAAGTTGTGAGTCAGGTCAGGAGAAAGGCGAGCCGTTCATATCTGAGAAACATATTTTAAGGTGTTTTTTACTAACCAAAACTTGCTTAATGAAATTAATGCTAGTATTCTAGTTATTGGTTGACACAATGCGGCTTTAAAGTCCGAGTTAGGACCTTTAGCATGTTTATCGTCCAAATTGGTCTTGTAATGTTTGCTATGTGCTCACATTCTTCACATACTGCGTTCTTCAGTGCTCGACTGTGAATTCCTCACTCTGTCTCCAGGTTTTAGCAGTTGAGCGCATCACGTCCGCGTCCAGAGGAGGGGACCTCACAGCGCGCCATGGCAAGTCGAGGTGGAGCCACGCGACCCAACGGCCCAAACGCCGGCAACAAAATCTGCCAGTTCAAACTTGTGCTTTTAGGGGAGTCGGCCGTGGGGAAGTCCAGTCTCGTCCTGCGCTTTGTAAAAGGACAGTTTCATGAATTCCAAGAAAGCACAATCGGAGGTAAGAGTTCAGCTGTTTAGACTCTTTGCTTTTGGCTTTCCGTAACATGCTGTTTTCCATGTCTGCGCAGCTGCCTTCCTGACTCAGACAGTGTGTTTGGACGACACGACGGTGAAGTTTGAGATCTGGGACACAGCGGGACAGGAGCGTTACCACAGTCTGGCCCCCATGTACTACAGAGGGGCCCAGGCTGCCATCGTGGTTTACGACATCACTAATGAGGTCAGTCCGATCAGTGCGACGTGAGAGGGCCCAACCTGACTGATTTTGAACACCCGTGTAAACTTTCATACCGCGGTAGATGAGATCATTTGCATGCGCAGCTCATGTCAGAACCACACGGAGATGCTGCGCTCAGAGTCACTGAAAGCAGCAGCATAAACATGACTTTGGAGGCTTCAGGGGCAGCGCTTAAAGAATCTAATCATATGAATGCAGTTTGTTGCTTTTGTCGCTCATATTTGCGAGGAAAGGGCTCAGGATTTGCGTCTTGGATGAACTCCGGAGAGTTGTTGCATCACCTAGCTCGCTAGCTAACTTTCTGGCGCTAGAACAACAACAAAGACAACCACTTTGCAAACGCCGTTAAAGGCTAATAATATCCTTCTCATCACAAGCACTCACGTAAGTCTCAGGACAAGCTCATGTACGTACTTCTCTCTCTCTCTCGTTCTTTCTTCTTAAAATAGCTGTAAATGAATTTTCCCCATCGGCTAAAGGCTTTGATTCTTATGTATTTTGCCAGGTGTAAATTAAATCGCCAAATATCGTTATCGTGATATTTCTTTTTCATACCGTGATATACATTTTTGGCCATATCGCCCTGCCCTATTTGACATGAACAAACTACCAAAGTGTAGTACACACACTTTTTGGAGAATTTACATATCAAGTATATTTTATTATTTAGCAGCGGTTTTTGCAATTTTTATTTGTTTCTTAACATTGGAAAAAAGCTAAAAACATTTGCATATCTTCCAAACAGCAATTTCGATATGATCTTGTCGACAATGTATTGTCCACCTCTTGAACAACACCTTCGTAGTGGGTTTAATGGATGCATTATGAATAGATTTGACAAAAAGGCGTGTTTTCACGAACTTTACTGGTGAGAGAAATCTCGTGGGAGTTGGTTTACACTCTTCGCTTACAGCAAAGAACTCCCATTTAATTATAGTTTAAAAAATCATTATTGAAATCTTCTCAAACCTGTGATTGTTAATTTGTATGAACTAATGCTGCCTTCACATGCTCTCGTAATTATGATAAATGCAGAGAAAATTGCACACGAACGCCGCCTCATTTTGTATTTTCCACTGGGAAACCGGGAGATCATTTTAATGCCAGAGTTCCCACGATGAGATAACCTTTGACCTTTCCTCACAAAAAAGAGCTGCGATAATGTTCTTATTCCTTTTAGCTGATTATGAAGCCTACACTAGGGCTGGGCGATATGACGATATTAGACCGTTTTACGATCTCCAGATGATCTTTTTTTGTGGGATCATTTTATCAGGGTTTTAAGCACTTCTGCACAGTTGACTCTTTTCACTGTCAGTGAAGCAAACCCAAGCCGCAAACTTCCTGCTCCACAATGACGGATGCTAATGCGAGCATTTAACAGCGAGCCGCTCCTCTACATTCGCGTACACAACCAGACTCCTCAATCTAGAGCTTTAAACCCAGAGTTCTGTCTCTATTTCTGCGGTATTTATGTCAGTGTCTTTCTCCCGTAACGCCGCTGCTCTGCGTAGATCACAGCGTGTGTTTAATTATTTATCTGGCACATGTGCGAAGAAGTGAGTGTGTCCTTCGTCCTTTCAGTTCTGTCGGGCGCTGCATCGTCTCATTTGTCTAATTTAAATCCTGGACCCGGTTCACAAATGCGCTGTTTATCCATGTCTTTGAAAATATAAGACTTGTCAAACTTTGGTGAATTACTTGGTCAAGTAATAACTTATGGTAACAAACTGCCTCCGGATTGCCTTTTACACAATAAAAGTCACTGCATGTTAGCGCTTTAAGACTCTTATTGTGAAAGGGTGAGACAGCGACAGAGCGTCACATCACAGCAGCCTGACGTCATAAGAGAGACGTCTCATCTTTTTTTCTTCAGTGTGTAACAGGGCTGTCACGGTCTGAAAATTTGTGACCAAAATTATCACGGATTGCGGTATTTTTTTTTTATGTGTGTTAATATGTTCAGAAAGCATTGATAGTCCTACACAAACTGAAATACTTTCAAAAAAGTTTAACAGTGCTTAATACATTTAAAAAAAAATACAGACAAAGCCTTATCAAAAGTGCAACTTTTCACATCAAAGTAAAGGAACTATAACGATGTGTTGTTGATGTTTCGAGGGTATTACATGTACTATTTATAGCGCCAGAAACGAAGAAGAATATTTTTGAACAAGATAAAGCGTCTATATCAGGACAATTGTTCTCAGTTTGTTTCCTTCCAGTGAGCTTTTGCTTTGCAGATTTGGGGAAATGCCATCAGACAGTGATCATTATTAAATTCCTAATACTGCGGTGAAAGTCAATCTATTAGAATCTGCCACCGGGAGCCCCGTAACGCATTGTGCCATTTTGCGGAGGTATCCAGACACGGCTTATGCTGGCGGTGGCGCTGCAGCTGCACTATGGGGCGACTCGTTACATTCTCATTCACATCATTATTAAGAAATGTACATTTAATGCCAGCTGGAATATAATTGAATGTTGTTTGAATGGGGGTAAAGTACACCTACATCATATCCTTCCAAATAATAATTTGAAACCAGGCAGCCGTTCTGACGTCATGTGGGATTCTGCTGTTCCTGAATGTCTCGTCTGTCTTCATGATGCAGGAGTCCTTTGTGCGGGCGAAGAACTGGGTGAAGGAGCTGCAGAGACAAGCCAGTCCCAACATCGTAATAGCACTGGCCGGGAACAAGGCGGACCTGGCCAGCAAGCGGGCGCTGGACTTCCAGGTTTGTCCTCCATAACACTCCGTCACTCACCGTTAGATGCATCTAAAGCGTGTTTCTGTGGCAGGACGCGCAGTCGTACGCAGACGACAACAGCCTGCTCTTCATGGAGACGTCAGCCAAGACTTCTATGAACGTCAATGAGATTTTCATGGCTATTGGTGAGTCAAACTCGTCCACGTATCATGTTCGTGCGCTGGTTCACCTGCTGATGTCATCATGGGGTGCTTGATTTGTGAGCTCGAAATTAAGCCTTGTTTAACAGTATTTATACAAAAAAGTTTTACCTCTTAACCGCCACCTGAACTGAGAATGTTCTCTCCAGTTTTGCTTTACCCAAATCTAAAAGCTCCTTAAAAAGTAGCGACAGGAATTAGACGAAAACTAAGATGAAACTGGAACCAAAGACCGACAAAATGTAATGGAAAAGTGACAAAAACACGAGACAAAACACAACAAAAAATGACAACAACGCAAGGAATAAGAAGTGATGAGTTTTGTTGGTCTTAGCTTTGAAATGAGGCGTTACACTGGTCTAAAGGCTGTAACCTTTTAGATTTGGGTGAAGCTGAACTGGAGAAAATATACTTGGTGAAGGTGGGGGTTAATATGGGATCTTTGTGTAGTTTACACACTATCATCCACATGGTGTTACAGTGACACAGCTCTGTTGGTGTCCCCTCTGCGACCAGAGGATGGATGGTTCTAGTCTTATCCATCCAGAGCATATTGCTGTGCTCCATGTGCCCACTAGTCCCAGTGTAATCGCTTCGAGTGTTGAAACATTTGAACTGTTTCCATCTTGCGCGCTAAGTGCACTCACCTGAAGTGAAGCAGTAATAGTTTCCCGTTCCCCAAGTGAATCTCGCTGTTCCCTTCTGAGACAGGCCATAGGATTAAATTGCAACATGAATGAGGAGGAGAGAATGGTTCTTCAGTTGTAAAAAGCAGGTGTATTTTCCACGAGGCGCACTGGCCTTTCTCAAGTATTCAGGTCTCAACTACAGCAAACCGAAAATCCCCAACTCTTTCTTTGTCTTTTTTTTTATGTTAGATTTTTATGTCACATAGCACGTCACTTGAGCTGCACTCGTCCCCACTGTGCGATGGTTCAAAGCGACAGTCGTAGCTACGGCCAAAGTTTTGTTGCAGCAGTGTCAGGCGTCAGATGGCATGTGTTATGCAGAGGCAAGTGTCGCATGCTAGGGGGGGTTTATTTTCGTGGAAAAGTACAGGGAAAGTCCTGTAAAGCGTGCAGCGTGCGCTGATGTTGTATTTTGCCTGACAGAGATCCTAATGGCTGAAATAAAAAAAATGTCTCTGTCCGAATTTCCACCCTAGTCCCTAAACCCTCTATATAGGCCCGCACTGTTTAGTCCAGTGGTTCCGGCCTTTTTTCTTGAAGCCCCCCTGCACATGCTGTAGTGCCCAAAAACAAGCAGCTGCAGAGAGGGGAATATCCAAGATGGTTTATAGAAAAGTGAGCGCTCACTCTGTATCACACATTGTTGGTACAGTTTTGGTAAATGATGAGTGGCAGAGTGAGCGCTCACACCATGTAAGGATCTTTGACGTGTGGAGCTTTCGCTTCGTCAAAGTGCAGTGAGTTTAGAAAAGTTTAGCTGAAAGAAACTGTGCTCTGATGTGGATCTGACTCTGCAACTCAGGAGGTAATAATGTCCTTTCTCTCTTTTTATCTCTGTTTAAGTGGAAATTGTGCTCAAAACACGAAGTTACAGCGACACTGCTGCGGCCTGGGTCGCCTCTGTTGTGCTGTTTTCGGTCTTTTTCCTGAATGATACTTTTACACATTATTTTTATTGAATTAAAATAACATAGGTATGGAAAAAAGTACCGTTAAGGCACCGGAACCGAAAAGCAGGTATCGTTAAAGTACTTGGTATCGAAAAAACGGTACCCATCCCTAGCCGGCGCACCTTGCGTAGTTTGCGTATAGGAAAAAACGGCTCTTATCAATAACAACCTTACATTTAGACCACGAGTGCTTTAGTGAGTCCAAAACACGGCTATTTCTAATGTGAGAAAAATGCAACATAAAGTTGTGCGTGTGGAGACGATGGAGATGCAGGTGTCGTGCAGACGTACTCATCTGCACTTTAATATATATCACCCACCGCTGCTCTTATCCAGCTCTGACCACATCAGCTTTTGAAATATTTAGACGTGTCTCGAAAACACGTATGTTAGTCTCTGGCTTAGGTCAAATGTTAACATGTATGTAATATATTTTTCTAATTTCTCTCTTTTTTTTTTTTTATTGTGGGAAATTATTTTTACCGGCCATTTGCTTTTCAAAACAGCTAACGGAAACCCTGATCGCAATGCATTGTGGTCTATATTGACCTGTCGCTGGTAGGATGGTCACGTGGGGGCAGTGCTCATTGGCTCAGGACCTATAGATCTCAGGACCTATAGATCCCACCCTCTCTGCCGTCATCACTTATGGAGAATGTAAGTGTGTATATTGGACGGCACAGCGGAGCAGCGGTTAGCACTCGGTTAGTGCTTCACAGCTAAAAGGTCCTAGGTTGGACTCCCACCTGGACGGGCCTTTCTGTGTGGAGTCTGCATGTTCTCCCCGTGTCTGCGTAGGTTTTCTCCGGGTACTCCGGTTTCCCCTACCACCAGGCCAGGACTCCCCTGAAAAAGAGATTCTTAATCTCAGTGGGACTTTCCTGCTTCAATAAAGGTCAAATAAAGTATGTCACACTTCCATGCGTCAGGAAAACGTTAAATTCCACCGGCACTGCCCACCCTGGAGACCGCAGGGCATTTTATATCGTTTGTTTGTTTATTCATCAGGACAATGGACAATTACATTATCCCAGATATGATTAGATTCTGTCTCTGGCTGGGGGGCACTCACTGTTGGCTCAAGTCAGTCCTGCACTAAAGAAGTTTACCTTAAACTTACTGAGCCCTGTGGAATCCCTTCCTGCTGTAATGCTGTAGTAGTGTTCGCTTATACATATCATTCCACTGTTTACAGACAGTCCTCAAGCGTAAAGGATTATTGATCATTGATTCTACACTCTGAGGGGTAAATTGCCTTGGGGCAGAGGATAATGAAAGTGGCTGCTAATCTGCAAACTGGGCCTTCTGTGTTAATGTGGTGTCATGAGTTTTTATACCTATTATAGGAGGAAAAATGTGAGATTACAGGATAAATGGAGCTAAACTAAACCTGATCTGAACAGATTCATGGAGAATGAATGTTGTAACAAAAATGTGTTAAAACTCGTGTGTAAAAGTCTATAAGGAGGATGACTTTTTCAAGAACATCATCTGCTCATCATTTTTCACTAAAACAAATGCAAAATTAGCATTATCATTCACTCAGTTCTAACTTGTGTGTGTGAGCGGAGCAACATTCAGCAGTTCACACGGTGCGTCTGTGAAACCTGCACTCCACACGCCCGCTCTGTGTTTAATGACTTTAATTATGACAGGAAGTGACGGACAGCCTTCAGAAGATACAAACATTCCGTAAATGAGAGGATTTCGGGTTAATATAACCTCTGGGTTGGAGCTGGATTTGAACGACAGCTGTAGTAATGAACCTTTTCAAATCACTTTTCTGTCATTGCAGCCAAGAAGCTCCCCAAGAACGAGCCACAAGCCGCCGGAGCCAGCAGCGGCCGCAACCGAGGTGTGGACCTGACAGAGGCGGCCCAGCCCAGCAGCCGCCCCTGCTGCAGTAACTAACCCCCCTCCACCACCACCACATCTCCCCCAGGACCATCCTCCGCCCTGGGACCCCCCCTTCACTCCGGGAATAGCTAAAAGACTCTGTAGAGCTGCATTTCTAATCCCCCCTTTTCGTTGACGGTCTTTTGTTTTTAAACTTTTTTTAAGAGGTGTATATCAGTATAAAGGATGCATGTTATCACTACAGCACATTTGTACGTCTTCAGCCGGTGACTAACCTGTGTGCGGGCGGGCGAGCGAGCGGCGGGCGAGCGAGCGGGCGGCGCGACTGTCTGAACAGAGGTGCAGGTGCAGGATGATGTACGGGACGGGTCTCGGTTACAGTGGATTAAAAACATAATGCGTTCATTTGAATACTTTCAATGGACACTCGATGCTATAATGTATTGGCTGTTTCACTTTACCAGTAGTTTGTTTTTCTTTGTCAAATCATTTTACTGTAATAACTTAAAGCCACACCGCGTAACATTTCATGCAATAAATAGAATAGAATACAAGCATTTTATTATTTTTACAGATAATGTCTTTGTTAAAAAAAAGTGCCCAAACAAGCGTGTGCTCTAGCAGCGGTCACCTGAGGGCTTTGATAGGTTGATCCATAAGCAACATGAGGACACTGAGTCTCCCTCTGCCGAGCGTTTTTTCAGTGAATACACGGTTTCAGTGCGTTTGTGTTCTCACTGTTTCTGTTCTGCACAACGTGAACGCAGAGGAGAGACGTGGAAGTTCCGCTCCACTATAAACCAGACTTTAGGGTTTTTTAGGTCTTCATCCGAGCAGGTTTTGTGTTGATGGCACTTGTGTCGTCAAAGATGTTACGCAGTGTGCCTTTAAAATAAAAAGAAATGTTATTTCCCCCTTAGATTACACAAGGAGGAAATGGATTTCAAATGTTGAAAACCTTTACAATCTGGTGTTTTCATTGTTTATTTGAATACATGAAAACACCAGATTTTGTTGTTTGGTCTAATTTCAGTAAAATGTACCGTTTTCAATGAGAAATACATGAAACACAGAATCAGAAATATTGTATTGGAAGTATCGTGACCCCACCTTGGGACCCCTTGTCATTAAGTATAATGTATGTGTAATGTACTTATGAGTCGTCCCACCAACCAGAGCATTAACATGTGAGCATTAATACATTGTAGCATCACAAAGGATCATTTCTGAGCAGGCAGCACCTTGTTTCTTTATTTATCCAAACTCTGACTCGACAAAACCGATCACGGCTCCACTGATCCACCTTCCTGGTGACTCACAGATTACAAGGTGCCTCCGTTTGGGTTAAAAGAATGAAGCCAGAAGCTGCAGAAAAATCAGACACATTTTAAACAAAATGAAATGATCCTTTTTACGAAGTCTGTGGACGAAATGCTTTTATGACTATTACGTAAAGTGCAATGTTGTGTTTGTTACGGAGGCCCAGAAGGACAAGCCACAAAAAAACACACTCCGGACTTTCTAACCTTTACTTTGCGGGTTTTCCAAAAGTACACTGTAAAATACAGTACTTTTTAGTACTTCCATTTCTTCTGTGTGTTTTTATTTTCTTTGTCCTTCAGGGCCACCGTACTTCTACCTATTTGAGTGAAAGGAAACTTGGAGAGCTGTACAGTTTGTCATTTCTGACCGGGCCAAACGTCGGAGCGTTTTTTAATTTCATTCTTTTCTTTGGTTGTGTGTCGTGGTCACGTCCCTTTGGTGGCTCACAATGTGCAAAAATAAATGTCCAAAATAGTTGAATGAGCTTGAATTTAAAATATGTCTCAGCTTTGACGAGATTTGTCGATATTATATTGATATCGTTTTCGTATTTCGACCTCTAGTCTTTTTCCCACTTACAAAGAGGGAAGTTAGAAAACGGTCATAAATATCATTAAGGTTGACATCTCTGGCACAAATGAACTACTGAAGTGAAATGTTTTTTCTTAATATTGCAAATAATGGAAGAATAATGCGGTGCAACATGAGTTTTCTTTTTCAGAGATTTCTTTTTTTCTGACATCAGAGCCTCAAATTCTGGAGCATCGGTGCCAAAGTAAGGCCCGTGACTCAATGAAACCCACTTTGATTCATGTGTGCTCTGACTGGCCGTCCATAGAGTTTGGGATTTAATGTTATCGACGGAGTTTTGCTCATGAAATCCACCATTTGGGCCATAAAATGACATTGACAAAAAAACAAACACTTGTTTATACAGGGTTTGTCATTAAAAAGCATTTATTAGTTTCAAACTGGCATTAAATCTAAATTTACTGGAAAATGATGACCTCGCGCAACTAGTTTTACTGTTTAAGTTTATTGAAAATACCAAAGTGATGGTCAAAAACATCCAATTCTCTGTCTGCTGGCTGAAATGTTTTGTATTTGGACATTAAAAGCATTAAATTGGACTTGCTCCTGCCTGTTTATAAACCCTGTTATTATGATGTGACAACCCAGAGCTCTGTCTGACAGTCGTTCTCTCTGCTGCAGTAATAGCACTTCACTCTTAAAAGAGTCACTTTGATATAAAACGAACAGCAGTGTGATGTCTGTTGGCGGAGCTTCTTTAAATCCGTACATATTAACGATGTGTTCATTTCCATTAGTTTTTTTCTTATCTTAACAAACTAGTCTTGTAAACACGCCCCCTGCAGGGCCGCTGTGGTCCTCCAGGGGGCCCAGGACCACATTTTGGGAACTGTTGCAATAAAGATAAAAGCTTTTGAAGAGTCAAAATGGCAGCGTTAAAACCCAGGCGTGGGCTGATAATCAGGTCGACAGTTTGAAATCTTGGGGAATAGTGAGAATATTCTAAATTCAAGTCTCTGAAATGAAGTGCAGGAGTGAGTGGGGTCATGTGACTCTGT
Source organism: Gobius niger (assembly GCF_951799975.1). Taxonomy (NCBI): domain Eukaryota; kingdom Metazoa; phylum Chordata; class Actinopteri; order Gobiiformes; family Gobiidae; genus Gobius; species Gobius niger. The sequence continues at coordinate 36,139,214 of NC_136859.1, forward strand.
TGATGGAGTTTCCTGTGACGGACAGATGGACTCTTTGGGACATTAACTGTGGACATGTGCTAAAGGCTAAAGGCTAAAGGGAGGAGCGCATTAACGTGACCTGACTCTGCGGCTGAATGAAATGTAATGTGTAACAGCGTTACCAGTGACGGGCTGAGCAGTGTCTGAGGAAAATGAATAAAGCCAATAAAACATCTGGGCTCGGACATTTTTATAAGAAGGTCTTACACTGGACCAACTACAAATGCTCTTATTTTATCAAATTCACCCCTTTCTAGATCCACTTGGCCCTGCTGTGTTCAAGGAAACTAGGATTTTATCATTCACAAAAACAACACAGATTACAAACTAAAAATGTTTCTGTCTTTTTGAAAGTCCCTGAAAATATTGCTTTAACCATGACAGGCAGGCTAGCCTGTTCTGGACGGATATGTTATCAGTTAAGATGATTGTTGTCTCTTTTTAACCCAAAACATGCACAACCACCAGGTGGCACTGTTTAGCGATTACTGAATAGAAACCTATGACATTTTCAGTAAATGCGTCTGGCACAGATGACACAGTCTGCCACACGAGGGCAGCAGAGCTCAGAAACATTTCACCTGTTTAGTCATGGCTTTAACGGAGTTAAGAACATGAAACCTCAGAGCCCACATGTGCCTCCTCTAGAAGAACAAACAAAAACAAACTACTCATTTAAATTTACTCAGTAGATACTCTTTACATAGAAAACACCACCGTACTGTGTGCTAAACCAATGCAAATGTTTCATTCTCACCTTTCAAGTCCTTACACTTTAAATCTAAAACATGTTCACACGAACAGCAGAAAAGATCATGAGCTTCAGACATGAAAGAGGCCTAGGCCTACAGTGCTGTAAATTGCAAGTTAAAGGTGCATTATGTGACTTTTAATGCAGAAAAACATATTATAATATTCCTTTGTAATTGATCTTTTAGTGACCCAGCGGGTGACTGGGTGGTTAACATGGACTTTCGAGTCGACTCTCCAGGATCGATTGTTTTGTAGGTTTTGTCAGGAGAGGGTCGTCCTGGTCCAAACCAGGGGGGGCAATTTTGGCCTGCCGGAATATTTCTGTATTTTCAACATATTCATTTGCGAATTGTTTAACTTGATCTAATTTAGGCTTCACTGATGCCTTGACCCTCCAGACCTTCTCCAGCTCTTCTCTGAGCCCCTGAGGACAGTCAGATCTGACAGAAGTGTGTCTCATAGAAGTGAGTAAAGTGCTCGGCTGTTTGGGCCTGTCTGAAACCTACTTTGTTCACAACCACAGGTCTTGTGCAGGGTTTGAAGATATTCTTTTTCAGAATAAATAGGAGGATCTTTGATAACAAATACCAGACAGGTACAGTTTCAGTTTATTATAAATCAGTGGTTCTCAAACTGTGGGTCAGGGACCAGACAGAGCTCAGGCCTGAGGTGAAGTAGCCTTGAGTTTATGAAGTGAGTGAATAAAGTGTTCTTGAGGCCAGGGCCAAATGCAGAGTGATGAGAGAACAGTGGAGTCAGATTGTGGGGCAGATGCAGCAGCCTAAACAATTACTTTCACCTAAAGCACATGGAGCATGTCATTAGCTCTTGCGGCCAGCAGAGGGTGGTGTACACCAGGCTACATACAGCACAGGAAAGTAATTAAACTAAAACCAAAAACATTATTTAAAAATGCTTTAGACCAGATTATAGCTCAAGCTAGTTTCCATCTGTAGCCCCTGAGCAGCATCAGGTAAAAGTACATTATAAAACTTAAAACTAAAGACCATGGTTACAATGACTATCATCAGCGTTGACACTGCTGGTTTTCCAATGGTATTTTCCTGGTATTGCAAGAGAAAAGCTTCAGGTCAGAGTTTCAGACTCTTTAATGCCTTTCAGTGTGAGGATTGTGGACCTGGAGCTTCTGGTCGTCAGTTCAGAGCGGAGCTGGACACATGTTTTCAGCGGTGGAGGCGCAGTTTTATTCAAGATTTTAAAAACGAATCGAACATTGACCTGGTGTCGCCTCGGGCCATTTAAATTCCTTCACTACTTTAATTTGACCCTGGAGGACTTCAGTTTTTGAGTTTGGGTAAAATACATTGCTACTGTTTTATTTATGTGAGTGACAGTGTAACAGTACAGTTTGTTTTTCAATCCACTCTTCATCATTTTGTTTCAAGGTTTGGAGTAATCAGTTGAAAGAGGTGTACGTGACAACGGCAAAAGTCTGTCCCTCTGCACTTCCATAAAGAACCATCTGTATGAAGAGAGGAGTCGCTTTGGTCAAGAGGAGACGGACCGTGCATTGGTATAGTTCACTGCTCCTCCTCACACATTTACATTTATACGATGATGACTTCAGTCTGAGCTCAGAATCAAATGTTCTGCACCCGCCGGTCTATCTCAAAGCTGACATGAAAACCAAGACGCTCGGGTCCCGTCACATTAGCATCTGCACACCTCTGGAATGGGACATGACAGACACTGAAGAGTCTGGAACACGTTTCCTGAACTAAATAAAGAAAAGTCATCTCAGACCATATCAGAAGTTCCCTCTCTTGTAGTTGGATAGATAGTCATGCTTTGATGAACTGGACAGAGGCAAGAATTATCAAAGTAAGACTCTTTATTTGAAATTGTTCAACTTTGACACAGCAACAGACAGTCAATTTACACAAGCGTCAGGGGCCCAGGGGCCAGCGGTCCCCCAGGGGCCCCGGACTGGGACAGACAGAGACAGAGTGAACACTCAATGGAAACCACACACACACAAATAGAAGACGGTCCAGAGTCTGACAGAGACAATCTCTTTACACGGAAGACGAGGAGAACACTGGAGCTGGACACGCTGTTGATATGTTTACTGTGTCAGTACTCTGATGACATCATGTATATGAGTCAGTTTGTTTACTGTATGTCAGTACTCTGATGACATCATGTATATGAGTGAGTTTGTTTACTGTGTCAGTACTCTGATGACATCATGTATATGAATGAGTTTGTTTACTGTGTCAGTACTCTGATGACATCATGTATATGAGTCAGTTTGTTTACTGTGTCAGTACTCTGATGACATCATGTATATGAGTGAGTTTGTTTACTGTGTCAGTACTCTGATGACATCATGTATGAGTGAGTTTGTTTACTGTGTCAGTACTCTGATGACATCATGTATATGAGTGAGTTTGTTTACTGTATGTCAGTACTCTGATGACATCATGTATATAAGTCAGTTTGTTTGATATGTGTATGTCAGTACTCTGATGACATCATGTATATGAGTGAGTTTGTTTGATATGTGTATGTCAGTACTCTGATGACATCATGTATATGAGTCAGTTTGTTTACTGTGTCAGTACTCTGATGACATCATGTATATGAGTGAGTTTGTTTACTGTGTCAGTACTCTGATGACATCATGTATGAGTGAGTTTGTTTACTGTATGTCAGTACTCTGATGACATCATGTATATAAGTCAGTTTGTTTGATATGTGTATGTCAGTACTCTGATGACATCATGTATATGAGTGAGTTTGTTTGATATGTGTATGTCAGTACTCTGATGACATCATGTATATGAGTGAGTTTGTTTGATATGTGTATGTCAGTACTCTGATGACATCGTGTATATGAATGAGTTTGTTTGATATGTGTATGTCAGTACTCTGATGACATCATGTATGAGTGAGTTTGTTTGATATGTGTATGTCAGTACTCTGATGACATCATGTATATGAATGAGTTTGTTTGATATGTGTATGTCAGTACTCCACCATTCAAACACTTTTATGGCCTGTTAGATTTTAGTGACATTTCTAAACTCAGTTCTAAACCAGTGTTTCCCAACCAGAGGTACGGGGACCCCTGGGGGTACGTGAAATGAAGAAAATAAGATAAAACAGAGTATTTCATTTACTTTCAAAGGGAAGTCACTTTGAATGATGTTTTTTTGGAAGTACGGTAGAATCATTTTGAATACAACACCACTGAATACTGAGTAGTGTGAGTTTAGTGGATCACTGTTGAAATCCTCCAGGTGGGGGTGCTCGGAGCGTACATGTAAATGAACAACTCTAGAGGCACATGAGACAAAACAGGTGGGGACCAACACATGACAAATGTTTTGACTTAACGTTTGGATTGTTAAAAGCAGATGTGGTGCTGACGGGTGTAACCCAGTGGTTCCTAAAGTGAAAACAATGTGAGCATTTCAAATCAGTATTGAGCCTGCCGTCAGACATGACATATTGTTTTTATAAACAGAAGTGATGCTGTGGACTTTGTGAACAGCCAAACTTTGAATGTACCTTTGCACTTTACCACATGTTTTATTCCGTGTCAGACTGATTTATATTGTATCAAAAAACCTGTGTTTGCCACAGAAAGGTAACATTTCTTTAAAGGCTATACTATACCAGATTTTTTTTCTAGCAGTAGAACTAATTTAGTTCCACTGAAGGGTGAATGTTTCATTTGGAAAGACCTAAATCCACTCGCATCTTGTAAATGTAAGATGCAACGTTTTTCTGTTGGAAACGTCGCGGCTGAACTGCACTTTACTGCCCTCTAGTGGCCATTTGACCCACTGCTCGCAGAATGTGTGGAAGAGAGTATGAACAGCATGAATCCATCCCTGCACATGCGTGTGGGGGGTGTAAAGTCTTTGCCTTGTCAGTCTCTGGGATGTGACCAAAGGATGTCCACTCACACGCTCGCTCACATGTATGTACACCAGGACAGGACAGCACGGGGTGTAGCTACAGCCGACAGCTTCAGCGAACACGGACGGGCTAAAGTGCAGACGGACTCCACCACTGAAGCTCGGTCCGAGAGCCAGGCCTCAGACGGGACGGGCGGAGGGGCGTGGTGAGAGAGGGGCCCCTTCTGCACAGACCATTATACAACCATACTGTATGTGTTGGGGATGGGACAATAAACGATAATATAGAAATGTAGCATATACTCGATCACTCCACTTTTTAATCACTGCGATCGTCACGCCAGAAGATAATCACGAAATCCTCTGCTGTAACGATGGGGAAACAAGGGGTCCCCGCTCCCCTCATCTTTGTTAGCTTTACAACAGCTTTAGCTTTTGCCGCCCACAATACACGATTCGAACGCCAGTCCAGTCGCGACCCCCCCACACTAAGCAACACGACTCGAGAAGGACTCGGCCTGACTGAAAATTAGAGCAAAATCGGGCATAAAAGTGGCGTAGTGTGTGCTGACCTTAACATGCACTGTCCAGACCAAATCAATACATTTAAAAAATCCATTCAGGCCCATTCATACAGGTGAAACTCCAACAATTAGAATATCGTGAAGTTCATCTATTTCTGTAATTGCTCCTAAGGTGTTGTTACGCCTTACAATATAGTTCCCCTTTTCATCCGCTTAGAAAATGGACATGTTTAATTTTGCGTGACTAGACTTGGATCGTGTAACTACTCACGTAACTGTGTTTAAATAGAGAAAACGTGGAAGACAAATTACTTCAAAATCCCAGCCTTACGCCTATTGGGAAGATTAATGCAAAGATATTTCACTCTTTTGATTTAGCGCTGCACTCAATTCCTCACAATTATGATCTACTCAAGCAATTTACACCCTTTTCATTTTGCTTTTGAAACACCTGCCCCTGTGTCCTACACAGTCAGTGTTTATGCTGCTCTGATGGAGCTGAAGTTAATATAAATTATATTGTGTCCACAGCGATATAAAAAATGAAAACGATATAAAAAAGTATATCGCGATAACGATATACGATACCATATGGCCCAACCATAATCTCAGAATGCAAAAACGGTGGCCTGTTCCTTTAACTTTCTATTAATGTGCACAGTAATACAGCACTTTGAGAACATCCAACTTCTTTTGCTATGACCTTTTGAGGCTTTTGTCATTGATGGTTTTCTGTCAGGTCAGCAGTCTTCCCCATGATGGTGAATTCTACTGAGCCAGACTGAGAGAAAGTCTCAGGGACCCGAATCCTCTGAGTTTCACCTGTAGTCATGATCCCGAGTGGTCTGTGAAATCAACATGGCTGCTCAATCGCCTCCTACCAAGCCTGTTGCTTAAAGGGGCAAAAAGGCGAGAAGCCCCGCCCTCGTGGGGTTGGCGGAGCCTCCACGGTGCTCCACCTGTCCACCACTTTTCATTGCTAATGTACACAGACCAGCGTGATTAAAAATATGACACCTGGCCCAGCGCTGTCATATGGGTCATAACGAAGCAGTGTTAGGGAGGTTTGTTTACCAAGTGTTTTTTGGAGTCACCCCTGGCCACCAGGGGGTGTATTACAGCAATGTCAGCTCCCTGCCATGAGGACCAAAGAGAAGGGCTTTCCGCGCTTCATAAAGGGCTGCTTTATAAAACCAGCAATGACTTTCTCTCGACTGCGGCCATTAAATGATCAGCTGTTTTTTGTTCTATACATAACTTACTGCAAAAAAAATGATGTAGGTCTCACTCTATATTACATGAATATTTCATGACCCAATTCCCATCATTTCTGTCATTTCTGCAGCTTCAGTGACATTCCTAAACATGTACAATAGGACAGGATGAATGAGAGTGTGTTTGAAAGCCTCATGTGTTCATTAACATGCACTTTCCTGGCCAAGTTAACCATAAATAAACCATAAATAAACCTATTCTATTATTATCTAAATCTAATCTACAATCTGCCATATTCATCTGGAGGCTGAAACGCATGTTAAATATTGTCACCACTTTGGGACACCTTTATGAGAAGCTCTTTGATCTTATTGAATGTGTTCCGACAGAGAGGGTGTTTTATGTTCACCATAACCAGTTTGCTCAGTTACTACTACAGCATACGAGAGACTACAATCTTTAATTAAACTCACGACGTGGCGCTCGCTGTTGTGCCAAACATGGCGGCCATCTTGTGATTGGCCAGTGAGGCTTTGCAAATAAAGTCATATAAAAATGTGAACAGGGTTTTCTGTAAAGTCTAGTATCTCAGGTCATATTAACTCTGAAAAATAAGTTTAGTAAATCTTTAAAGGACGGTAGTTTCTTCTATTTCACCGCTCATTTTACAGTTAGTGTATCCACCGTCTCCAGATCTACAGCTAAATATTGGTCCAATTCTGACAGCGTGAAGTCAATCTACCTTTTTCTTTCCTTCTGTGACTTAACAACAGATCAACTTTGCTTAATGTTTTGTAATAAATGCAATACGATTCTAAATGTATGCTTAAATGATGTAAATACATACAGTCCTGTAGCAAAAGCAATACATTAATTTCCTCAGTCAGTATTTAGAAAAAAGATTTCTTTCTTTTAATATAAAAGTGTGTGGTGTTTCCTATTGGTTTACGTTGCACTCGGTTCGAAAGGACAGTCACAATATGGCCGCCACTGATTCCAATGTGTTACTATGGCGATATCCTATCGAGAGTTTTACTAAAGATCTTTCTCTCTTTAAAATGCTGTGATGTCACTGAACCAAACCTGTTGCCTCTTCACTGGTGTAAGACTTTGTTTAGTCAAACTGAAAAGTCATCTTTGGAAAAACATTGACATTTTTTATTCCTGTTTGACTTTGACCCCGACCCCCCCCCCCGTCTGTGTCTGTGCAGAAGGGGCGGCCGACGCTGCATAGTTCACTTTGTAGTCTTTATTGCCAAAGGTTTAGGTCCATGTTTGACGCAGGATATTCCAGCGCCACGACACCACGGGGGCCTCACGGAGCCTCAGAGAACCTCACACCGCGGGGGCCTCACGGAGCCTCACGGAGCCTCACGGAGCCTCAGAGAACCGCACACCGCGGGAGCCTCACGGAGCCAAAGGCTGCAGGAGCCTCACGGAGCCGCAGAGAACCTCACGGAGCCTCAGAGAACCTCACGGAGCCTCAGAGAACCTCACACCGCGGGGGCCTCACGGAGCCTCAGGCCGCGAGAGGCTCAGGCCGTACAAAGGTCGCTGAATCTGGTTATGATGCATAGACGGGGCGTGTCCGCCTGGGCGTGTCCGCCTGGGCGTGTCCCGGGTCGGTGAGTCCCAGTGTGAGCCGGGGTCAGTAGGGCGCGAACAGGACCTGGGGCGCGTGGGACGTCCTGACCGGTCCTGGGGCTGGCCGTAGCAGCGAGGCAGAGAGGGGCTGGGTCTGGAAGAGGGCGGGGCTGGACGTGGGGGCATTCCGGTGAGGGAAGGTGTTGCCCATGGCGACAGCAGCGGCGACCGCGGCCAGGTGCGCCGGCAAGATGGCAGACGAGCTGATGGACTGAAGCTCCTTCCCCAGAGAGAGCTGCACCTGAGGCCAAGAGAGAGCGAGACTTCAGAAATACACAGAGACTGGAGCAGAGTGTATTATTATACTTCAGAAATACACAGAGACTGGAGCAGAGTTTAGTATTATACTTCAGAAATACACAGAGACTGGAGCAGAGTTTAGTATTATACTTCAGAAATACACAGAGACTGGAGCAGAGTTTATTATTATACTTCAGAAATACACAGAGACTGGAGCAGAGTTTATTATTATACTTCAGAAATACGGGGCTGTATATCACATGTCTGAAACAGAGAGCCTGGAGCAGATCACAGGATGATTCACACCTGAGGCTCTGCAGATGTTCATTTCTAGAGCAACTGTTTTGTTGAAAATATCTGCTTACTCCCCCTTTCAGTCAGCTCCACCTGCGGCTCCAGGAGCAGCTCCACCTGCGGCTCCAGGAGCATCTCCACCTGCAGCTCCAGGAGCATCTCCACCTGCGGCTCCAGGTGCATCTCCACCTGCGGCTCCAGGAGCATCTCCACCTGCGGCTCCAGGAGCAGCTCCACCTGCGGCTCCAAGAGTATCTCCACCTGCGGCTCCAGTACCATCTCCAGTAGCATCTCCACCTGCGGCTCCAGTAGCATCTCCAGTAGCATCTCCACCTGCGGCTCCAGGAGCATCTCCATCTACGGCTCCAGGAGCAGCTCCACCTGCGGCTCCAGTAGCATCTCCACCTGCGGCTCCAGGAGCAGCTCCACCTGTGGCGGTTGTGTACCCACTGACCCAAAAGGGCCGCTCTCTGGTCGAGAGCCTTGAGGTTGACCTAACTACTGTAGAGCCTGTGTGAAAACGAGGGATCCGTGATTTCAAGGACATAAGCACCTGTAGTAAGTGATTATTGTCACATTTGTAAAGGTTCAAATTCTCAGAATCTGCCCAGTCAGCGCAGCACATACAATAACTTTGAGTCAGACAGTGCCTCAGAACAAAGGAAGAGGGATGTTTTTGCTCATGACATCTATGAGTCCATTTCAGTGTTGACAAAATCTTCATGGTGAAAGGGGTTCCCAAAGGGAGGGTCGGGACCCCCTGAGGGTTGTGGTACACTGAGCTGGGGTCGCAAGGTGATTTCAAGACACATCCCACCACATCCCACTTGTGTGTAAGGAGTAAAGCTCCTGTTCTTGAGAGAAATGCGAGTGTAAAGAGTGAAAATCCCCACACTCCCTCGCTGCTGTAGTTTAATCTAGTACATCAGTAATGGAGAGGCTGCGGTCGCGCCTTATCACTCCCCCGACCCGCGTTCGGCGCCCCCTGGGGACACGAGCGCTACACTGCGCTCATCAAGAGGTGGCAGCCCGTTAGCCGAGCCAATGACGGGAGACGGAAACACCATCAGCCCCGTGCGGCTCGCGCTGCCACGGATGAAAACTCAAACTCTCCTTTGTCTCGCGCACATTAAAGCGCCATAAATCCTACGCCTCCTGCTCGGCGTCGCGCCGGCGGGAGCTGCACTGCGAGCCTTTCTGGTGCAGGCGAAAGGAACACTTTTACAGAAACAGCCCCATGGTTCAGTCACTGCTGGGGACTTTTCTGTTGTCATAAAGAACAGTTTATTTGAATGGCACATATTTATCGAGAAATTATGAAAAACAAAATACTTCCTGTGTGGACTCTGTGTGTTCTTCTACAACATGGCGCTATAGCCTCATAGAATAGTTATCTCTAGTGTCCACACTTTTCTCTACAGTGCACTATGTCGGGGTCACGCCATTTTGTCCATAGAGAAAATTGTTCTCTGTTATGAAGCGAATTCATATGTAATTGTGCTTTTAGGTGCGAATATTTAGCACGGTGACAGGAAGTGAATTCTCCGTTTAGTGGAATGGGGAAGTGGTTGGTAAATAACCCGTGTTTACAGAATAACCCTGAATGTCCTGTTCTTGCACTTAAACACAGAACAGAAAGACAGTTCACTCAGTGCCCGACCCTAGTCTTAGTTTAGTCCTGTTTCCGCTGCTTACTTTTTGTCTCCAGATGATGTCACTGATGATGTGGGCATTGAAGGAGCCTGCAGTAAAGTCAGTAAAGTCAAACCAAGCCTTAGTGGTGGACATTTCACAGGAGTTGTCCCAGTGAGAGTGGGACTAACTCCAGGCCTGACATTTGGACGTCTGAAAGCTCCAAACCGCTGCTGACCCGTGTGACTGCGGGAGCCGAGTCTGGACGGGTCGTCTCGTCAATAAAAAAATAATGTTTTCAAATCGACCGGGCCCCGCTCTGGGGTTTTTCATAAAGGCGCTGACTCGGACCATGAAAGATGACATTTAACAGAAAGACGAGAGTGAAAGAGCGAGGAGGCCACAGTGGAGCGGGTCACTGCGCTGTGAGCCAGAGGAAAGAGCAGCTCCCGGTGAAATGGAGAGTCTACAAACACAAATACCAGCGATGAAAGAGGCAGCGAGGTGGATCTTATTAAATACAGCTGCCACGGCGTCTGACAAATGGACTGCAGGACCATACAGGCCAGTGTGTGTCAAGCTTTGGCCTTTTAGTGTAAGAGTGAAAGAAAACAAGTCTTTCATTTTGCAATAATAATGTTCTAATATTCTACTTTCAAGACTGTAAATAAATTCATTCAACCAATCGTCAAAACAAGAAAATAAAGACTAAAACTGAACTACATGTTTCTTCTGTTGCTTCTGGTGATGTAGATATTGCATTACATCACACTGGGATCATGATATTTGGAGGTATATTGTGAATGGATATAGACAATCCTTAACGCTGACATCCTTAATGTTTGCTGAGGGATCCTTCGGCCCTGGGTCTCTATAGCCTGTCCGTCCATGGGAGTGGATCTCTCCTTCTGTGGTTCTCCCCAAGGTTTCTCTTTTCTCCTGCCGGGTTTTTGAGTTTTTCCTTGCCGTGCTGGAGAGTCTAAGGACAGGGGACGCCCGCGCCGCTCGTCGCTACCTCCTATTGGACATTATATTTGCCTGGATTCACCTGAACTTTTAATTGTCATATTTATTGCTCTGTTTTATTGCCTTGATGTTTGGTGCAGCCCTGTGAGGCGACTTCTGTTGTGATATTGGGCTATACAAAACCATTCAACTTGAAACTTGAAACTTCATGCTGGTTGACATTATCAATGCGCTAATGTGATGTTTTGCTGTGATTTTGCAGCTCTGTGGCTAAAAAAAAAAGTCAAATTAAAAAAGAATATGTAGAATTTTAATACAGTATAAAGGAGCTGAACAATAAATAATAATAATAATAATGCATCGGTTTTATATAGCGCTTTTCTGGACACTCAAAGACGCTTTACATGGCATTATTCATTCATTCCATACTTGGTGGTGGTAAGCTACTATTGTAGCCACAGCTGCCCTGGGGTAGACTGACAGAAGCGAGGCAACCAGTCTGCGCCATCGGCCCTTCCGACCACCACCAACCACTCACTCACTCACTACATTCGCTAGGCTTCCTGGTGTTACCAAACGGTCTCCCATCCAAGTACCGACCAGGCCCTTCCCTGCTTAGCTTCCAAGGTCTGACGGGATTGGGCAGAGCAAAGGCGGTATGACCATACAATGCCATTATTGTCCATGAAATGCAGATTTAAGATAAGATAAGATGGCAAGTTGGCAAGTTTATTTGTAGAGCACAATTCATACACAAGGCAATTCAAAGTGCTTCACAGTTGCATAAATATAAGAAAACAAATACAATCAATAAAACATCAACATAGAATTAATCAATTACAGTAAGAGGCAAGAGTGTAGATAAAATACTTTCAGTTATATGCATTTTTAAGTCTTGTTTTGATTCGCTCTGTCTTGAGCACTATTTTTAAGTCTTGTTTTGACTCGCTCTGTCTTGAGCACTATTTCGCTCTGTCTTGAGCACTATTTCGCTCTGTCTTGAGCACTATTTTTAAGTCTTGTTTTGACTTGCTCTGTCTTGAGCACTATTTCGCTCTGTCTTGAGCACTATTTTTAAGTCTTGTTTTGACTCGCTCTGTCTTGAGCACTATTTCGCTCTGTCTTGAGCACTATTTTTAAGTCTTGTTTTGACTCGCTCTGTCTTGAGCACTATTTCGCTCTGTCTTGAGCACTATTTTTAAGTCTTGTTTTGACTCGCTCTGTCTTGAGCACTATTTCGCTCTGTCTTGAGCTCTATTTTTAATTCTTGTTGTGACTCGCTCTGTCTTGAGCACTATTTCGCTCTGTCTTGAGCTCTATTTTTAATTCTTGTTGTGACTCGCTCTGTCTTGAGCACCATTTTTAAGTCTTGTTTTGACTCGCTCTGTCTTGAGCACTATTTCGCTCTGTCTTGAGCACTATTTCGCTCTGTCTTGAGCACTATTTCGCTCTGTCTTGAGCACTATTTCGCTCTGTCTTGAGCACTATTTTTCTTGCTCGTTCAAAAGTAAGTTACCTAACCTCTGTTTTTGTCGCTCCTTCTCCTCTGGACATCAATATAAAATTAATCAATTACAGTAAAAGACGAGAGTGCAGATAAAATACTTTCAGTTATATGCACGGGCAAACAGAACTGTTTTCAGCCTGGATTTGAACATTGTCAGAGTTGAGGCCTGTCTCATATCCTCGTGAAGACTGTTCCATATGGTACTTTATTGATCTCACAGATGGAGAAATTGCATTCGATGAGAGAGCATCCGGCAGCAGCACCCATTCAGTGCGCACCCCTCTTCTTTTTCTTTGGTGAAAGATGGTTGTGTCGCGGCCGCCATCTTCACTGTTTTGGTCACAGGAGGAGCACTGGTTGATGGGAAATCCGTAGACGATGACCACGGCGGTGGAGCTCTTGCGCTTGGCCACGATGTTCTTGTCCACACAGGTGTAGTTGGCCGTGTGGGACAGACGCGCCTGCTTGATGATCAGGTTGTGGTCCACGGTGATGTAGAAGTTCCTGTCCTCGGCCGGGTCCATGATCTCGTTGTCCTTCAGCCACTCCACCCGCATGACCTTGGAGGATGGAGAAACTGTAGCTGCCCTCTGTCTCCTCTGATCATCTGAAACGGTGCACCGCCTCCTGGGCTTGTCCCTGTCTCAGAGCGTGGTGTCCTGCACTGGTCAGCTCCACCTCGTCCTTCCTCTTCCTCCTGCACAGCTCCCTCCACAGTCTATCACCATCTCCTCGTTGGTCCCTTTTGTTGTTTCCTGTAGCTCCTCTTGTGCAACACTCTGGATAACTAGGAAATGAGGCCCTATGTCTAAAATCCTGAAATATCCCTTTAATGGCAGCTTTGTAATGGCACTTTTTGGCCCAGTTCAGATAATGCGTTTGGATAATAGTAAAACCATGGCCGTCCCGCTCACCGTCTGCTGGCCCGGGCCCTTCTGGGGTTTGCTGTAGGGGCTGTACTTGGGCTTGGCTGGTTTTCCCGCCGCTCGGTCTTTGTGTCGCCGGCTGCTGATGTGCTGAAAGAGACAGGGAAAGTGAAAAAAGAGATGGTGACAGTGTGCCTCCCTGTATGTCTCTGTTAGAGGAGGAGAGGAAACACATTACATTTACAGATATCATTCCAAACTTGTGCTCTACATTACTGACACAAGTATGACGGAAAATAAATAGAACATTTTCATATCAAAATAAGGCATTATATGTGTAAAAATGGCGGGGTTTAAATGTATGGTTTGCTTTTATTTTTACTATATACATACTTATTCTCTCTTCTCAGAGGGATTTTGGATCTAGTATAGTTTTTGAATAAACTAGCTAGTGGTGAAAAAAATCTGGTTCAAATCTCATTAAATCAAGCAGGAATTTCAAAAATGCCATTGAGGTACAACCATTTGTGACCAAAGGGTTTAGGCTGAAGTGAAACTAGTTTTGTAGGTCTGTATCTGTTGTTATTTCAGCAGGAGATTCAGATAAAGTTTGTTTATCTGTGGAACTCTCAACAGTTTGTACCTGGAAGTAGTTAATTATTCTGATGTCACACTTGACAAACGTATTCACTAGGGATGTTCCGATCAGGTTTTTTTGCCCCCGAGTCCGAGTCATTTGATTTTGAGAATTGCCCGACACCGAGTCCCGATCCGATACCTAATGCATTGTTTTAAAAAATTAAGAAAAAAACTATATCATTCAACTTGTTTTCACTCATGGTTTTGGATATAAAGAGTACTAAGTCTGTTTTTCTCAAGTAAGCAAAACTATTAGTCTTTACAGTGTAATAGCAGTTTAACACAGAGAGGGTGATCTAAAATCCCATTTGTTACTAAATGTGCAATACATTTTTTAATGCACTGCAATGTACAAAACTGTGTAAAAAAAACACAGCAGTAATGTGGCCAAACAGTTAAATAACACAATATATTTGGACAAAAGCTAAATGTGCCTTGTTAACCTGATTACAGTCTCTTTAATAAGTAGATTCCGATTCCGATCGAGTCGTGATCGCGCCCGATTTCCGATCACGTGATCGGATCGGGACATCCCTAGTATTCACCTTATTACGGAAGTTCACGTGGGTGCAGCCATGAATTGTTCCCGCCCCTTTTCTCTTATCAGTTAATATAGGACTATCAAAGTCCAGATAAAATCAGTTACTACACGAAAACAAAGCCGTTTTCAGGCCGTGCAGAGAAACGGCGCAGTGTCGACTTGTTGGTGCAAATGAACATTGGACATTTTACACAAATCAATCAACTAAACATCAGATTTCAGCTGCGAACATTTTTCCCTTGTGCCGAGACAAAGCAAAAAGAGGCAAAAGCGGAATAAAGTGAATTAAGCGTTCACTGTGAAAGTAAAGAAAGTAAAGGTGCTATGCTAACCACTCATACAGCCGCGGGGTCAATGAAAGGTCAAATATGTGGGAGCTACAACAGTGGAAATTGCAACAATGAGAGAAAATGACCCAGATTTGACAAAGTCCTACAGTGCAGTCATTAAAGAGTTTGTTGTGAAGTTCATACTTGTTTCCGGGTGAAAGTTTACACTGAGTTAAGAGTTTTTCTGCAGTGTCTATTACACGTGCCCTGGTTTCCATGACGCAGTGGAACATAATCCGAAACACGCACGCGTCTTACTTTGAGAACATAAAAGGATTTGAAAAAGTTTCGTCCGGAGTCAGCAGGAGCTTGTTTCCTCGCAGCGTTTGATGGTTTTTGTTGCGGAGCGCGGTTTTAGCCAACGCTCTGGGCTCTAACCCTGGGATTTCTGTCTAAAAATAATCTGCTGACTCGCGCTCGCACTTTGAACATCGTCCATGTCCCAATCCTCCGTGACCGATCGCCCGGCTGCCCAGGGAGGGCGCTCCGCGGTGGGGGGAGGACTCTGTCAGATTTGCCCCTCTGTCAGCAGTGCTAATGCGATTCCACCACTTTATTTGTCCAAGGCTCTCTGCGATGTTTTCTTATCAGCTCAGCGCGGACAAAGGCAGACACTTTCTGCAGAGTTGATGATCTGTTTGGTAAGAGGCAGCAGCGGCATGTTGATCTAACTGGAGGTCAGAAACCTCCGCTGTTATTACTCCTCTATGAAGCCATTGTGAACTCCTCTCCCACAGCGTCAGCATCGCACATGGAACATCTTTAAGGATAAACCACAGGAGGCTAATGTGGAGCTAATGCAAAAGCAGGGACTTGTATAACTGTCCTTTACTCAGTGTTAATGCGAGACACTGCAAATGGAACACAGATTTTTCCCGCAGTGGTCAATGCTAGATGTGTGTCTAGTTTTCTTCTGAACATCTGGATAAAAACAGACCAAACTCTCCCTTTATGATGTTTATTGGACATGACTTTTTGTCTGTAGTTACTCTGACACGGCACAAATACTATCATGTTTGGTATGCAGATAACATTGTTGAGCCTAATCAAGTTGAAGTCTTAGTCTATTGACCAAAATGTCATTTAGTTTTAGTTAAAGGCACACTGCGTAACTCCCGGTAAAGTGACAGAGCTGAGGGGCTCACAGCAAAGGCACATGTTTGCTTGTACATTTATGAGGTATTTTTCAATGATGAAAATATCTGTCATAAAATATATTTATATGTATTTCAATTGTATCTGTTCGGTAAAATTCTACGTGGTGTGGCTTTAAAGTCACAATGTGTATAATTTTAGCCATTAAATAAACTGAAATAAAAGCTTTTTTTTATATCAGATATTTTCATAATTGAAAAATGCCTCATAAATGTACAAACAAGCATGTGCTTTTGCTGTGAGCAAAGACACAAGTCATTTTACCGGGAGTGGGGACGTCTCCAGCTCGTCTCCATGGAGATGTGACTAAAGTCAGCAGAGTTTGAGATTTAAACAGGTTAGTTTCTCATGCAGCAATAGCATCTTCTGTATCGAGCTGGTCAGTAGGAGCATGTTTTGTGTTGATAGAAACAGTATAGTCCAAAATGTTACACAGTGTGCCTTTAAGATTTAGTCAAATAATTCTCTTACACTTTAGTCTAGTTTAGTTTAAATTTGTATGTAAATTTAGTCGACTAAATCTAAGATGAATTTAGTGAAGTTTACATTAAAATTGAGATGAAATCATATAATTGAAGGTCCTCGGCTTCATGTTTGTTCAGTTTGCTCAGAGCTGTTCCTTTGACCGTGGACTGAAACGATATGAGGCTCTTTCAGACTGTTAATGGAAGTTTAGATGATTCCAACCTCTTCTTTTCATTTTTATTTAATCAGAGTTTAGTCGACGAAAATATCTGGACATTTCAGTCATAGTTTTAGTCTCATAAACAACTTTTAATGTAGTTTTAGTCTTTATTTTAGTCAGCAAACCAATGACTCCACAAAATGAACACTGTTGGTCCACGCGATGCACAGAAACTGCCCGACAACACTCTGTGATCCAAACATGGTCATTATCCTTTATGGAAGACGCAAAGCCGCCGCACACACGCATGTGTGACAAAGGGCCTGCACTTTAGTGGCTCCACAAGACTTTACAGGCTCCACTCAAATACATTTGGAAGGTTTTTTTCACAGGGATTTTCACAAATCTCATTCCTGACAGATTTCTTCTGTTCTGAACCCAAAAAACAAGGGATCATTTAGTTGTACTGGTTCTTTCCCCCACTAATCCAAATCCCAAATCTTTCTAACTCATATGTAACACAATAAAACCATCACTTTAAACCTAATTATTTAAACCTTATTCGATCCATTATTTAGATGTGGTCGGTGAAAATGCAAATCATGTTTTTCTCATATTTATGTCCTATATATAAATGTTTTTCTCCTCTCCTTCTGTTCACCTGCAGCGTCTGGCCTTATAGGACTTTCTGAACGGTTGCTAGGGACGACAGACAGTTGTTATAATAATGACAGAAGTAAATCCTACCTGCTTGAGCTGCGTCTCAGAATTGACATGAACGTCGCAGATCTCACAGAAGAAGGTTTTGTTCTGGAGCCCCGTGGTGGAGGGGGGCCCCGGGGCCAGGCGGCTCTTCACTCCGGCCCTGGGGAAGGACTTGATGGCGCCCACTCCGCTGCGCGCCTCCAGCATGGTCTTGTGCTTCGTGCCTGTGGGACGGAGAGACAACGCAGTCACTGCCTGAGGGATCGCTTTTTCAAACTGCTCCAAACTCTTCATGAAAACTCCTCTCTGGGTCGCTCACCAAAGACTTTTGACTTTTTTTTACTTACCACCTCTCCAGGGTAAACTAAGTCACATATTACACACATATCTTCATCACATTCCTTTATTTACAAGCGCAACATTCAGACCTTGAAATAGTAACAACACCAACTAACTTGATTATACTTGATTCTACTCAGCTGGAGCTCCACACACTCCTCCTCCAGAGGGCAGTGCAGAGTCTCCAATGACCTGCACAGGTTTCCCATGTCTGACTGCTGTCTGAACTAAGCTGTACACAATATGGATCAAAGTGTGTATGAATGACAGAGATGCTGAGCTCTAAGTGTCTGTCCTGCACTGTCCCTGTAAAAACAAATACATTGTACACTAAAGAGTGTTCATAATACAATATGTTGGAATGACATTTTAACTGGATGGTTTTGTAGGAACTTCTGCCAGTCACATTATTGTGTGTGTGCAGCTAACCCTGTAGACTGTGGCATTATTATATTATTATTATAAAGCTGGAGTCATGTTTGAGCATAAAGTGCTATATAAGACTGATGCATTATTATATTATTATTATTATATTATTATTATTATAAAGCTGGAGTCATGTTTGAGAGCAGCCTCAGCTCCGCTCTGACGGGCCCCGGGTTCAGACAGACTCGTAAACATCCTCATAAAGATCAGAGAGGAGGCTTCAGCTGGCGGTGACCTGGATCAACTCTGTAACTCTTTAAAAACACGTCTGCAAAGGACGAGGGTCACACAGGACGGGTCAGGGCAGGCTGGACACATATGAGCCCTGCCCTCGAGCCATTCTTTAACCTGTTACCTGCCACCTTAGGGTTAGGGGTCAGATTAGGGTTAACAATTATTAACATCCAAATCTCAAAGCGTATTGACTGGAGATCTTACAGCCTATGTGCCAGTGTGAGACCTCATTTGAAAAGCCAAGACCTTCTAGTTTCTAAAAATATGTATGAGATCTGTGTGAGTGAAACACAACTTGCATTACATTTGCCATTCTTAACCCTAATCATATCCTGATCGGGGGACAGGTGAAACAGGTGAAACGGGTGAAACAGGTGAAACGGGTGAAACAGGTGAAACAGGTGAAACATGTGAAACGGGTGAAACAGGTGAAACAGGTAAAACAGGTAAAACAGGTGAAACAGGTGAAACAGGTAAAACAGGTGAAACAGGTGAAACAGGTTCTTGGATATGTTCGTGTCAAAGAGTATTGAACCGTGTGATGAAGCTGGGGAGTGCTGCTGACATCCCAAACAAAACCAAACCACTGTTTCAGCCTCTAGTCAGACCAGGACTTTGACGACGTGTTTACGGAGGTGTCAGTAACATGTCAATCATTTGGCCTTTACCTTAAAGCCTGTTCGACTCTGCCTCGTTCATCTTCACTGTGGATCTGCTCTTTGTGCATCATGGACACAAGCCATAAAACTCCCAAAATGGCTCATTACTGCATTTCTTCTCGTTTCTCAAAAATATGATCTGGAGGCTTCAGACACAGGCTACAAAGTTTGTTTTGCTCACAGTATGGGTGGGTTAGTGCACACAGGTCCTAATGCTGATCAGAGTGCACACGAGCAGAAGGGCTGTGGAGTCACAGGAACAGAAGAGCCTTTTGGAGAGACATTTAAAAACATCCACTACATCATACTAAGAAAACACTTCCCTATGAGCTGCTAGGTGGGACTAACTGCATAGAGATCTAACAGACCTTACCACATGACAAGGGCATAGGAGCGAGGATCAGGATATAGGAGCTTTTATAGGAGGAATTCAGATTCAGCCCGTGTTAGATGCAAGGTTACAAAATAATGGGCCAGTTTATGGGGGGTGGGGCAAGCAACTGCCTGCCTTGCATAATGGCAAGCTTACACCTCTGGGTGATGTCAATGAAGAGTCTGGGCCAGATCTTGTGACTGGCGCAGTCCGTGCGCAACACTTAACGCAACGTGGAACACGCACGATCTTGCATGTGGCGCAGGTTTTGCGCTCAAGGCTGCGCCTCTGGGGAGAGGGCGTTATTTAAGGAAAAGAGGCCGACTGAGGCGTGGTTCATTACGAGCAGCACTCGCGCTGCTCTTCTGTGGCAAACTTCACATTATGTTCCTCTTTACATCACTCTGCCTTGTCTTCCTTAGAATCGACGTCAAACTGAAAACAAAAGCGAAATTGCCTTGAAAAGTCTGTTTGAGCGTCGGTTACACACGGGCTTACTTTGACACCCCAAACACCAAAACAACAACAGTTTTCCATAAATAAACCACACACGCCTCAAGTGCCACAACAGCAGGTCTGATCTGAGTTTTAAGGACACATTTCCATCGTGTGTCAGTCTTTACCTCCTGATGATGCTCCTTGTGTGGCCACAGCTCAGTCCAAAAGAAAGAAGCGCATTTTACAGGGAGCTGTAGCGCAAATGTTCCAATACGCTACAGTTTTCTTACAACTACTGCATAACTCTGCAACTCCTCCGCAGCCAATATGACAGTTTCTGATCAATTAAATCCTTTACATTTCGTAACTTTGCGCATTCGAACGGTGTCCAGCGCGAGGCTGCTGCCTCTCTGTCCCGCCCGCTCACCTTGGATCTGCAGCGAGTGGCTGCAGCAGTGGAGGGACACTTTTATTTCTTTAATCTTTATTAAGCAGTGAGCGCTGCATCACGCATGTTACGCGTGTACAGGAGAACCCCACAACACCACAACATTGCAATGCGAGTCTGTCCCCCCCTCCTGTCCTGCCCACTTTTTGCGCCAGGTATGACACTGAAGATTGCAAGGAACGCCACCCGTCTGCGCAGTCGTCTGCTCTACAGCCTGCGCTATGAACCACAAGATCTGGCCCTGTCTCTATAAATTGCAATATATCACTCATCCCAGTGTTCAAACTTATTTTTTTTTAGCCAGTCTTATGAACGGCTCTTTAAAGTGAACGGCTCCCTTTAAAGAGCCATAAGTCCCATCACTACAAACCAGCAGGGAGAGCTTTCAGGAGTCAGTTTCTGAAGCCACCTCAGCAGTAGGTTGAGCAAACGAGTAAAAACACTTAGCGTGTTTTTCCCGTGCGCTTTAGCAAAGTGCAGAGGCATGTTTGAGCTGCATATTGGGCAGCAGGAGGACACAGTGCGCTCTGAGGGCGGGTCTCGGCGATGAACAGATCAGACACAGGCAGGACACTGGCTTTCAGTTCCTATCTGTAATCTTAAATCTACCCCTTTCCTCCTGAACGTCAGAAACGTTAGGAACAGGATGTGTTTACGTCATTCTAGACTGTCATGTGAAACTGTCACAGACTGTCCGCAGCACTGGTCAGAAGCTCCTCACCGCTGTTGTGGGCGTCGAGCTGGGAGGCGGAGTTAACGGCCACTTTACAGAGCGAGCAGTACAGTAGCCTGCGGGCCTTCTCCGCCTCCGTCTCCGTGTCCTCCGGCCCCAGCTCCGCCTCCGCACCCGGGTCCAGCTCCGGCTCTGAGAGGACGGGCTCCGGGAGGGGCACGCACACGGGCCCCGGGGCCAGCGCTGCAGGGGCCGATAACGAGGGGCCCGGGGCTGGAGCCACATCTGCAAACAAACACAAAAACAGGAGATGAGTTTAATGAAACACTTGACTGAAGCTTGTTTTCTCCACAGCGGAACAGAATATGTCTGCAGTGATTGGGTAAAGAATGTTTTTAGAAATAGTGACTTTTCTGACAAATCCAGCGAGGTTATTTATTTTTTAGTTTTAGTTTATTTGTATCCAAAAGTAAATTGATCTTGAATACAAGTCAAACAAGATTAAATCCCGGCTGGTTCATCAGGGAAACGGCAGAAGGAACAAAGCTTTATTTTAAATGGTTGGATCGGCCTCGAGGCTTTAACAACCGATGCCCATGAGGAAGAAAGTCACATTCCAAGAGCAAAGTGCGCTCAGCGTCTTGAAGAACGCTCTGCGAAGTCTCTGTCTGCTGTACACAGTCTAAACTGCTCTCACCACAGGTTTGGTTCTTTCACTGCTATTGTCTGCTCTGCTGCTTAAAAAACAGAACAAATTAGTGTTGTGTCATCTGTGTCAGAATCCTCCTAGAATCATGTCTAAGTGGATCTTGAATGGGGGACTATTGATCAAAATGAACCTTTGGCTCCGACCCGGCGTGTTTACATGTATGTTTACATGTCTGTTCATTGACATGCACTGTCCCAATACAATACATGAGCAAGATCACACAGATTTACCCTGAACTGACTCAAGAATCAGCTCACAGTTCATGCCCTTTATTATGATCTCACTCACATACAGGCCTATCAGAGGGTGAAAATCTTATTCTGGGGTCAGGGCTAAGAATAATATGACTTTTGAACAGCTCAGACCCTAAAGACTCAGATCTCCTCACTCGACAGAAGGGAATTCATCCATGTATTAAGTGAGTCGTGTTGTTCTGCAGACGGAGAGTCAGACTGTAAACATTTCTGTTGCGCCCGTGGTTTGAACTTAATTTTCATTGAGTAAAAGTGCAGGTAGTATTTGTCAATCACTCACTCATTATGTGCAGAGAAAATGTACAAACATACTGCAAAATACAAAAACATACTGTTTAAAAAAGCATTATCTTAAAACATGGAGATCCTCCCGTCTGTACGGCAACACGGAGGGACAAACGCTCTTTACCACGAGTCATTGGCATTGACAGTACACCTGCACAGCGCCACCTACTGCTCATAAAGGTTGCCAGTTTTATACTTTTTACTTTGGAGAATTTCTTTGAAATGCAACGGAGGAGGAGGTTCTTAGACACACCATGGGTTTTACACAGCAGAATTCAAAAGAAATGACCAATGACCAAACAAGCTTAAAGGGTTTATTCTCCAGATAAGAAGGCAAACAGCAAAGTATCATACGCAAGGCCTATGTGCTGCCTCTCCTACTCTACTGGTAAAAAACATTAGCCCACCCTGGACTGTGCGCGTTACTCCCCTATACACTATATATAACAAAATAAAACAAAAAGTAAACGAATTAGAATGAACTTAGCATATAGAAGAATGTATCGTAAAAAGAGAACATACTTATGAAAACAAAAATAATGTAAAAAATCGCGGCGGGCTTTTGATACCCGTGCATCGCTGGACCCGCTCCAGTGTGCAGATGTGCAGGAAGACGGCGACAGGGTGACATGTGGCACAATGTTCAGTTTGACCAAAACAGTCTATAAATCAGGCTCACAGAGGGGGGGAAAGAAGTAGCGGCTCATAGTCGTAAATGCTGGTCCTCCCCTTATGTGCGCCTGTGTGTTGTATTCCACAGGATGGACGAGAACATGAAGCACTGGTCTCAGATCAGCAGTGGTGATGCTGGGGGAAAGGACACACAGATCGATGTGTGCACCTAAAACAACTGCTCAGAATGCGGAGGACCAGGGCCACTTTCAGCGAACCAAATCTCAGCCGGTCGATGCTCCTCCGCCGTCTGCAGCGGAGCCAATCGATACAGAGCGATGTCACGGCGTTTGTGAGAGAGGGCAGGCCGGCCGGGGGCTTCTGCATGTTCTCCTCCTGCACCGAGGAGAGGCTATGGTACTTATTCAGTTTAGGGGAGGACGTGTTTGTGAATCCCAAAGTCATATCATTTAATACCTGTCTAAGACCCCGCTGATACCCTGTGTTTGCAGACTTTATTGTCCCCATGAGGAAAGTCCTTCGACTGGTCAGAGTCCTGGTCAAAAGGACCTGATTGGCCAAAACATGAGAGTTAAACGGGCTCGTTTCAGTTAGAAGCTCAATGACTCAGGCAAGGAGTTAGATTAGGAAAAAAAAAATCATACTTTGAAGTTACGAGTTTCCACAACTTGATTTGAAACTGACCTAAAAAAAATCGACCTAAAAAAAATGCTTTGGGGCGTGGGGCTTTAAAGCTGTAATGCAAATATAATATACATGTATATATATAATCGAAAACAAGCATGTGAAATCTGAAGCATGTTATGTTTTCCTCTGAACTGCAACATGATCATATGTGTGCACCGCAAATCATCTGCGACCTATCCAAGGCCTGCCTCCAGGTTGGCTCTTTAATGTAAACACACTCTTATTAACGGTAAGATGTCGTCCCTGTGTCATCTGACTCCGCCCTAAAGCCTCGGCCTCAGCTCATCCTTCAGAATCAGCACAGAGCAGGAGCTAACCAGGTCGGCTCATTCATGTGGCTCCAGGACAACCTGCCTCTCTCTCCTCTCCCTTTCCCCTCTCTCTCTCACATGTGTCCCCTCTCTCTCCTCTCCTCTCTCGCTCTCTGTCCCCTCTCCCCTCTCTCTCTCCCCCTCTCTCTCCTCTCCATTTCCCCTCTCTCTCTCCTCTCTGTCCCTCTTTCTCTCTTCCCTATCTCCATTCTCTCTCCCCTCCTCTCTCTCCCCTCCCCTCTCTCTCTGCTCTCTCCCCCTCCTCTCTCCCCCTTCTCTCTCTCTCCCCCTCTCTCCCGCTCTGTCTCTCCCCTCTCTCTCTCCTCTCTCCCTTCTCCTCTCCCCTCCCCTCTCTCTCCCCCTCTCTCCCCCGTCTCTCTCTCTCTCCCCCTCCCCTCTCCCCCTCTGTCTCTCCCCTCTCCCCCCCTCGCTTTCTCCCCATCTCTCCCTCTCTCGCTCCTCTCTCCGTCCTCTCTCTCTCCTCTCTCTTCTCCTCCCCTCTCTCTCTCTTTCCCCTCTCTCTCCTCTCTCCCCCCTCTCTCTCTCTCTTTCCCCTCTCTCTCTCTTTCCCCTCTCTCCCCCTCTCCCCCCCCCCTCTCTTTCCCCTCTCTCTCCTCTTTGCCCTCTCTCTCTTTCCCCTCTCTCTCCTCTTCGCCCTCTCTCTCCTCTTTGCCCTCTCTCGTCTCTCTCTCTCTCTGGCCTGGACTAAGTAAGGCCTCACTCCGCTCTCATTAATGACCCTAATGACTGTGATCAATCTGCAGAGGTGTGGGCGAGCGAGGACAGGGCAGGACAAAGTTAGACCAAAGTGAAAGAGTTGCCGAGAGCAGTGTCTGAAAAGACTTGGGGAGCTGCCGTCTGCATTGGGTTGCCAGATCCAAAGGGCAAACTCCAGGTCATAATAAAGAATAGGACCACAATCCCAGCGCCCAAACCTCCAGGTAAAGCTATATCTTGAATGAAGTTCATTTCCAAACTGGTCTAAAGCACACGATCTGGCAACCCAAAGTGTGTGTGTCATGCAGCTTCCTGTATGATTATGATGACAAATGTAGGATACGCTTGTTGCTTGTTTTGAGCAGTTGTGAACGTGTTCAGATGTTTTTTTCCTGATCGGACTTGTTTGCTTTGCTGGTTTGGTGACGTTTCTCTCTGGTTCTGAGGTTGTCTCGCTTGAAATTAGGAAGAAAATAATCTGAAATAAACACAAAATGTATTGAAACGACTCAGAAACATCTAAGAGCAAGTGAAATAATGGAGGGAAAAATGTTAACGCGTCAAAAACACTCAAATTTAAATTATTCTGCTCAATTTGAGACATTTAAAGCAGTACTTAGTAACTCTTCCCCCTAGAGGCCATAAGCGCAACTGCAGGTGTTGTAGCAAGTTACGATTTTTTAACTTATTAATTGTCTTGGAGAGTAAATACTACACTGACAGGAAAGGCGAAGGGAGAGAGGGTTACTGTACATCCAATTATACAATGGAAATATTTTTTTTCACTCAAACTTGGCTGTAAATACTGTTTAAAGTGACGTTAGCCGCAGTTAGCTTTGCCCGTTAGCATGTTAGCTTCTTCTTCGTGATTACATTAGTGTGTATTGCTTTCTCCGGACCGGTGGCAGTCAAGTTGCAAACATGGTTTTCTGGCCAGAGACACCAGGGGGAGATGAAAGACCCTCCAATCATCCCATAAACACTTGTATCACCCCCACAGGGACTACGGAGAGGACTTATTAAGGTAAATAAGTTACTTAGTACTGCTTTAAACTAATGTAGAGTTAATGTAGTTATTTATCCCTTATTAGGAAACGCAAAACAAATGCTGGTGGAGCAGCAGATCACATGACCCACATGTGCATGGTTCATGTGTCAAATTCATTGACACATGAAGAACAAATCATAAGTGATTGCAATAATAAATCATGAGAAACAAATCATCAGGTCAGTAAAGTAACAATAGTAACAAGAAAGTAGTACGGGAAAAAGAAACACTAGTGGAGGTAAAGGTAAAGTGCATGGGCAAGTGAATATTAGAGAAAAAAACATCTGTATTTGTTCTGTTAATTACTGATAAAGATGTGTAACTGCAGCCTGTGTGTGAATACTCTCAGATACTCTCAGAGGAAAGAGTAACTGCAGGATTACAGTCAGTCAGAATGAGTAAACACATGTTACTCTCCAACACACTTTTAATGGTAAACAGTCTCCATTTATGCAGCTCTTTTCATCTACTCAGACGCTCAGATCTAGTGACAGTCCCGCTTAGTAAGGTTAAAAACATGCCCCCCCCGCTGAGACCCGCCCCGCAGCCGGATCGCTCTGCTCCAAACCTCCGCTGTGGTCATGGGATATCAAAGGCTGTGAAAGTGACGCTTCAGAAAGACTCAATTATCCCCAGCTTTTGTTAAGATGTTATCGCAGCAATTAATCTCTGGAAACAAAACTTCAACAGCTTCATCCCCGTCTCACTCGCTTCTCAAATAAACAGCGGCTATTTTTACGGCGTTTCAAAGTGAATCGATCAACTTCCCTTTGAAATCCTGCGTGAAGACGACGGACTTCATCTAACCGTAGTCGCTCTTTTTATGCCTCAGCGCTTCTCAGGACACTCAAGGACACTCCAGGGCTAGAGGACAAGAGACTTCTATATATAGTTCAAAACTATCAAATAAATAGTAGTTTCATCGTTTTTGACGTTCATTATGTTTCATGTTGCACGATTGCACCAAAGCTAGCTGACATTACAACCAATTCTTATTTCAATGCCATAAAGCAGGAAAAAAAGAAAGTCGCCGCATATTTCATCTTGTTAGATTTACGAGAGGAAAAAGAGTTGAACAAAACGGACAACTTTTGAAATTGTTGAGCAATGTCACAATTTTCCAAGATATTTAGCATTAAACCAATTTGAATCCAATGGAATGTTTTTAATGACATTTGGCACAATGTACTTGACTCTGTTTGAGGGGTATTCAGTAACAGGTAGTGCCCACTCTGCTCACTTTGGCCCTGGGGGGAGACGGGCCATGTACAGCAGCCACAGAGCGCGTGCACATGATGTCATGGCTCTAGCGCATACACATAGGTGTAAGTTGTTAAAAAAAGCCTCGGTCCCCGTTCAAACTATTGTGAATGGACTCTACAGTAAGATGCTCATTGGCCACTGCATAAACCTGCTGTCACTTTGCCTCTGCCCAGGGACTACAGAGGAAAATGAGTTTAAAGGAACAGGCCACCGTTTTTCCATACTGAGATATGTTCTTACCTGAGCTTTGACGAGTTCTTTAGGACCTGTCTGATCTTCCCCCGTGCCTTCAGTCACGTAAACACAGCGCAGACGGCGTTAGCATTTAGCCTCTCCCTCTCTCCTCTATAGCTCCAAAACAGGTCAAGATAGAAGCTACCAAGCTCTTCCACGTTTTCCCTATTTAAATATGGTTACGTGAAGTGTTCCACTACAAAGTATAATTACACAAAATTAAACAATGTGGATTTTCTAAGCGGATAAAAGGGGGAACTATATTGTAAGGCGTAATAATACCAGGAGTAGTTTGGCATCCGCACAGTAAAGTGAAGATTACTGCGCAGTAAAGTGAAGATTACTGCGCGGAAGACTAGACAGGTCCTAAAGAACTCGTCAAAGCTAAGGTAAGAACATATCTCAGTATGTATTACTATTCCTTTAAGTCACAAAGGAGTTGGTACATTTATCTGGCAGTAGAAAAGCTCTCAGGGCACAAACCAATGAGCTCTTCATCAAGTTAAAAGCACTCAAATTCAAGGATTTGGTCGACTTGAAAGACTTTTAACCATACGGAGTTTAAAAATGTTAAAATGAAGTATTTTCCTCCCCCCACATGTTCCACCAATGTAGAATGAGCCCAGACCTGTTCACCACAACTGCCTCTAAAATCCTGCACTGTCACTCAGAAAGGTGTTAGTTCGGGTCAGAAGTGCCGTCAACCAAATGCTAGCGTCCAACCGTCCATTGAATTGCATAAAATTAATAAAAACTAAATAATGATGGAAATAATAATAATGATAATAATATTGACATAATCTAATACTGCTTACATGTATGTGTACCTACTGTATAGATATGCATGGGTATGTGTATGTATGTACGTATGCATGTGTGTGTATGTGTAATAATAATAATAATGTTAGCAACGATAGTGATGATGGTGAAAATAAGGATGATGATGGCAGCAATGACGGCAAATAAAATAGAGATTTGCATCCCCCCCCTTCAGTGGTTCTATCATTATTCATTTATACCTTAAGTCTTTGTGTCCACCATCTTTTTGTTATTTGTTTTATTATTATAATTTTTTATTTTATTTTATTTTTATTTTTATTTTTACTTTTTATTTTTTTGATGTTTTTCGTTTCTATATTCACTGCAATCTACCTTAAACACTTATTTACCGATGTATCTCTGCGCCTGTTTCCCCTCAACATCCCTCTACAACAGTTTTGTCCCATCATGATGATCCACATTAGCTAACCCTCAAGCCACCTAGCCACCCATACTGTAAGAGCTGCACTACCCTGGACTTTCAAATGTATGCAGAACCACACTACTCACACCCCACCACACACTACACCTCCACACTTGTCTTGTCAACATAAAGTTTGTCTTTGTCTAATGTCATATATTGTATGTATGCAAATACAAAAAAAAAAAAAAAGAAGTGCCGTCATGCACGAGCTTAATATAGAAGCTGCAGTTACACGTATGACCTGAGGTGGCAGTAGTGAGTATAAAATGACCAACTTGCATCTAATGCCTTTAAAGCGGCACAATGTAAAAGTGACCAGTGCATATAAAGGGATTGTGTTTATCAAGAGGAGAAATGAAAAAGAAAAAACGAGAGCAGAGCAGTGTCGTGTTTCTGTCGTTGGGATTAATGTGGAGTAAGAGCTAAAAGATTGTAAAACTATTCAATTCAAGACAATGTTCAATGCATGTTAATGAACACACATGGATACATGCACGCAGGGCTAATCAAACGCGGCCATGTCGGAGTGAAGTCAGACAAAAACATCGAATAAACGTCATGAATGGAGAGTTTGGTTTATTTTTCACTCGAAGACGTTCAGGAGAAAACCAGTCACAAATGTGTTCTCTCTCACAGTCATCAGCAGAGGGCATTTCCCTGAGTGTGCGCTGTGGCCTCGCCGTGCCCGCTGAGGAGGCTGAGGAGTCTGAAGGGCACAGGCGTGGGGGGAGAGGGGGGGGAGCGTGTGTGGGTAATGGGTATGAGGGAGGGGGGGGGGGGGGGGACAGTCTGCTCTTTAATGGATCATATCAGGCTACATTTCCTCGAGCGCTGGAGTGGAACTGAGAGATGGCAGCCAGCGCCGGCGGACACCTCCAGCCTGCCCCCTCCCCCTGACACGGCCCTGTCTGCTGCGTCACCACCGGCTCATCTGCTTCTCTCCGGGAGGACATTAGGAAGGACGAGACGCACACCGTGGACATCTTCTTTCTGCTCTCGGTATTTTCAATGAGGGATTTGCAGGATCTCACACAAACACATGGGACAAGAAGCTGATCTTTCTCCCCCCTGTCCATTTTACACGGACCTTCAACAACAACAGCAGGAAACACAAACGACACACACACACATTTAGACCTGGCAGAGTATTTGTAGGCCGGGCCTGTTCAAATGCCGGCCCGCGGGACAGATCCAGCCCGGAAGACAATCTGGACTGGCCCATTGGCAATGTCCCATAACAAATACATTATAGCCTAATAGCACCCCCTCAGTGTAGTTCACACACGGGGACATCAGTCTGGTCCCGCCAAACTCAAACAGAGCCGTGCACTCTCGGGACGCACAAAACCCCCAATAACGATCTACAGACGACGGTTTACAAAAATATGCACGACTAAAACTGGTTTGACAAAGTTTTTCACACAAACTGTGCAGCTCTATGAGTATGTTCTTCACCCAGGGGCGAGAGAGCTTTGTTCAGCGGGAAATGATCAGGAACACATCGACAGTGAGTGATTTTTGAGATTCATGATCCTGTTTGAATATTACCGTAGAGAAGCCGCACCAGCGAGACACGGCGCCCGTCTCTGATTGGTTTACGCCGCTGCCTGTTTGCTCGCGTATGTTCTGCTCTGGGAATGTGGTTGATGCCGACTCTGATTTCTCCAGAGGCAACTGGAATATAGTTTTATTCAGGCTATTTATCGCTAAAGTATGTGAACGTTTGGTGACGTGAGGGGTTCGCCCAGTGGCCAATGACTTCCATATTCCATTCGCTGCGGCACAAAACCCCACTCACATAGGCCACACATCAGCCCCATCATCATGTCAAAACGTAAGTAAATCAAATGTAAAGTCAAGTTTTTTCTGTGCAGCTTCGTTCACAGCTCGGCGTGACCATTAGTTTGAGTGAGTCATTAGCTTCAAGATTGAATATCAAATGAAGACGTTCATGACACAAAACGACATCACTCCCACTTCCTGGAGGAATTAGCCAAAAGCAAAAGTCCGGCTGGATCCAAAAGGCTTCAATTGGTAAGAGGTCTTGCACCAAACCAGCGTCAGCGTCCGCCATGATAAGAAGCCTCTGAATCGGGCTGTCAGTTAGGAAGGAGTTAAGGGAATTCAGTGATTCATGCACAACCACTGTTGACTGACAGGCCACATTTAATAATAAAAATAAGATTCTGCACAAGCCAAACTTTATAAAAGTGACAAAATAAATGTTAGAGTCACCACTGTTTTCTGTGTGGCTTCACATCATTATTGTGGTTCATATTTGAGTATGTAAAGTCCATGGCCAGTGGTTGGAGTGTTTTTGTAGTCTAACACTATCTGGGTGATGTAGTTTTTTTCTGAAACAACTGTTGGTAATGTCACTTCCCTTGTGTTTTCCACCCTGGGTAAGGACGGTCGAATTGGGCAAATGCTGCTGAAGCTCTGGTTCCTAACTGCAGAGGGATCGAACAGTTGACCCCATGAAAGGTTAGGGATCAGGAGCTCGGGTCAGGACATAGAAGCTATAATCTGATGGTTTCAGATTATAGTTTCTCTTTCGACCCACACGAGCTGCCGACAAACTGCTGTTCTGAGGTCAGTTCTGTTGTTATTTCCCGCGGTCCCTGAAAGCGTCGGTGTGATCACAGGCTGTCACTCAAACCTCTTTACCTCTTTCAGAGCTCGGGCTGGTGAAGAGGCTCTGATCAGCAACACTACGGCAGAGTCAGGGTTCTGTGAGTCTGGCTCTGCCTGGGATTTAGCCTGGACATATATGCATGTAGGAATCTCATTTCAGAAAGGTCTGAGGTCGGAGACGAAAACACAATTGCAAAGTAGTGATGGCGATTTGTGTTTCCGCACACGTCGTGAATCTGTGGATTAAACGAGCAGCTCAGGACTTCCATGAGGCATTAGGAAGCATTAAAGCATTCAACAAAAATCAAGGTCTTAAATGTCATTCAAAAGCATTAAACTGGATTCACACTGGCATTAAATCTCAATTTATCAGAAAATAATGACATTTTTTACTGTGTAAGTTCATTGAAAAAAACAGTATTATGGTTTGCTTATAAACCCTGAAATATGAAACCATTTGGTGAAAGATTTAAAGATATGAGTTTTGAGAAAAATGAGCTGGTTTAGCCAGAAATGACAAATTGTTTAATGCCTGTGGTTCTGTAAGAAAGTGAATTCAACATTTTCCTCCTGGTCTGAAGCTTTGAAGAGTTTGATGAAATAAAGATCCAGTTTATTGAATGTACAGGGAAAAGGTGAAGCCTGTGGATGGCAAATCTCTAGAGACGACCTCCAGTCCGGCATAGACGGACTCTAACATGTCTAGTCCAGGCGTGGCCAACACGTGGCTCACGGCCAATCAGAGCGCGGCTCTTCTTTGCATAAGAATTTGTACATATTTCCCATGAACTGTAAAAGACTCAAACATCCAGTCCTAGTCGCACAGAGCCTGTTTCCCTCGTAACTCTTGAGTGAGTCTGTATCTGTCTCTCTCGGTCCCGAGTGTAGAAGCTGCCTCAGACACAGGTTAAACAACCGTCCGGCAGATCCAGGCTCTGGGAAAGGTTTCTGACCTCCTCAACTTTCTGATCACTCTTTATTTGACGAGGATTGGCCTCATATTCACAGAAGAAGATCAGAATTATCAAATGAAAAAAGACGAGCTCTAACAAAGCTGAGGTGAAGAGGCGCAGAAATACTTTCTTTCTTTCACTCCTGTAATTGTTTTGAATGTAGCATCAAACTGAAGCTCACGTCGTCCAGATGCTCCTCATTAATGGTTGAACTTTGTGCAGCCGAAAGACAAGAGCTCAGTCCAGTCTGGACCAGGCTGCAGGCCAGGGGCCAATCAGGGGGGGGCTCACACAATCTGCAGCACTGAAATATAACAGTACAAATAAAATACTGCCCCAGCGTGAGTAGAACAGCAGAAAATACTACTTTATTTAATAAATAGGTCTCAGTCTTGTGCTCTAGCTTCACAGCAAGAAGGTCCCGGGTTGGATTCCCACCTGGACGGGGCCTTTCTGTGTGGAGTTTGCATGTTCTCCCCGTGTCTGCGTAGGTTTCCCATCCCACTAAAAACATGTCCATGAATGATGTGTGTGTGTATGGTGGTGCAGACGTGTGCAGTCAGTCTCCCCCAGGGGAAACTGAAGCTACAAACGTAGTTTACACCAGCGAGTATGGAGTGAATGTACAATTGTCTCATGTAAAGCGCTTTGTGACCATGTCTGTGAAAGGCGCTGTATAAATAAAGATCTTCTTCAATCTTGGTGAGGCGTAAAATCATACTGAAATTGTTATTGAGCAGCAGAGAAAATATTATATTCAAAATTGCCAAATGCAAAATGCAGAGATTGAAAACATCTCTTCACTGGGGCTGTATTTTACAGGGAACTGAAATCCTCTGAAATGTACATCTCTATCAGTGTGCGGTGGCTAGTGCTGTATTTTGTTACTGTGGGAGCTGAACTAACCAATAATAACAATCTGCTCTGAAAAAGACCATCTATACACAGAGGCGGGAAGTACGCCGTTACATTTTCAACATTTTTAGATCCATGTGCTGTTTTATTCTCTCCCTGATGCAGCCGTGAGCCGGAGTGCACTTTTGTTTTTGCCTCTTTGGTTTCAGTTTAGAGACGGACGGCCTCGCAGCACACTGAGGGCAGCCGCTGAAATAAACACAGATGCATAAAGAGCAAAGGGTGAGAGGAGACACGAGCAGCACCTCGTCCTCACGGTGCAGGTACATCACCATAACACTGACCGTCTGACCGCGTCCACACTGTTCTGAGCTCCAAACGGAGGAGCCTTTGCTCTCTGCTGGAAATATGATATATGAATAATATATCAGCCATTTTGGGGCATTTTTATGTGTATCATTGTATATTCATTTAATAATTTATTATACAGGTTTGTTCCTTGAGACTCAAAGTCTCATTTGAAAGAGACACATGATCCAAACACATTGACTTCTTGGGCTTAGTAGCACAGCTACATTGGCATTAACTTTTTTTTTTTTAAATCAATGTATTATATATATTTGGAATAGGTTTTAAAGGCATACACCAGACAAAGGCAGATAAAACAACAACAAATGCTAGAACAGTGTCTGCAGTGCCACTTACATCAACTCTTGAAGGGGCTGGAAGCAAGTTCGCCATTTTATACTCACTACTGCCACCTCAGGCCATATGTGTAACTGCACCTTCTATATTAAGCTCGTGCATGACGGCAATTCGGGCCGAAGTGACACATTTTTGAGTGACCGTACAGGATTTTAGAAGCAGTTGTGGTGAACAGGTCTGAGCTCATTCTACACATTAGGACATGGCTGGAACATGTAGGGGGAGGAAAATACATAGTTTTAACATTTTTAAACTCCTTATAGTCCCTTTAAAGCTAAAATGATTCAAATATAAATCAGAGCCGATCATGTGATGCCATTTCTAATTGGATCCGATTTTTAATCATCGGCTATAACTCGAGTAACTTTGTACTTTTAAACTAGTTGCAGCTGTACTTTTACTTTTACAAGAGTCATTCATTTTTTACCTAGGTTTAAGTACTTCTAGGAGAATGCCTTGTACTTGTGTCAGTATTCTTTAACAGCATGTCATATTGGTTTTAGAATAACAGTTTGAATGTAATACAGTGATACTGTCACATGGTAATCTCCCAAACCGGCCTAAAGCTATGTTACACATAGCGCGAACCGACCGTGCACGCAAAGATCTACACGTATCGACTCTACCCCGCACACGCTTCTGTTTCCACCACACACACATGCATTTGTTGTGTGCTGGGCCCCCCTGGAGGAACACTTTAAAAGTTTTTAGAACCGCGATGAGAACAAATACTGCCCTCTGGTGGGGTTATGGAATCATTCAGAGGTGCCAAGCTGTATTAAAACAGAAAAGACACTGCTTAATACACCTATGAAGGCAAGCTACATGCAAATGCTACGCTAACATCAGCTAAAGCTGCGCTAACAGCGGCTAAATGCTAGAATCAGCAAAATCAACTTGTAGAACAGCGGTATGATGTAAATATTAAATCCGTATGACCTGCGGGTCAATAGTGAGGACTGTCTACTCTCTCAGGGCCAATCAGAGGCCAGAGTCTGTTCACGTGACATCAGACACGGGTCAGCGCTTTGGCCACAGCCAGAGCTCGGTCCCAAAACCTATACCTGGTCAGACCGGTTTGGCCCTGGCCTTTGTTATGGAAAAGCTCGACACAGCGGGTGAAAGAGCCATTCGGCCGACACGCGCCTGCACGGGGAAAAGCTCCTGAAACATAAACATTTGTGTCATTTATTTGATTTGAAACAACCAAGAAACTTCCTTTAGCTACAAAAGGGCAGATTAGCTTCACATGAAAACCAACACAAAGGGCTTGTGGTCAGACCAGTTGCTGTGGTGAAGAGTAGCTTGGGGTCAGCAGGTTCAGGCTCCTGGTCCTCAGGGTGAATAGAGTGGGGGATGGACCAGTGTTTTTCCGTGAGAGTGGCTCCTCCTACACACTATAAGCTTGTCTCAGCTCGCACACAGCCCTCAGTCTGCAGGCCAGAGGCGGCTGGTGTCCTCATAATGGCCAACCTTGCCTTCAGAAAATACTGCAACCCCATCACCACCATCTTGGGATTGACTGGATGTGTCCTCCTCCTTGCATTATCAGTGTATTACGTGATACTGTGCTCTTTACTGCAAGTTTCAGAGGAGCAGGTCCGCCAAACTTTCTTACCGATCTTCCTGTTCAGCGTGTTGGGGATCACGGGTTTGATACCGGCACTTCTCTTTAAGCGCTTCTGGTCAATAGCCCTCGTTCTGGATGTGTTTCTGATGGCGCTGGCGTTGCTTCTAGGAGTCGATCTGACAATGGATTCCACCAAAGATCTGAAGGCAGAAGGACTGAAACAGTGGGTTCCATTAAACTCCCAGGCTCTTCACATCCAGTGGACCGTGCAGATGGTGGAGAGGTGGAGCAGCTGCTGCGGGCTGCTTTCAGGACCCGTGGACTGGGGTCTCAACGGGACGGCGGTGCCCGAGAGCTGCATCTGTATGGACGCTGGACGCGGCTGCTCCATGGTGAACGGGCAGATGTTGTACTCCACACCCTGCCAACAGGACTTGTTGTCGTGGATAAATAAGCTGAGGCTGGAGATGGCTCCTGTTTTACTGAGTGCTCTGTGTCTAGGATTCTTGCTGATCCCTTTGTTGGCCTGGAAGGCGTATATGGAAACACCAAAGAATGAAGGAGGCGGCAGCGAGAACGTTCTTCAGCTTCTTTGCTGCGAGGAGGCGCCAAATAACGTGGAAGAGGTCAATGTGAAAATGTAGCTGTGGCCCACTGACATGAGTGAAGGAAGGGAAATCTGAGGTCAAAATGTGGCGACAATGGCCAGAATTGCCTGTATTTTCAACGGCTGCTTTAAATGTATGGTTTGACTTTGGCTCCACAGATTTTTCCATTACGTTCAGTTTTAGAAACGTGTGAAAGATTATGTAAAAATTCAAACACCACCTCAATTAAAAAAATAATACAAAAATATACAGAGCTCAGAGAATCAGGCTGGAATTAGAGATCGACAAAAACCCTTCGAAATAGGACTAGTCGGAGCCACTCCATTTGCCAACATCAGCCTATGGAGAAACATCATGAACAGCTGCTGTGATGATCGGGCTATAGTTTATATGTTTAGAACAAACTGGCCCAGTGTCTCTGTTTAAAGTGCTTGTACCTGATTAAAACTTTTGTGTCATATTACTGCGTCTGTTCTTTTTTTTATATATATATTACTTCTAATTTAAAGCCACAGTGCCCCCCCGGTGTAGCGCTTTGAGAAACGTGTCAACACAGGCTTGTAAAGTGCAACGCAGGTCAGCTTCAGAGATACAGCAGAGAGATGGCAGAAGCTCTGGGCGAGGGTCGGGCGAGGGCAGAAAGTTCTCTTGTTCACACTTTCTTTAATAAGTGCCAGATCACTGCATTGTGTATTCTGCAAAACAACTTTCTCAAATGTAAATCTCATTTTCTCAGCCGCGCTCCTCCAAAGGCAAACTAATCCGGCGCTACAAGCCTCCCCTGTCAGAGAACGCTGGGATTTCAGTCTGCATTAGCATCAGCAGGAATCGCTTTGCATTATTTACCAAAGACTCAAGTTAAACGCAGAGAAATCAATAGAACAGTGTGGAAACGGGCCCATATTTCAGTAAACAAACCAAAGCAGCCAGGCCACAGACGCCTCGGACCTGGACCATCGAGATCTCTGTGTCTATATTATAAACACTCAGAGGTGTTTCTCCTGGAGCTGACCCCGGCCTGTCCCGGTCACCACTTTAGTACTCAGTTACATTTACTCAAGTACATAAGGCACTTTGAGAAAGTAATTGTACTTTTGCAAGTACTTTTCACTTCTACTTAAATGACGTATCTGTACTCTGACAAGAGTAATGAAATAGTAACTCATGCCATTGTCAGTGAATTGAAAAAAGATTTTTTCCCTCAAGATTTAAGATTTTTTTTAGTAAATGAAGTAAATACTTTATTGTTATATTACTCAAGTAAAAGTAAAAAGTACTGCATGAAAAAGTACTTGCAAAAGTGCAATGACTTTACTCAGTACATGAGTTGGAGTACTCCCTGAGCTGAACATGAGGTTAAACATCGTGTATCTGGAGCGCTCCTCAGATCTCCTGGAAGCCTCTCTTTTCCTTCTGGCTGCAGACAGTGAGACACGGAGGAGAATCAGGGGAAACAGTGGATGTTTTGAAAGCCACAATAAGTTTGAAACATCTCTCACAAACGCATCATTACCTACATTCTCCTGACATTAAACACAGCAGTGAAGCACAGTGAAGCACAGTGAGGCGGGTGAACTTACTGTGGTGGAGGCGCAGCAGTTATTGCAACAATAATACTTGATCTTATGCATTATCTTCCAGATGGACCAGCCACAGATTTGAATGAATTTAAAATTCAAACGAATCTGCCCCATCGGCTGAAAGGTTTTGAAGCATTTTGTCAGGTGTCAATTATATCGCCAAATATATCATTATTGTGATATTTCTTTCTTGATATCTTGATATACAGTGGCAGCGCGGCTCAGCTGCAGCAGCTCAGGTCTAACACCTGAACACTGTTTCGTTGTACACTTGTACAATGACACAAAAACACTTATTTACTTCCTTACTTACTTACTTATATGGTCCTGCCCTAGTCTGGGTGTCGGTGCTTCAGTGCAGATAAGAGGAAACCTGAGCAGACAAACAGCCCTTCCCCCGAACAGCGTCAGCTTAGTGTGAATCCACTCCCCACAGAGCAGAGACAATGAGCTGCTTTGTATACACCACTCTTTACTTTTATATGGAGAGTCTGACTCTGCTGCAGATTCACATGTGGCTCTGTCCAAATCCTTTATGTCGCGATCGACACGACTGAGCCAAAAGCCCCACGACTGTGGTCACACTTTCTGATAAATACAGACAATTACACAGCACTGACTGTTGCAGATGTGTATTTCACTCTGAACACTGACCTGAGCCGTCTTCAGGTCTTCAGGAGGATGAACAGACTCATCTGAGCGGAGGAGGTGTTTGTTTGTGGATGTAAAACGTCTTTAACTAGTTTCAAACTCTTCCTGCTGTGTATTGTCCTGTACAGCTGAATGCCAAAGAGTAAAAGTGTAGAAGATCCAGTGTTATATTCATTTTTAGAGGAGCTACAGTATGACCAAAGTAAGAGTAACTTTACTTTGAAATTATTTTACTCAAGGAGAAGTAAAAAGTAGTGCCCGAATAACCACTGGAGTAAAAGTACAAACTTGGAGATGATGTTACTTGAGAAACAGTTTGAGCGTAAAAGTCTGGTTTGCCCTTCAGTCGTTGGATTGGAAACAAAACATAAAACAAGACCACAATATTTGTATTTTCAAAGGAAACGCGAGAAAAATCACACAAAAAGAATCTTTCTGAAGAAGAAAGCACATGAAACACAAACGACATCTATTTAAAGCATCAATATGAAGCTTTTTTTTGTATTTGAGCTCTACCCGCCTCTGGTCAATGATGGGAGAATGTGACCACTGTGTAAAGTCCTGTGTTACTGATGTCTCATGCTTTAGAGATGGGAGGTTCTGCAGTGGTTCATCAAAGAATGGATTAGGACGAGGACCTCACCTGTTTAAATCTCATATTTTAGTCCCATCTCCATGATGGCGCCACCTGCTGTTCACAGAGTTTTCAAATGAACCAAACACAAATGACTTCAGACTGTGGAGCCTTTATAGGACTGCAGTACAAGTAATAAGTTCTCAACAAAAATACTAGTCAAGTGAAGTGCAGATCCTCCAAACCGTACGCACAGTACTTCAGAAAACACACAGACCATGTCTGCAGGAAGATCCAACAGGAGGAAATGAGAAGCTTCTTTGCACATAGAGGAGCACATTAGCAGAGCCATTGTACAAGCTTAGTTGATCAATGACCTCTCGAGGCGTCAGTCCTGCAGTCTTCAGTCCACCCCTCCCCCTCCAACACTCCCAGACCAACCTGTCCAACTGCTTCCTTCTCTGCCCCCCCCAGCACACAACAACAACAGCTTTATTTCTGTCCACACACTGACACAACAGGCTCAGCTTCAATCATCAAACATTTTGTGGGATTACTGACATGTTAGGTATCTCCAACTCACTGTAACTAACATGTCACAGATCAAAGCACACATTTAAATCTGGCTCGGTCCATTATTTACTGTAGATTGAATCATTTTTTCTCATAATAATGTTAGTAATCTACAGCAAAAGCTTCAAATTGATTTCTCAAAGTGATTATTATTGTTGTCCCAGTTCAGCCGCAGCGTCCTCCAGACCGAGGCTGCAAACTGTAAATGTGCTTATGTCCAGTAGTTGTAGGAATATTAAACATGCGTTGAGCTGACACATGCTGATGTTCAAAGCTCTCTGTGGTGAGCCTGCAGGCCGAGCATGTTGAGAATCCAACGAGGAATCCCCGTGTGGCTTTACAAACTCCCAGCATTAAACATGAATGAAAATGACTGAAAGCTCTTCAATTGTGCATGAGCCAGGCCTTTTGGACTCTTTGATATGTTTATGCGTTTTTTCTGAATAAATAAAGTTTATGTACAGAATTACTCAGTGTTCTGAGCTGGAGAGAGACTGAGAAACACTGAGAATCGCGTGTAGAAGCTCACACTGGTATTAGCATATCTCAGTCTTCTCTCCTGTGCTCACTTATCTTTTATTTGACCTTTATGTAATCAGGAAGAGGGAGTGGAACCTCCTGTCCCTCAAAAAAGGACAACAATTTGAAATACAGTACTGGTCAAACGTTTGGAAACACTTTCTTTATTTTCAACTCTATTTGTTTCTGGAGGTAACACAAAAAGGTGGAATCTAAAATATCAGTCATTTTAAATTCCTTTATTCCTGGCCTTCAGGTCAAATGAGCGTTTGGCGTCTGTACAAGCAGGACAACAGCGGACGTTGCATTTGCTTGGACATTGGGCTGTACAAAACAACTTTCATTGATTGATTGATGTTTTCTGATGACGACGACATTCTTCTCATCGTCAGCTCCAAGAGTAGCTCAAACTAAGCCTGACTTATGCAAAACGTGGACCTTTACACCCCCCCTCAGTGTGTCCTGGTGTGGTCCTCCTCAAATGCCCCGGAGACACCTGTGCACTTTGTTTGAATGTGGAATAAGGTCAGAGCTCGCTGCACTCAGGGAGGTCGAGCCAAACTGGACTCCAGGCACAACATGTCTCACCATGTGATCTAAGGGAGATGTTTCAGTCCACGGCTGGAGTTACAACACTGTCTGTCTGCGTCGGGGGAAAAAAAAAGAAATATTGACTAAAATGACAGACTAAGTAAAACCAGAGGTGCTTGAGGATCGAATCTTAACGGACCATTTTAATGCTACTTATTTTGGCCTTTTATTGAGCGGCGCTAATCCTGATCATTAAAACAAGCCAAACCCAGAGAAACGCAGGGAGTTCCAAACCCGGCTTGTGTTTTCTGACGGACTGTATGTGTTAGGACAGATCCAGTTGATGTTTTGTGCTCAGTGACCGTGTGGTGCTGTTGGTTTGCCACTACAGGGCGAGCAGGGTTAAGGAGTAACTACATACATGTATTTACAATACTCATTTTGAGCAACTGTGTTCTGGTGAAGCTACACTTTCATTTGAGAGTATTTAGATACAGTTACTCTCCAAATATCAAGGGAATACATCCCAGTATCAATCATGACATTTTAGCTGCATATTGCACAATAATATTCAAAAATAACTTTAAATGTTGACCTGTCTTTCATGTCTGGTGTTGGTTAAGTTCTCTTCTGGGTTATTTTGTCATTTTAGTCATTCTATTCTATTTTGAAATCTTACCTTGTTTCTCGTTTCAGACTTCCTTCCTGCTCCCCCCTGTTTCCCCGCCATGTGTGACACCTGTGTGTCTTTGTGTGTATATATCAGGGGTGGGAGACTCGAGTCACATGACTTGACTCGAGTCAGACTCGAGTCGCAATTTTTGGGTCTTGAGACTTACTTGACCAAAGCTGCAAAAAGACTTGACTTGGGACTTGAGGCCAATGACTCTCAATGACTCGCTGTGACTTTATAGTTATTTATTTTAGTGAAACTGTCGAAAGATCAGGATTCATTTTGTAAAAGCAGCGCATCTATGTTTACATTATGGTAATTATCCACATGCGTGTTCGGTTTCCCGACACAGCGCTTCTAATCAATACAGCGCGAAAAGGCAGGAGGAAATACCACGTGTTTCTTTGGATGCATTAAAAGTTTTCTAAAGACAGTGAAGAGGAGGAGATTTATGGACAGGAAAACGTTTGAAACAATGGACTGGACCTACAGCGCAGACGGAGCCTCCAGAACCACCATGTAAGAGCTGGATAATGACAGAAATCTTGGGGCTTTTCAATGTTTTAATTCGTTCACACAAAGTTTACAGCATTTACTGGTTATTTTACGCATCCGCCACAGCCCAGTGACAGCGGGACTGAAGGCTACGCGCAATCTATTTTGAGCAGGGGCGAATCCAAGTATACAGGGTCTGGGGCATTACAGGGGAACCACTGACAGAAAAACTGCCAGAGACAAACAAACAAAAAATAATTATTTTATATTTAGATTTCAGACTGCAGCTCATATTTTAAACACTCGCCCCCCCGGGCCCCCTTCCTTAAAATGCTGTCCCAGTAATTTTGTACATAGACTGGAGCATTTAAAATATATATATTTTGAATTTTGTGGCGATTAAATATTAATTAGACTTTAAATCCAAAAAGTTTGATTTTAGCCTAAATTCAAAATTACTATATCTTGAGAAAGCACTTCTTATTTTCAAGATTAAACACATTTCGAAAAGTAGACACGCTGGCGTTTGTGACTTGCCGGCTAAAGCAAGACTTGACTTGACTTGACTTGACTCGACCTCATGACCGACTTACTTGGGACTTGGGCCTTCACGACTTGGACTTGACTCGAGACTTCCATTTAGTGACTTACTCCCACCTCTGAATATTGTCTGAGTCTTCCCCTTTGTCTTGTATGTTTGTTCTTGTATGTTTTAAGTTTTTGACTGTTCTGTTTGTGGTCTTTGTCCTCGTGCAGATCTTGTGAAATCTTTGTTATCTCTCCTTGTTTTTGACCACGTTAAAAAACGAAAATTGAGCAACACACTTGGGTCTTCTGAGCTGACAATGATATTTCTCCTACAATAAAATAACAATTTAAACGCCTTATGCCATGGTTCATACAAACACATGTGTCACATGATGCTGTATCTGCTGCTCCATTGGCCAACAGAGTTAAAGAGTTCCTCTTTAATGATAAGTGAGTTTATAACAGGTCTTCCAACAATCGTACTCTTCATTTTTGTAATACTCTTATTTATACATATAATGACAATCAATAATGGATTGGAATACTTTCTAAGGCAAGTATT
This sequence comes from Gobius niger, assembly GCF_951799975.1. Classification (NCBI taxonomy): domain Eukaryota; kingdom Metazoa; phylum Chordata; class Actinopteri; order Gobiiformes; family Gobiidae; genus Gobius; species Gobius niger. The sequence goes on from NC_136859.1 coordinate 36,181,742, forward strand.
CAGTAACTAAATACAATTTTAAAGTATTCTCCCAACACTGAGCGCGAGTCTGTTTAACTAGAGCCATTAGAGGCAATGAAATAAACATGAAAGCCTTTTGACACTTTGTAAATCAGGAAATCCAACCAAGGCCGAGCTGAAGTGAGCTCTGGCTCTTTGTCCAAAGTCCTGCTGATTATAGGCTCGTCCTGTTTCACGAACAACACAGACCTGTTACATGTGTCCTATTAGATCTGTGGAAAACTCACTATTCAATGTTAATGGGACATGAATCTAATCTATGTCTCTTCTGCAGTGCTTAATTTGATCCCCCGTTTGGGGGAGCACATTCCCCAATTCAATTTCTTTCAGGGTAAAGGATCCGGGAAATATTTAGGAGGATCCGGCAAAAAAAAAAATCGGATATATTGATGTCTAATGGGAGTGTTCCGGCAAATGTTTTGGCCTGTTCCCCGAAACTAATGTGGTTTGTTTATTGACTGTCCTGGGACGAAAGCTGTGAATGAAGCAGAGAGGTCTAATCGACCAATGAAGAGCCATGTGTATATTTTTAACCTTTATTTAACCAGGAACGTCCCACTGAGACTAAGAATCTCTTTGACAGGGGAGTTCTGGTCCCAGAGGGAACCATCTATGGAATGTTAGTTTGAACATGACTCTACCAACTGTAGAATTCTTCATCCACTAAACACTTCCAATATGGCCCCACGGGCAGTTTAGAAGTTTAATATTGGCTTCAATGTGCTTCAAAGGTCTGGTTTCTGAAAAATAACGGGGGATCACTTATCACTACGAGTAACTAGCTGTTACAGACATAACTGAACACCTAAACCACATTTATTAAATTAGCTTAGCTCACAAAGCAATAGAGCCAGAAACATAAAACGGATAAAGTATCATGAAACTGTGCTAACAATCTGAATTAGCTGTCAGACATATATCATGCTAACCCGCCTCATACACAGACACAGACATCTGCAACCGCCAACAAGTCCTCCACAGACGACATGTGTGGTCGTTTCTTCTATCCAGCGCCCTCAAGCTCCCATTGAGTGCATGTACATTTATTTAACCCAATTCAGAAACGACTTTGTGTAGTAATTATTAATATGTGTGGAGAAATATGACTGAATATGACAAGCATTATGACGTGGCAGACCCTTCAGCCAATCAGAGGCGCAGGATCACCTCTAGCTGATACACGGTTTTCCATTGGTCGAATATACTTCAAAAACTTCCCCACCTTTAATGTGACCTATGACATGTGCACTGCAAACAAATACATTTATTTACAGGGGAGAAATAAATAATAAAAACTGGACCCACTGCTGTAACTAAAGTCAAAGGTGCGGCGTCAGTCTGTCTGGGTAAGAGTGGAGCATCTCCTCTGTGCCGCCCTCTTCAGATCAGCCCCCCCAAAACCTCCATCTCCATCTGGTGAAGCCTCTTCAGTTTTCTAACAAGAGTCTGAAGGTTTTGTGCCAACACTGACAATAGTTCAGAGTCCCCTCCTCCTGAAAGCCCCAGGTCCACTGTGCCCCCCCCATAGGTTTGCTGTTCTTTTGGCGTTCCCCAGTCTTTTCCTTTTTCTGTGCCAAATACCTGTATATCTTTTAGAATTATGGCCAAAACGTTCCTGCACTCCTTCAGTGTTGCCGTCGGCCTCTTGGCCTCCCTGACAGTTTCCTCCTCGTTTAATCATTGGTTTTGGACGGACGTGCTGTTCTTTGTGATGTCACTATTGTGCCATGTTTTCTCCAGGAAGATGACTGTCTTCACTGTGTTCCCTTGTCCTGACTGATATCTTTCAACAATGAGCTCCCTCTGAGGCTTTAGATGCTCTCTGCAGACCAGGCTACAAAGATGTGAAGAAAAGCCGAGAACCACTGAACTTTATTTGATCTAGAGACACAGCTGACGCCCATTCAACATGAGTTAGAAGAAGGTGTTAACAGGTTATTTCAGTTTTTATGTCTCCCATATTTGTTTTTCAGTTGCACTATACAGGTCAGAGGTCATATTAAAAGTTGTAAAAATATTCATCTTTCTGTTATTTTCTTACATTTAAAGAGGGGGGTGTAGACTCTTTACCCCGAGATGTTTCTCTTTACTGTTTTGATTTGAACTGTGCTGCACTTTGGATCGGTCGTGTGGTTTTAATGTGCCAGAGAAATAAATAGGATTGGATGAGTTTTTTTCAGTTAGCTTGATAGTTCAATAGACGGCTCAAAGAGTCCATTCAGTAAACCCTAGACCAGGTTTGTAGCCTGTGTTTCGCCCGCTGTGCGTTTCTAATTTTGCCCTTTTCAGTTTGAATAGATTGGACAAGTCTAAAGTTGGAAACGGATCATTTGCTCATGCGTTAAATTGTTAAACTGCGCCTGTAAACACTCCTAAAGCGGAAACATGTGGCTGTAGTGGCGCCGAACACGCCACTCGCCAGAGTCTGGCCGTTTGGCAGGTAATGCCCTCCAATATGGCCGCCGCCTGCCAATTCACCAAGTGCCACGCAGAGAAACGAGGAAAAACAGGGACGAGGAGAGCGATCCAACAGCAGAGGCCAAGAAGCAACCAAGTCAAGACGCACTAATGACGGCAGCCGATCTGTGTGGGAAACACAACCTGCTGCTCAACGGTTCTGGACCCGCAAGGAGAGTGCAGAGATCTGAACGAAGATGACCCAAAATATGGAAATAATATTGAGCAATATGCATGTGAAACGTTTTGCTGTTGATACTAAAAATGAGGAATAAATATGAGGAAAAGAATGATGGCACGTTTTCATCATCATCATTTTATCCATAAAAATGATCAAAAATGGCTCCATGGCCATAGCCACCATCAAGGTCGCTTTTCACCCTTTTTGTCCTGTCTTCTCCATGAACGCTGTGAGTGAACTCCAGCAGACACTGGATATGTTTGAGAAAGGAGGCAGCAGAGCACAAATAAGACGTACACATTTTGACTTAGCTTTGTTTTAAGAAAGTGTGTTCTCCTGCCAGTGCTTCAGTACCTTCACTTCACGTAAGAACTTCCCCATGGCTCCACCCTTTCCTCTACTCTCCCATGGTTTTGACTTGACACAAACATCCCTGCCTTTTACCAACACGTTTACCAGACATGACAACCGCGCGAGTGCCACCCACCTCTCCCGTCGGCCGGCGTGACGTTGGGGATTGGTGACGCTGGCTCCTGATTGGTCGTGTCCTTGCCGACTGGCGCCGAGCCCTTGGGCTTGGTCTTGGGCGAGTCCAGCGCCTTCAGCTTCTTGGCGTGTTTGGTCCCTTTGTAGTGGGCCAAGGCCTGGCTCTGCAGAGAGAGAGAGGAGACAGGTCACTCTTCATTTACTCACTGGGTTGGCCATTCCAGGAGAAAGAATCCGAATCATCAACACAATGAGCGACGACGTCTACTAAAGTTTGGTAATAATGGAGCTCCACCATCTTGTTGTTTCCCAGTATGTCCTCTGTCCACACTGTTCCCTATAGTGCATTATAGTGCCCGAATGTCCTGAGAGAAAAACGCTGTGCTATGATGACAAGCTGCTAACGTTAGCTCTGACCTTTAGCTCGAGGTGTTTAATTATCAATAGCTTCTCCTCTTCAGGCTAAAGGGCATCATTAAATCAGACTGATGTGTCTAATATTCATCCATAAATGGTTTGATTTCTGACAACAATGAGCTGCACAAAAGGGACGAGGTGAGCACCCTGATCACATGGTGCAAACAAAACAATCTGACCCTGAATGTGGAAACAACTTCAGAAAGCACAAATCCCCTGGTTCATATTTGTGAGACTCTTCACATCAGCTGCAGTTCAAAAAGCTCAGAAGAGACTTTACATTTAAGGTGTCTCAAAAAATATGGTTAGTCAAAAGAAACACACATCCATTTTTCATGAAGGAGCTGCAGTGTTAAAACTTTAATACTGAATTCCTGCATAAGTGAATGACTTACTAAACAAGATCAACAGTCCCTCTGAAAAAAATATTTTCAACTATTGTATCAACAAAATAATACCTTGTATTTAAACCTGGGTCGACACATTATTTAAATCTCTGAAAATATCGGCCATTTTAGGCCATTTTGAATCATAGAATGCAATAATATTAAACCTGAACATGACTTTTCCAGTGACCCTTTTGGAAACACGTGGTTCTTTTATTCCGTGACTTTAGCCGTGCCCAATTCACAAACATGACTCACATTCTGCGTTTGTGTCCAGTGCAGTTATTAAAGTGGACACTGGGGAAAACAGCCGCACAAACGCCGCACGCTGAGGGTTTGTTTCAGAGCGAAGGCCGTGAGGCTGGGTCGAGGGGAGGTCGCGTTCATTAAGGGAATAAGAATGTACAAAAGTGAGCCATATTTTAACAATGTACTTTCCTCAAAAACATCCATAGAATCGTCACACACATTTGAATATATTTAGGAGCGTTTTGAAATAAAGTTCACACACCTTTTCACCTGAGAGTGAGTTTGGGGAAACAGCTGTTAATGTTCCTTAAAGGCCCAATACCAGATGTTTTATTGCATACAACGGAAAAGGAAGCCATGAAGTTAGTCATGGTCATTTCCTAACATAGTATTTGTAGCATCTAAATTCATCACAGGGTCAAGTTCATCGGCACATTTGAGAAGTGACCCTCACTTTTCAGGGTCACTTTCACAAAAATGCCAAAAAAAAAAAAATGCCTTTAAGTTCATGACATTGATACAAATGTTTTATAATTAGATGCCCAAGTTTTTTTCCCCCACAAATGTTTGAGTTAACAATACACTAAAGCAGGACAGAACAAATGTCATTCCATTTCTAGAAATAAAATCAGGTATAGTGCTTTTAACATGCACGGTCCTGAGCAAATAAACAAATAAACCAGTGTTGTTTTGTGCACTTTGGTCGACTGATGTGTATCAAATACACACTAATATTGATTCTTTCTTCTTTTTTTTTGCATTAAAAGTTCCAGAATGGTCTCACAAAGTATTAAAGTGCTTTTCTACCTTCATCAGGCCCAAAGTGCTTTACAGCAAGGAACCACTCCCCCATTCACACTCTCATTCACTCTCACTGGGAGGAAGGAGGGTGAAGTGTCTTGCCCAAGGACACAATGACAGTGTGCACCTTCAGGAGCTGGGATTCAAACTCTCGACCTTCTGATCATGAGGTGACCCGCTCTACCGACTGTGCCACCGTCGCCCCATAACAGGAGAGGCAGCACGGGAAATCCGCCTTTCTGGTCTTTAAACCATGTTCAGGCTTTGTTTCCTCGTCAAAAACAGACCGGAGTGTTTTCACACTTTTGAGGGACCCTGGTGCATCTTTTATGGAACACGAAACTCGTCTCAACATTTTTAGCCCTTAATCCATCACCAGACCGGCTCTGAGGAGTGTCTTCATCATGGCCCCTTTAAAAGACCAGAATGCACTTTTGTCTGCATGCAGAAAATGAAAACTTGTTGCACTGTTTTGTAACGTGTCATTCAGGCCGGGACAATGTTGACAGTTTGATATACTGAGCAAAGGAAACCTCATACATATATTGAGTGGTGCGTGGCACAGAAGTGGGGCAGCCTTGGCGTCGTCCTCCTCGTGTCCTTAGTGCTTAGTCCACACCTGCGCCTCTGTCCCGCAGAACAAAGCGTAAGTAAGCACGTCTATTTGCGAGAGCGCAGTGGGACTGTCCGTGTGAGAGTAATGAGACGGGACAGTGAGGAGGGAGGCTCTGTCTACTAAACACAGATAACATACAATCAAGTCAGTGTTTGATTTGGGACGCTTGTTTTCCTGCTTTATTTGGGACAGTGCATGTTAATGAACGCACCATCAGACTGTAGCCATTTCCATCCATTGTCCCACACCCGTGCACTCAAACACACTCTCCTTCATCCTGGCCTCGAACCCGGGACCTTCTAGCTGTGACGCATGAGTGCTAAGCGCTGCGCCACCGTGCCATCCAAAAAAGACACCCAGAAAAAGGCTTAAAGGGTTACTTTCTTTTCAAGGTCAGAAGCCAGTGAGTCCAAACATGAGGAACAGCCTTAAAGACACAGTGCCTCATCTGACGAGTCTGCAGTCACACAGGATCTACATTCATCACTGACGTTATACTCACGTCACCACCTCGCCCACACACGGGAAGAGTGAGACAGTGGCTGATGGCACAGTGGTCAGCCTGCCCTAGGGCAGCTGTGGCTACAATAGCAGGGTATAGGGTGAATGAGTGATATAATGTAAAGCATACTTGAGTGTCTTGATGATTATTGGCCTGACAAGGAGGAATGTCTTTGACTGTTGCCAATAATGTAACATCAACCATGGCTGCCAAACCAAACCAACCAAACCAAACCAACCCAAACCAAACCAAACCAAACCAAACCAAACCAAACCAAACCAAACCAAACCAAACCAAACCAACCAACCCAACCCAACCCAACCCAACCCAACCAAACCAAACCAAACCAAACCAACCCAACCCAACCCAACCCAACCCAACCAAACCAAACCAAACCAACCCAACCCAACCCAACCCAACCAACCCAACCCAACCCAACCCAACCCAACCCAACCAAACCAACCCAACCCAACCCAACCCAACCCAACCAACCCAACCCAACCCAACCAAACCAACCCAACCAAACCAACCCAACCCAACCCAACCCAACCCAACCAAACCAACCAAACCAAACCAAACCAACCAAACCAAACCAAACCAACCCAACCCAACCCAACCAAACCAAACCAACCAAAACACTGTAACAGGTGATCGAACCTTTGGGAGAAAACTGCACAAAAACATTAATAAATGATTAGGCCGACACCATTGGCTGAATTGATTAAATGTTTTCAGTTTGACATTATATCACCTCGCAGGAAATCCTTGCCTAACAAACTAAACATGTTTCTACCTTTGAAGAAACAAGATGGCCGCCTGAACAGACATGGCCAATATTCAATAACTTTAATGTCTGTATCTCGCCTTCATCAGCCTAATGCTGTGTACAAAATGTCTAAAGAAATGATGCGCACAAACACTGTGACCAACAGTGAACAACTAATGTTTGACTGTGTCAAACAGGGAAACATCTCATTTAGAGCTGCACATGTCATTTAGAGCAGGGGTATAGGCAACGTCTGGCCTAGGGGCAAAATGCGGCCCCCCCAGCATGAAACCACTTTGTTGACGTCTCATTCCGAATGTGATTTATTGAAGTTTTAAATTAGAATTTTGGATTGAAATTTTGCAGATGTTTTTAATAACAACTGTGCTGATTCGCAGACTGGATAAGATAGAAAATAATAAAGTATGTCCTCGTGATCTGGAGCGTCCGTGTGCAGCCCCGGTGGAGAACAGGAGCCATATATAGCCACTCATAAATCTCGCTGCCCCACTTTAAGACTGGGGCGTGTGTTTGTGCGGCAGGTAGTGGCTCTCACATGAAGGATGGGCTTTACTAAAGGATCCAAACTTACAGTTTACAATACTGAAGACTTTCAGGAGCTTCATGAAACTAAATACTTGGGAGTAATCTTGGATAAACGTCAAGTCCAGTCATGTCTGAACTGCTTCTGTTTTGTTCGAACAGAGGCATCATTGTGATATACGAGTACAAGCCTTTATCCTTGAAAATGTTGTGATTTTGAGTATGTTGAACAACTGTGTGTCCTCATGGTGAGGCGTCAGGGCTCAGACCAGAGCCTCTGTCAGCAGGGTTTGTGTGTTCAGGACAGCTTCTCCTGCAAGAGGCGACGCAGTAATGTGTTCTTTAATGAAGCAGATTAGGAATGTTACCCTGGCACCAGAGGGGTCCTATTGTACATGTTTTTAGTGGTTAACCTACGCAGACATGGGGAGAACATGCAAACTCCACACAGAAAGACCCCGCCCAGGCGGGAATTGAACCCAGGACCAGGCCATTGTGCCGCCCTAAAGTTTAGTAAAGTTTAAAAGGACTAGACGGAGTTTAAAAATGTTAAAATGAAGTATTTTCCACTCCTTACTTACTCCAGCATTGTCCTAAAGTGTAGAATGAGCTCAGACCTGTCCTCCACACCTGCCTCTAAAATCCTGCACTGTCACTAAAAAGGTGTTACTTTGGGCCCGAAGTACCAAATATGTCCATCATCACGACCCAGGCTCGAGCTTAATATAAAAACGTGTAAGGTATAAAAATAACAGCTTCCATCTAGTCCCTTTAAATTACTATGTGATTAAAAATCCCAATGTGCTGTACGTTACAATGAAACAACATCAAATAGGATCTTCAGGAGGCCCTGGCCTGAAGACCGAAGGGTGTGTCCTGAAGAGTAGACCACAGTAAGTCCGTGAGACACAGAGGGGTCTGACTATCCAACGCCTGGAAAGACAAGACTAAGATGTTACTATATATAATGTGTCCACATGAAAAGAATAAATACAATAGAAAGAATATGTGTGAGTGACAGGCTGGTAACAGGCTTCCAGCAGCACTCAGGTGGAGCCGTCCTTACAGATAATGCATTTCAATAGATCAGCCTGTACCCTATAGACACCAATAACATGCAGATCAATGGAGCGGCCCGGAGCCACAGTCAGGATGACGACGAGACAAGGGTGTTTAACATACAAATGAAGAAACACTGGAGAGGCCTGTAAATCTGCATTAAGCTCCAGACACATGGAGATAAGGCTCTTCAGCCTTCATGTCGTGACAACAACAATGAAGAACAGCTGTCGTATGAGACAGACTATTTATGTTCAAACATAATTATTTATGTGCAAACATACAAACATTATTATTGTGGACAAAATACCTGGAAGATGACCAAACACACTATAACATGAGTGGGAGCAGGACCTCTCCAGCTCGTCTCCATGGAGATGTGACTCTCGTAATATGTAGTAACATGAGATTTAGATCCAAATCCATTCTGTGATCACAAGCTGAACAATAGTCTTTTGTGGAGCAGGTTTATATTGATATAGATGGCAACAGTAGAATACACAATGTTACGCTGTGTGCCTTTAACCCTGACTGTAGACATTACAAAGTTGTTGTATACACAGTCATTCCAACTAACGTTCCAAATAACGTTTGTTTCCCGATCAGAGCCTTGTTTATGGTGAAGGCGCAGACGGCCATGATGGAGAGCAGCAGCAAAGGAAAAAGCATGGAGATGGAGTGTTCTGGAGGGCATGTTCCTTCCTCTTCAGGAGAAAACCTCCCTCGCTGCCCTCTCACCTTCTGCTGAGGGTGATGTGGGGGAAGGCTACACTTTAAACGTGACGGGGGATAAAAGTGAAGATGGGGCTTTCTCAATAACAACGACGAAGCCAGATTCTTACACACCATTAAAAATATACAAGAATGTTGTTCGTAAGGATGAGAGCCTAACTAATCCTATGCTTTATTATACAAACTTAAAGATGCATTATTCCACGAGGCGCTGACCTGTCACCTGGGGCATCAAGATCATATCAATGTTGACACCGTGTTTATTATACAGCACCTTTTTATGTATTGGTGTGTTCTTTTATTCAGTCGTCCAGTCCAATTCATGTACAATGACAAATAAAGCAACAGACAAACTGGAAACCTCGGAGGGCACAAGGCCAATAGGAAAGCTTTTACTACGACTATTTACATTGTAGATTCTCACTGAAAGTGAAATCTGAGCGGCCTCAGTGTCGTACAGGAGATAAACAGTCCAAACGTATTTAGTGCTTTTCCACCTGTTCGAACCCCTGACCTTCTGATCACGAGACAACCTGCTCTACCATCTCGCCATCACTGACACACCCTTTCTGACCAGCTGGGCCAGTCGGAGAGTCAGAGAGGAGACCCTCACAAGAGTCATGGATGGAGGTGGTTTGTGAATGGTGGTACTGGGAAACTCCGGATGTCAGTTCCACCATTTCTCGATTGTGCTTATGGCTCTGGTTGACGCTGATTACAGATTCAGAGCCATTCAAGTAGGTGACTTTGGGAGGAGTAGTGACAGTGGTGTATTTTCTTCATCAGACCTGGGGAAGGAAACTCTACACATGCTCCCAAGTGCTGCTGGTGCTCCTGTGTGCCTTTGGGATCCTCACAGCGAGAAGAAAGGAGTGGAGGACGTGAGCGGTTAGCGCTCGTGCGTCACAGCTAGAAAGTCCCGGGTTCGATTCCCACCTGGACTGGGCCTTTCTGTAGAGTTTGCATGTTCTCCCCATGTCTGCGTAGGTTTCCTCCGGGTACAGCCAGGTCTTTCTGACCTGGTTCCAACATCATGGAGCTGGGTCCCCGGGCGCAGCACTGCCGCTGCCCGGTGCTCCCTACGGGTCGTCCAGTCCAATTCATGTACAATGACAAATAAAGCAACAGACAAACTGGAAACCTCGGAGGGCACAAGGCCAATAGGAAAGCTTTTACTACCTATTTTAACAGTCCGGCTGGTAGTGTGCCGTGGCAGGAGGTCATTGTAATATTTTGAATTTATTTATTTTGTGTACTTGCATAATGTTGATTAAAATGTGAGAAAAAGTTAAATATTACTGTCTTCCTTTCTGTCCTTTAACACAGTAACTACGTCTGTTCATTTGCACAAACTTGTGAATGCAGGCTGTCTGGCAGTTCCTATGAGCACCTCCCCCAACAACTTGTAATGTAATGGATACAGTTTGTCATTTTATCTAACGGTCCTCTCCAACTGAAACATGATAGTATAAATCAACTATACATCGTTCAAATATTGATTTATAATTGTAAAGGCTCTTTCCAACAGTGTCACTGAACCTCACATGTCTTCAAACTGTTTTCCCATCCCAGAACTGCTGGTTTTCATTTACTACCCAAAATTCACAAGGATCTTCATACTCCACAAGGCCGACCAATAGTAAATGGGATTGGATCTATTACTGAACCTGCCTACATAGACTTCCTGAGTACGCCTTTAACCACCTCATTAAAGTCCTACCTTCATGACTTGGCACCTTACACACCATAACAGACTCCACTTTTTTGGCTACTATGGATGTGACTGCTTTGTACTCTAATACTGACCATAAAGAAGGCCTCGAGGCACTCCATCACTTTCTACAATACAATTTCATTCTGGCTCTTAGTGATTGGTCGATAAACAACCATTTTTTCCTGGGTGAAGGGAACTGCTATGGGAGCCGCCTTCACACCTGCAGGTCTCTTCGTGGGCCTGAGAGGCATGTTTTCCATGCAAACAACCCATACATAAACTGCACCGTATGGTATGGGAGATATATTGATGACCTGCTTTTCGTATTTGATGGATCGGAACAACAACTTAAAAATGTTCATACTCTTCTTAACAACGCCAACCCAAACATAAAACAATCCCTTGAATACAGCAGCACGTGTATCAACTTCCTTGACCTAAAAATCTCGGTCAACACGAATGGTAAATTACAAACCTCAAAAAACAGAAAGAGCACAGACAGAAATACCGTAACGGGCGGATAGCTTCCATTGTTTCTAACAAAGCATATGGACAGTTCCAACGCATGAGAAGAATAGTGACACTGACGAGGACTTTTTCGACATGTACTGTCGTTTCAAACGTGACCACGACAAACGTGTCTTGAACAATGCACTCTCAAAAGCAACAGAAACTAACTGAACTAACCTTTTGATAAATATGACAAATATAACAACCAGAGAAGCCCACAACACTCAAAAGTGTTCTTCTCTTCACAATACTCCCACATGTCCGACAGAATCAAAAATCTTATCAGAAAGAACTGGACATTTTACGGAGCGACTCTATTTTCAATGATTTGCCGATGTTTACTTTCCGAAGAGCCCCCACACTGAGAACCCGTCTGGCAAAAAAATACTCTTCCTGTTTCCAAGCCTTCTTCATGGCTCAAACAACAGAATGGCGCCTTCAAATGTGGGAATTGCAGACATTGTGGTAACGTTGTAAAGACTAACTATTTCACAGACACTTTCACATCTATCTATCTGAGGGTTTGCAATACCACAGTTGTAATCTATCGTTTGGAGTGTGAATGTGGGCAGGACAAAACACAGATTCCCTGACCGCCTGGCTGAGCAAAAGTATTCCATTCCTACACAAAATGTGGATTATCCAATGGCCAAGCATTACAAAGAGAAAGGACATGACAACACAGATACACTCAAAGCTCTGGTCATTGAAACTATAGCCCTGAACTCCAGAGGAGGCAATAGACAAAAACGTCTTCTCCAACGTGAGACATATTGGATCCATAAACTTAAAGCAACAGCAGATCGATTTTTCTTCTTTCTTGTAACTTCTTGCTGTTTCGCTGCTTTGTTTCGTCATGTGTCAAGTGTATATTTGCAGATCGTACTGTTTGTAGAGCTATTACATTTTGATGTGGCCACATTAGGTACGATTTATTACTGCATGCCTTGTCTCCTAATGTATGCGCTATGTCAGGGGTCTCCAACCTTTTTTACCCCACAAGCTACTTTTACACAATATGAACATCGGAGGGCTACTTATGTTCAAAAACATGCAGCTTTGGTGGAGTTCACCCAGAATAATTACTTGCCAAGATGGTATTTCAAAGAAAGTGACTTGAGTTTAATCCTTATGCTTTACTATATTGTACTATATTTATCTATCTATCTATCTATCTATCTATCTATCTATCTATCTATCTATCTATCTATCTATCTATCTATCTATCTATCTATCTATCTATCTATCTATCTATCTATCTATCTATCTATCTATCTATCTATCTATCTATCTATCTATCTATCTATCTATCACATTCAGTACAGGAACGCTCTTCTATAGGTTTGATGAAGAGACACTTCTCTAACAAACAGCAGATGTTAAAGACTGCGCTGTGACAGTCTGTGAGAGTCTGTGCTAATCTAAACAGTCGGGAACAGCCCGAGACGACGAGGAACAAACGACAGCGGATACGGTTTAAGGGTTTCACTCAGAAACAACTGTGCCCAATAAAAAGCCACAAACATCCTCAAATCTGTCAAACAAAATGCTCTCTTTACCTCCAGGACTGAAAACACAGCTCCACAGACGCACAGCGAGACCACCACTGAGATCACAACCCAGATTTACAAACTAAAAACTAAAATAAGATATATGTATAGACATCTTTTATATTTGCTGTTAAAAAAAAAGCTGTTACGTCTTTAGCCTAAGCTTTAGCCACGAATGTCTCACAGAAAGGAAATGACCATTTGGGATTTAGATCTAAAATCCAGCACTGTCGATCAAAAAGGTGTTAATATGGGTCTGCAGTGCCGTCATGCACAAGCTTAATAAAGATACTGCAGTTACGCGTAAGACCTGAGGTGGCAGTAGTGAGTATAAAAGGACCAACTTGCATCTTGTCAATTTAACTTGCTAATTGTCTGCAAACGTCAGAATCGAACGCCTCTTCTCCTTTGTATTTCTATGGCTACAACAGTTAGCTAACAAGATGCTAACATTACAATGTTACGTTGAATTATTAAATTTAATTCAACTTTATTCCGGACTCGTAGTCCATTAAAAACAAAATGAAAAGACAATCATGCCAATGTCTCCAGAAGACTTTTTAGACATTCAGTCCACACTTTAAGCTTTACTTCAAGGTCTGGTCTCACTCTGGCATTGACAAACATTTCTGTGGCACTTGACCATCTCAGCTTCTTCAAAAGAACACACAAAGCATCATTATAGGCAAGGGTGCAGTAAAGGGGTGGAAGGTTAGGACGATTCTAAGGGCCCAGGGCTGCAGACAATGTAGACCAATATGAAAAGTCTGTTTGGATGAAAACTGCCTCCCACCCTCATAGATGTTTTTGCTTGAGGCACCAAAGGTTCTCAATAGGGTTGAGGTCAGGGGAGGAGGGGGTCCACATCATGAGTTTCTCTCCTTTTATGCCCATAGCAGCCAGTGATGCAGAGGTATTCTTTACAGCAGGACATGGTGCGTTGTCATGATGAAGATGATTTTGTTCGGGAAAGCACGGCTCTTCTTTTTGTACCATAGAAGAAATTGGTCAGTCAGAAACTCCACATATTTTTCAAAGGTCATTTTCACACCTTCAGGGAGCCTAAAGGGGCCGACCAGCTCTCTCCCCATGATTCTGGACCAAAACATGACTCCGCCCCCTCCTTACTGACGTCACAGCCTTGTTGGGACATGGTGGCCGTTCACCAACTATCCACTACTCCATCCATCTGACCATCCGTTTCTGCTCGTCAGCTTCAATAAACAGGTTTATGCACAACTGCAGCCTCTGGCCTACACCTTGATGTTCGAGAGACTCCAGAGGCACCAGCAGCTTCAAATACCAGTTTACTGCTTTGTAGCAGCTGTTCTCTTAATCTGATAGATTTGAAACCGTTCTCATTGTGCCTTTAGCTTGATATTTGGGAAATATCGACGGTTCTCATGCCAAGTCATAGGCATCGTCTGACATGTCCTCAGTGATGATGAGTCCGAGGTACTTGAATTTGTTGCCAACATGCAGAACATCATTACAGAGACAAACGTTTGGAAATGTCATGTTCTTGTCTTCCTTGGTTTTACAAACCATAACCACATTCTTCAAACTATTGTACTTAATGTTATGCTCGAGACCTTAGATTGAGCAGATATTGAGGAGCTGCAGTAATCCAGCCGTAGTTACTGTACTTACATACTTAAATCGTGTGCATACAAAAGAGTATTTTGAACAATACTTCCCGAGACACAGCCAGTGTTACAGGCTGTGAGTTTAGTCAACAAGTAAGTACAGGTAAAATAACACTGGGGACAGAACACCTCCCTGTGTGACCCCATCGCTCACTTTAAAAGGGCCAGATACACTGTTTCCCCATTTAATCTGTACTGTTTGCTGTGAGTGGGTGGGTGCACCTGGGTGCACCTTTTTGAGCTACTTTCAAGAATATTTTTTTATGATTTACCCTGTTAAATTGTTTTGAAGCATCCAAAAAGCACATAAAAACAGATGAATTTTGTCTTCTATATGTAGCAATTGTCTCTTTAAGAGCATATACACATGTCAGTGCCTGCTATCTCTAGATCTCACACATTCTTGGATCCTGTACAGAACTGCCAACCTTTCCAGTTGTGTTTTTAATGACTGGATTCAATAACACAGTTAACATAGAGTCTGGTATAAAAACATGCACAAGAAAAGCTGTGAAACTGCAAGAGGGCAGTGGGGCTAGCCTCACACTTACAAACTTTAGGTGCTCAGCTGAGATGCAGTGAGAACCATATGTTTACACACACTTTATAAAAAGACACATTTGCATTTTTTTCTCACTGTCTTACATGAAACATTTCAAATTCTAATTTTTTAGTTATTTCTATTTGCCAAATTCTAGGAGAATGAGAGATAGAATTTTCTACACATTTTTTTTAAGTTACTTTTTACAAAACCAAAAGTTTACACACATTTCATTAATATTTGGTAGCATTGCCTTTAAACTGTATATTTTGGGTCAAACCTTTTGGATTTTCTTCCACAAGCTTCTCACAATAGTTGGATGAGTTTTGGTCCATTCGTCCAAACAGAACTGGTGTAACTGAGACACATTTGTAGCCGCCTTGCGTGCCTATGCCTTTTCAGCTCTGCTCATGGATTGAGATCAGGACTTTGTGATGGTCACTTCAAAACATTGACTTTGTTTTCCTTAAGACAATTAGTGACCAGTACTGACCGTTTGCTTTGGGTCATTGTCCATTTGGACCCATCTGTGTCCAAGCTTTAACTTCCTGCCTCTTGAGATCTTGCTCCAATATTTCCACATAGAGTTCTTTCTTCATGATGTCATCTATTTTCGGAAGTGCATCAGTCCCTCCCACAGCGCAGGATGTGTCTATAAAAATTAAACTCTAATCCGTCTTTGATGTTTCTTTTGGAGTCAGAGCTTCTTCCTCAGAGTTCCCTCTCAGCCCATATCGGTACAGGACTTGTTTCACTCTGGATAATGACAAACTCTGACCAGGTTCAGCATCTTCACCAGGTCTTTTACATTTGTTCTTCACATTTCAGACACAGAACCCGCCTTCTTTCTGATCTGTACTGGACATTAACATCAGTTTGAACCAATGAACCTGAACCTTCAAGTGTCTTGAAATTACACCAAGGATGGACCAGACTTGTGCTTCCGAGGTCATGACATCGTCATCTGGGCTTTACAGATTGTTTAAAGATATAGTAATCTTAGTGTATGTAAACTTCTGACTTGGAAAAAGTAACAAAAAAAAAAATCCATTGCCCCATCTCCACAGGGGGCCGCCATTGCCACCTTCTTCTTATTTCTGTTCTCTGACCACTCTGACCATCTCTGAGTTACATGCTGTAATGGTCTTAACTTATATAGCGCTTTTCTACCTCTTTAGGCCCAAAGCGCTTTACAGCACCAGTCAGCCATTCACACTCTCATTCACACACCAATGTGCACAGACACTGGAGACAAGGACGGTTAAACTGCCCACAGAGCTGGGATACGAACCCCTGACCTTCCTATCATAAGCTGGCCTCGGACCGTGGTGCATATAACAAACAAAACAAAACAGCACTTCTCGTCTGTTTTTCAAAGAGATATTAGAACCTCGTTAAAATCTCAATAATATGTCAAAATATCAGACTAAAGCGCAAAAAGACGAAAAAGCGGTTTAATTTGCAGATGTTTTTCACGTTCACAAAGTCGGGCCTGAGCCGAAACATTACTCTTGATGAGCGCTTATCACATTTCATTCCTGTACGTCGCTCCCGCTCGCGCCCCGGCAGCCCGTCTCGTCTCGCGCCTCGTCCGAGAGCCGCCCGGTGACTGACAGCTCGCCTCATGCTGCTGGAGGTGACTTTAATGAAGCGCTCGCGTTATCGCCGCCGTACATAAGCGTGTGATTACCATGGCGACCGGAGCCAGAATGAACCCACGGCAGCTTCAGAGCGACTCTTATTATCTGGTCTTTACGTTCATTTCCTCGTGGTCAAATATCTGCGCTGGATAAGCTTTAATCATTTGGACATTTCCTGCATAAACGAGGCTTTAAAACATTCTTCTGGGAACCTCAGCACTGATAGATTACACTTAACAGTCTGTGTGAGGATAGTGGAACAGTGAATATAAGCTTTCACTTTCATACAAATAACATGCTAGCACAGGCGGCTTTTGGCCAATCAGAGTGCAGCTCTTTGCCTAATTAGCTACATATTTGCATAAGAATTTGTACATATTTCCCATAAACTGTAAACGTCTTCATGATCTCGCTCAAACATCCAGTTCTAGTCGCACAGAGCTTGTTTCTTTCTAAAACACTTGAGTGAGAGTCCGTATCTCTTTCTCTGGGCCAAAAAGCCAGACACAGGTTCATAGGTAAAGGGGTGGAAGGTTAGGATGAGTCTAAAAGCTATGAACATCGGGACACTTTTCAGCAGATAGACCTACATATGAAAAGGCTGTAAGACTGTGGGCCCTAAATATAGCCAATTCTAATGTTTTTTTATGAATGAAAACATCAACTTATTTTACACCCCCCTCCAGTCATAATGGTTCACTCCTCCATACTGCTGCATGCCGGCAGGCAAAGTGTTAGGTATAACTGGAGCTCCTCGCACAAGGTCTTTGTCACGGCCTCTAAACACCGATCACTGCAGCATCGGCTCGGTCACTCCTCTGATCCCCGATCGCGGTCCAGTTCGGTCTCGGCCAATCTGTCACCACATGCCAACAGCTCATAATAAAAATAGAAATAAGTGTAATGAGTGTAATGAGTGTCATTCAGCAGCTTATTTTACGATGAAAGATGCAGTGTTCTCAGTGTGAGGCTCATAATCAGTAATGAAGTTTAGAGCAGGGCAGAGCACAGGCAGCAGAGGGCTGGGGGTTTGGGCCCCCGCTCACTCTGATTGCTAAGCAGCAGAGTTTTGGCAAAATAAATAAAAAAGGTATTTTTCAATTCAGAAGATATCATTTTAATCTTGATGTGAACCATTATTTTCACACTGTGTGCTGAAATATTTGACATCTTTAATCTGCAACACTGGCCTTTATTGCATTGATCAAATGTAGCACGACAATATAAATGTATGGAAATTAAAATCCACGTCACCTCTAAAAGGAAACAGTTTGTTCAGTTAAAAGGCTCTGGTGGAGCACCACCCTCCACCCCTTACTGTATGTAAGTACATTTAAATGAAGGTGATTGTTAATGTGGTGTGTGAGTCAGACCTGGGAGTTGAAGCGCAGCTGGCACAGGCTGCAGGACACGTGTTTCCTCTTGGGGCTGGAGCTCAGGCTCAGAGTGTGGTTGAGGACGGCCTTCTGCACCGGGTCCATCTGCACAGAACACAGGAGAGAGACTATCAAGAAATGATCAGATAAAAAATCAAGAAATGATCAGATAAAAAACCTCCTATTGGGCCCAGGAAACAAATTCATCTGAGCTGTGGAATGTATGACAGGCCGAGCTGAAGACCAGACCAGAGTCAAACAGTGGCTGAAGTGTGAAATAGGGCCTGAACAGACGAGTCGACTAGTCTTGTGTTTATCGCTCCCTCTCTCCGCATAATTTCATAATTAATGTCAAGGCGGAACCCCTTTTCTGTGTTTCGGCGGGACAGTAAACAGCGTTACACCACAGCAGACCAGCATCATGGCCAGCGGCTAGTTGTTTTTACCGGTAGCATTCACAGTGTCGCGCTCTACATAGAGTTTCACCCGCGTAATCACTTGCGCTCAGCCAAAATGGAGACAGTCTCCACCGTCAGCACCACGGCCCGACGCACGTGCAGGATTTAAACTTTTCTCTCTCACGGACTTATTCACGTGGAATCAACAACTATCTAGCACTCTGGGACCAAAAGCTTGTTTACTTCAGACCTTGGGTTTACAAGGCAGATCAGAGGCCAGATGAGGACAGGAGGAGAGCGAGACAAACGAAGGAGAAGAAAGGGGAGAGGACGCAGATCTGTTTTGCCTAATAATTGAAACCTATGAAATGGTAATAAGCCACTATATTGTATATTAACTCAGAAGATGCGCTGTAAAACCTGCTTACATGTGAGCCTACATTATTACATGATGGGTTTGTCACACGACTGACTATAAGGTTGACTTTTCAAAATCAGTAGTCATTTATGCCCTAGTGTGACCAGGTACATTTTATATGGATCCTTTAATAGGTTTCTGTTTTAATATAGCGAATAATCAAGAGCCCTCAGCTCCAAACTCACTTTGTTACTATTTTTTGTTCATTACAATAGGTCTTCATCCAAATGCTTTTTGTAAAAACCCACTGCAAAATTGTCTGAGTTGAGCTTTTATTTCAGATTTCAGTTGATGTTTAACCAAATGATGGGTTTATTCGTTTACCACCGTTTTAGGGGTTAGTTTTCTTCCTCCACCCGCCTTCCCTGACTCACTCTGTCTTTGCCCCACTCTCCCTGTCTCCCTCTGGCTCTCCCTGTCTCTCTCTGTCTCTCTCTGGCTCTCCCTGTCTCTCTCTGGCTCTCCCTGTCTCTCTCTGGCTCTCCCTGTCTCTCTCTGGCTCTCCCTGTCTCTCTCTGGCTCTCCCTGTCTCTCTCTGTCTCTCTCTGGTTCTCTCTGGCTCTCCCTGGTTCTCCCTGGTTCTCTCTGGCTCTCTCTGGCTCTCTCTGGCTCTCTCTGTCTCTCCCTGGCTCTCTCTGGCTCTCCCTGGCTCTCCCTGTCTCTCCCTGGCTCTCCCTGGTTCTCCCTGGTTCTCTCTGGCTCTCCCTGGCTCTCTCTGGCTCTCCCTGGCTCTTCCTGGATCTCCCTGGCTCTCCCTGTCTCTCTCTGTCTCTCTCTGGCTCTCTCTGGCTCTCCCTGTCTCTCTCTGTCTCTCCCTGTCTCTCCCTGTCTCTCCCTGTCTCTCTCTGGCTCTCCCTGGCTCTCCCTGTCTCTCTCTGTCTCTCCCTGTCTCTCCCTGTCTCTCTCTGTCTCTCTCTGGCTCTCTCTGTCTCTCCCTGGCTCTCCCTGTCTCTCCCTGGCTCTCTCTGTCTCTCCCTGGCTCTCCCTGTCTCTCTCTGGCTCTCCCTGTCTCTCCCTGTCTCTCCCTGTCTCTCCCTGGCTCTCCCTGGCTCTCACTGTCTCTCTCTGGATCTCCCTGGCTCTCACTGTCTCTCTCTGGCTCTCCCTGTCTCTCTCTGGCTCTCCCTGTCTCTCTCTGGCTCTCTCTGGCTCTCCCTGTCTTTCTCTGGCTCTCTCTGGCTCTCCCTGTCTCTCCCTGTCTCTCCCTGTCTCTCCCTGGCTCTCTCTGTCTCTCCCTGTCTCTCCCTGTCTCTCTGTCTCTCCCTGTCTCTCTCTGTCTCTCTCTGGCTCTCCCTGTCTCTCTCTGTCTCTCCCTGTCTCTCTCTGTCTCTCTCTGTCTCTCCCTGTCTCTCCCTGTCTCTCTGTCTCTCCCTGTCTCTCTCTGTCTCTCTCTGTCTCTCTCTGTCTCTCCCTGTCTCTCCCTGTCTCTCTGTCTCTCCCTGTCTCTCCCTGTCTCTCTCTGTCTCTCCCTGTCTCTCCCTGTCTCTCTCTGTCTCTCCCTGTCTCTCCCTGTCTCTCTGTCTCTCCCTGTCTCTCTCTGTCTCTCTCTGTCTCTCTCTGTCTCTCTCTGTCTCTCTCTGGCTCTCCCTGTCTCTCTCTGTCTCTCTCTGTCTCTCTCTGTCTCTCTCTGTCTCTCTCTGTCTCTCTCTGGCTCTCCCTGTCTCTCTCTGTCTCTCTCTGTCTCTCTCTGTCTCTCCCTGTCTCTCCCTGTCTCTCCCTGTCTCTCTCTGTCTCTCTCTGGCTCTCCCTGTCTCTCTCTGTCTCTCTCTGTCTCTCTCTGTCTCTCTCTGTCTCTCTCTGTCTCTCTCTGGCTCTCCCTGTCTCTCTCTGGCTCTCCCTGTCTCTCTCTGTCTCTCTCTGTCTCTCTCTGTCTCTCTCTGTCTCTCCCTGTCTCTCTCTGTCTCTCCCTGTCTCTCTCTGTCTCTCTCTGTCTCTCCCTGGTTCTCCCTGGTTCTCCCTGGTTCTCCCTGGTTCTCTCTGTCTCTCCCTGTCTCTCTCTGGCTCTCCCTGTCTCTCTCTGTCTCTCCCTGGTTCTCCCTGTCTCTCTCTGGCTCTCCCTGTCTCTCTCTGGCTCTCCCTGTCTCTCTCTGGCTCTCTCTGGCTCTCTCCGTCTCTCTCTGGCTCTCCCTGTCTCTCCCTGTCTCTCCCTGGTTCTCCCTGGTTCTCCCTGACTCTCTCTGGCTCTCCCTGTCTCTCCCTGGTTCTCCCCGGCTCTCCCCGGCTCTCCCTGACTCTCTCTGGCTCTCCCTGGCTCTCCCTGGTTCTCCCTGTCTCTCCCTGGTGTGGCCGATGGTGCTGGTTGAGCGCGGCCTGCTTTTAAACGCACTCATCCATTCCTCACACTCCCTTTTAGGTAAATGGGACACATCTGAGGAGGACGAATGACTGAAAATGTGCTGAAAGCGAACAAACGCCTGCAGCCGTTAGCAGAGTGCACCTGACTTGGACAGGGCGTCGGAGCTGAAAGCAGGACACGGTGGAGGAGGTGGTGGAGTTCGGAGGAGTTGTTTGGTTCGTTGTAAAGGTGGGACCGAAGTCTTTCAATCCCTCTCCTGATTACATAGTCAGTCTTTTTTCCCTGCGGTCGGTACCGAATGGCCCACAGCCTGGATCTGGACCGCGGCCCACAGGTTGGAGACCCCTGCTTTAGTGTATTTGCCTTTATAAATGTGACTTCATAGGTTGCTCAGTGTTCATTGATGTAACAGTGATGAGAAAAACATGTCTCTTTAGTGACTCAGACATGACGAGACTTCAGGAGTTTTCTTTGATGCCTTTTATGGTCTGAGCCTGGAATGTTTTTCAAAAGCCCTTTTCATTTTTAGCCTATCTTTTGTGTGCTATAACAGCATACAAATAAAATATGTGCAAAGCGTAATGAAAAGGGCACGTACGCATGACTACCCCTGAACATGTATGGACCGCTCTGTCAGGGTGGTCTGGAGATGGTGCATTGACAGACTGTGGCTGAGCAGCGGCTCATTCAGAGGAGATGGAGAGCTCCCCTGAATGAGCCGCTGCCATTCTTAAAGGAATAGGCCACCGTTTTTACATACTGAGATATGTTCTTACCTCACTTTAGACGTGTTAATATATCCCCGTCTGGTCTTTGTCCGTGCGCTCTGCCAGGCAAACGGAGCACATACGCAGCCTCTCCCACATGTCATATAGCTCCAAAAAAGCTCACGATAGAAGCTACCAAGCTCTTCCACGTGTTCCCTATTTAAATAAAGTTACGTGAAGTGTTTTCATGCGAAGTATATTTACACAGAAATGTAACATGTCGATTTTATAAGCAAATAAAAAGGGGGACTATATTGTGAGGCGTAATGATACAAGGAGTAAAACGTCCGCGCAGTAACTCCTAAGGTTATTGACGGAAGTGAGCGGGGGAAGTCTTTAGGAGTTACTGCGCGGACGTTTTGCTCCTCGTATCATTACGCCTCACAATATAGTCCCCCTTTTTATTTGCTTATAAAATCGACATGCTACATTTCTGTGTAAATATACTTCGCATGAAAACACTTCACGTAGCTTTATTTAAATAGGGAACACGTGGACGAGCTTGGTAGCTTCTATCGTGAGCTTTTTTGGAGCTATGTGACATGTGGGAGAGGCTGCGTATGTGCTCCGTTTGCCTGGCAGAGCGCACGGACAAAGACCAGACGGGGATATATTAACTCGACTAAAGTGAGGTAAGAGCATATCTCAGTATGTAAAAACGGTGGCCTATTCCTTTAAATCTAATGTTTATAGTGCTCAGGCTGTATGTGGATAATCCAGCCTTGTAACTTTGCTACCCTCACTTTTTCCTGATGACTTTCCTCTTGTAAACCTTCACTATTTTTCAAGAGCCGCATGTTGTTGTTCTTGTTGTTGTTGTTGTTGTTGTTGTTGTTGTTGTTCTTCACCACAACTGCCTCTAAAATCCTGCACTGTCACTCAGAAAGTTGTTACTTCGGGTCCGAAGTGCCGTCATGCAAGAGCTTAATATAGAAGCAGCAGTTACGCTTAAGACCTGAGGTGGCAGTAGTGAGTATAAAATGGCCGAGTTGAAAAAGCATGTGCGCGAAAGGTGGCCTACAAATGTGTCTCAGTTACACCAGTTCTGTTTGGATGAATGGGCCACAACTCATCCAGCTATTGTGAGAAGTTTGTGGAAGGAAATACATAACGTTTGACCCAAAATATACAGTTTAAAGGCAATGCTACCAAATATTAATGAAATATATGTAAACTTTTGGTTCTGTAAAAACATCAAGTCTATCTGTCATTTTTCTGTGTATACAGTATATATATATATAATATATATATATATATATATATATATATATATATATATATATATATATATATATATATATATATATATATACATATATACAGAGAGAGACAGAGAGAGAGAGAGACAGAGATGTCATCAGTGCAGGCTCCGCCCCTGAAAGACTGGAAAAAGAAAAAAAGATGGCTACCAAAAGCAACACTGGCAGGGATCAAATGTCCCTAATGTTTTTAGGAAAGTCCTTAACCCCAAATCCACAGAGGGGCTTTATTTGATGTCTCTCCTCTGTGACATAGTCAGCACAGCAGCTGTATTTGTAGTGTCTCTCTTCAGTAGTGGAGCGGGCCCCGAGCACAGGGCCCCAGCTGACTCACACACAGAGTCCGTCTCCTCCAGCTGCTGCGCTCACACAAACAGCTGCTCTTTAAAGCCACACTGCAGAACATTGTGGATCCTCCTGTTGCAGCTAATGAGCAGCTCCACACAGACATGGCTCTTGTTTGCAGAGTAAACAAAGAACGGTTTATCCTGTTTAAATCTCACATTACTGCTTTAGTCTTATCTCCATGGAGACGAGCTGAAGACATCCCGCCCCCAGTAAAGTCATTTTACCCAGGTTGCAAAAAAGCTTCAGACACAATTGCAATTACATGTCATTTTCAGCAGCAAAAATGTTGATGTATTCTCTGATTCTTCCCCACATCACACACTGTCTACCATCTGGTCATCACTGAAACCACTGGAACCACTCCACAAACGGACTGTCAAAACAATCCTTTTCAACACTGTCCAATATTACTCAGCAAGGAAAACACCGTTAAATATTGGAATCTGTGCCTGATCTACAGAGTTATTAATGGACTCTCATCACCACCACTCAAGCAGTTTATCAACATCCGCTCAACCATTCACAGCAGAACCAGGAGGGCTCTGTCTGAGCGTCTAACGATGGAATCTCAAACCCACTACCTTCAGAAACACCTTTGTTACAGTAGCAGCATTGTTCTTCAGACCTTCAGAGCCCCCCAGAGGCCTTGCTTCACCAGCAGCCTCGTTCTCAAGCCCCCCAGAGCCATGCAGATGCCTTGTTTAACCAGCAGCCTCATTCTTAAGCCCAGCAGTCCTCCAGAGGCCTTGTTTCACCATCTACCTCGTTCTCAAGCTTTCCAGAGGCATTAAGAGGCCTTGCTTCACCAGCAGCCTCGTTCTCAAGCCCTCCAGAGCCATGCAGAGGCCTTGTTTAACCAGCGGCATGGTTCTCCAGCCCTCCAGAAGCATCACATTTAAAATACATCATTAACAATCAGATATGTTTATTTATTATTTATTGACCTTTAAATAGGATAGTCCCTGCTGGCCTGGCGTGTGTGTCTGAATGTGGGTCTGTCGTCGGCCGTCTTGTTGTGATAGTGAAGTGTTTTTTCTATTGTATACTCATGTACATGCTTCATTTGATTGTTCTTGATTTCAGGATTTGAGACTGTAACGCCTGTCCAGGGACTGCACATGAACAATCGCCTTGTGGCCAATTCTGGCACATTTACACAAATGTTCATTCATATGCGCTGTGCCTAAAATGACTAAACTGTGAGATTGTTTGAAGACCAGGAAGTGAAACTACTATATATATTTTTTCTGCAGTTTTAGACCAATATGACATTTTAGATCTTTGTTGTCATTGTACAAAATACACTGATAGAGCTCTCATAAGCATGCCCATCCTCTACTGCCTTCATACCAATAAAATCATCAATGATCATAAATAAAAGTTCATTTAAAAATGTTCGAACCAACAAAATGATAATCAAATACTTGCCCTTTAAGACTGTGACGTCGCCTGTGAGGCCAAAGCTGAGTGCAGCATCAAATATTAGCCCAAAGAAACCGTCCACATGCTGTTCTTATGAGACTTTCTTCACCTTTTGTTTGTGTGCTTCTTTACGAGCCACGTTCTTCTGGTTATCTGTTGTTGCGTTTACATCTGCCGTCTGCTCTTTATGGCTCCAATTTCCTTCAATTGTGTTTGTTTGTCATTAAATCAGCCCTTTGGCCCCGACTTTGGTCCTACATTCTGAATGCTGATGTGTCTAGGAGCCCGCAGGCCGGGGGCCAGTCTGTGCCGGGGGCCGGGCCAGATGTATTGTTCTAAGTGCTTTATGCTTATTTGAAACACTTAAGGGCTTTTAGGTTACATAACTTGTTTTCTCCTTAGCACTCCACAGTGATAATCTGTATCGGCCGCTCCTTCCTCAGAAGTGTCAGGCTGACAGCGCCATCTGCAGTCTGACGTGTTCCCTCCAACCACCACATGGACTGGCACAAATCCCATGTCATGGGCTCAGAGATGAGTCCCATGGTGGGATGAGGGACACATGCTGCTCAGACGGTGAGCTGGGACGAGGGGCAAGGCAGGTGGCGCTGTCAGCCTGCTACTACAGCATGTGACACTTCTGCGGAAGGAGCAGAAGAAGTCCATACTGTCAAGGTTTGGTCAGGGCTAAAGGAACATACTGTCATCAGAGGACCTAATGAACCGAGCGTGATGCACTATGGAGCACATCACCAACTAAATTTAAAAAGAAAACAAAAACACACATATAGGCCGCACTTGTCTCTCATTGCACTGCATACTTTTACACACTAAATAAACACCACAGCCCACTGTGAGTTAAAAACTGTTCTGAGAGACAGAGCGATGGTTTCATTTGAAATAACAATCATCAAATATCAATTCAAAAAAGCCCATATGGTCATTGATATCATTTAGAATAATCTTGTAAATAGCCTAAAACATTTCTTGCTCTTTGCGTTTCATTGTGTTTTAGTGCTCAAGTTCTTGGGCCAGATCTTGTGGCGGCGCACGGGGCGGCGCAGGCTCTTGGCGAATTATTTTCCGAGTGTCGGAGCTATATACGCTATTCGCCTCCGCCACTTGTGAGGGGGCGTCACAAGAGGAGGCACTGATGGCACCGCTGACATTCATGTCCTCGTTTACATTGCGCTGTCTTAAGTTCTTTCTTAAGCCTTAGGCTCTCACAGGTCAAACTAAAAACTTTATTTACCCCATCCTGAGCTAAACAATGTTCACGTCTCGAGAGAGAAAGAGCTACAGCGTCCGCTGTGGTGCGGATCGGCCCCCACTCCCACACAACCACTCTACCGGCCGCGGAGTCGATCTGGTTGGAGGAAAATGTGTGTTTCCACCCACTTAAATGTGCTAAGTCTGGAGTGGCCAGATCACAAAGTGCTCCTACTGAGCGCAAAATGTCACGATATCGTCTGCGTTTTGAGACACAAGATCCTGCCCCATATCTTTATCCAGAACATTCCCAAACATAAGCCTCTTGTGAAATGTGAATCCAGTGGGCGGTGAGTTTATCCACCAACAGGAGCTTCTCTGAATGGAGTGATTAGCATGATGGCTAGCTCAAAGCTATGCTGTGGCTGCTTTATAAATGCTGATTTTCACTGCACATCCACCATCTACTGCACACCTTAACCAGACCGAGAAATAAACCAGGGTGGAGGTGCTCTCTGCGCTCCATTCACATCTGTGGAGCATGTTTAGCAGTGAGACTAAATGAACTGAGCATGGACTTTTATATGTTGTACACCTGAAACAAGTCAGCAAATAAAATGGATTTTAACTGATTTTGGAAGATCATCTGGCCCAAGTGTACAGCTAATGAATAAACAAATACTCAAATATGTTTCCTTGGTTTGAACATCATAATTGCAGTTCATATACAGCATATAATCCAATCAAGAGGCTTCAGCTCCTTTGATTTTCAATAGTATGTTATGTATATTGTATGTTCTGTACACTTATATACCTTGTGCATGGTCCTTGGAGCGTTTCTAAAGTATAAATAGAGGTTGCAGGTCACTAACCTCGGAAAAGCAAAATCTCTGAGTCAGGAGAAGCTACAGCTGCAGCATTAACCTGCTGCTTCGGAAAATGGACTAATAGCGAGGATTCAGCCCTAGCTGTTTGAAAAGTCCATTTGCGAGCGGTGTCCCTGCGGTCAGTGAGGTCTAAATGTCCCTCTGCAGCTGGTCACCGTTAAACAGAGTGGGATGAATGAGCTGTCAGTTCCAATCCACGCCGCCATGCGTCTCCGCTTTACCCACGCCGGACTCTGCGGCGCGAGCCACAGCCACCTCCGCCGTGATCTGCAGGTCTGATCTGAGGGGCGGGCGTACGGGGGTCAGGGGCACCGGGCCGGAGCTGTTCCTGTAACCTGCTACGCCAGGCCACAACATGGCCTTCAGCATGACAATAGAACTACAAGGATCATGTGAGTAACATGTCAAGCAAACAAACACCCTGATTCCTTGGTATTCCAGTGTAAAACAAACACTGGCATTGGCAGACAAGCCCCTGATTAAGCTGCTCGCTCTCCGACATTCCCTTTAAGAGGCCCTGGACTCCTTATTAGTGACTTCTGGCCACGCTTTAACGTCTGTAATCACGATCTTTCCACTCACCGTGCGCCTAACCAGGACTGTAATGGAAGCGCGTCCCTCTCTGGAACAGGGAACAGTCCCTGGAGTCGTCAGAGAGTCAGCAGAAGGAGCTGGTGCGTGTGGTCATCAAAGCGGCGGGTTTATGTGGAAACGCGTGTCGGTGAGGCCAGTGACGGCTCTGACGACCACAGCAGGCCCAGGCCGCAGAGGGAGATGACCCAAGACTCGGCACGCGCTCCCAACGCCGGCTTTATGGGATTCTAAAATGTTACGGCTGCAGTCTTAAAACGGTTACCAAAGGCTTTTACTCAAACAAACATTGGCTGGAGATTTGGGGATTTTCTTTTTTTTTTCACTGTTTCTTGCAGAATCGACACCAACTCTCCCCAAACATCTGCAGGACTTCGGTCATCTCAGGTCGTCTCTATTGCAGGGTTAGGGGTCAAAAGAGGGTTGCAGGAGCCTTCTCAGCCGGGCTCTGTCAAAAACGCTGGTGGGTAAATTGGTTTCATGGTACTGTGACTTTTAACTAACACTGGAATAACTAGGGAAGTCCCAATCCGATATTTCATGTTGGCTATATTACCTATAGGCTATATATAACTATATATAACTAATATTCAGTCTATGTGTTAGTCTATTAGAGGCTTTCTATAATTTAGTCAGGATTCTGGGAGGGAAAGTGGTAAACGTAGTAAGTTTTGATCCACCAGACAATTTCAGATTTTTTATTTTCTGACCACTATAAAGTGCGCCGCGTGGCAACTGCTACGACTACACATCCCATCATGCAGCGCGGCTTCCCCATTTCCCGTGTTATGGAGACAGCCGTGAGTGAGATGCTGCGAGCACCGGAATGGACTTTATTTCCAAAGAGATACACAAGAGATTAAATGTGGCTCCTCGTGCTCCATCTCCCACAAAGCAAATGACCATATTAGGATAACACCGTCATCTCCAGCACCTTCTGCAGCGCACGTGGATGTAAAATATGTCAACATTTGGGAATGAATAAGCGCGGGAAACCGGCCGATTCCGCACGATGTCGTAGTTACCTTCTGTTGTAATCACAAAGTAAGCTAAGTAAGTTTGGTCTTTTTTATACTTTAACATGAAAACTAAAACTGATAAAGAGAAAATTAGCTAAAAATCCCCACATTGTCCAATCTGTGTGTTGGCTTGATGAGGTTCCGGCTGGTGAAATGCCAGTGTGTTAACCTTTGATATGAGCGTGTGTGACGTGGTGCAGTCGGTGCATGTGTTCTCGCTGCAGTGGAAACGCTGAGAGCGATGCTTGAAGTCTGTGTCCCGCTGGTTCTGGGCTGAGCTGAGAGAACACCCTGCTGCTGCACTCGCTTAAAGCACTTTCCAGTCAGAGGAGTCGCAAACCCGCCATTTATCTAACGGAAGTCACCCATGTCTACTTAAGGTACGCGGCGGATCAGGCACATAGAGTGGAAACATCAGCTCTCCAAATGCTGCCAGGGCAGTGACCCGGAGCTTCTGTTATTTCACTCAGGTTACTGGAGATGTTTGTGTTTCATGGTTTTGTCTCGCTCGGAATCACACAATCATAACGTTCAGGTGTTTGGTGGCATGTTCTGTCTCAAACCCTAAAATAAAACAAACCGGAGGATTGTGGAGGTGAATGATTTAAGGGCGTCTCAGGAGATTTTTAAAAATAAAATGATGCAGGCTGGTAGTAATGATTAAAGAGCTGCTTCACTGACTGAACGCAGTGGAATGTGCTGATAAACTGATCATCAGCAGAGAGCAGTGCTTCCTAAACTGGGGGCACCAGGGACTGAGCCGGAGATTCAAGATTCAATTCAAGAGATTGATTGTCATTGTCACAGAGAACAATAAAATGATGTTTAGAGCATCAACACTGTCTGAGTTTGATGTAAAGAGCCACATAAACAGTGCAGTGTAAACATTTCGCTCAAAGTTCAAAATGTTAAAATGAAGTATTTTCCTCCCCCTACATGTTCCAGCCATGTCCTAATGTGTAGAATGAGCTCAGACCTGTTCACCACAACTGCCTCTAAAATCCTACACGGTCACTCAGAAAGGTGTTACTTCGGGTCTGAAGTGCCGTCATGCACGAGCTTAAAACAGAAGCTGCAGTGAGAATAAAAATGACCAACTTGCATCTAGTCTCTTTAATACACTTAATACACAGATGCATCGGGCAAATCATTCAGAGCTTTGCCTGGTCAGAAGGTCAGGTCATAAATGGTTAAAAAAAACATCAAATATGACTGAGAAAGGACTAAATATGCATTAAACACTCCAATTTCCCTGTATTTGTTTGAAATCAATATGACTACAGCTTCAAGGGAAAAGGTTGGGAACTGCTGAGTACGGATGGGCACCGTTAAACGGTACCTACTTGGAACCGACCAAAAAGCTCCGGTCGGGGGCGGTATCAAAAAACTACAATTCTTTCGGCACCAAGTTTCTTTATTTTTTCTCTCCACACGTCAATATATGACCCGCAGTGAGTCTTAAAAAAGCAACATGAATCTGTGCAGATACTGAGCTGCTTCAGCGCAAATGGAGCGAAGCAAAGCTATAACTTACTAAACTTTTGTAACAGAGATGACAGAGCCGCGTCTGCGTCAGGACTGAGCCAGGACTGAGCCAGGACTGAGCCAGGACTGAGCCAGGACTACACCAGGACTACACTGGTTGTAAAACCCAGAGCTAAACTAAACCAGTTATAAACCAGGACTGAATAAGAAACTTGAGTTTTTAGTCAAATTGAAAAGCAAAAGAGAGCAGTGACAAGAAAGACTCTTTACCTTTAGCGACGGACACGGAGGCGGAGCTTACGTGCTGTTGTTTACAGCTCTACAAGCAGCTGCAGTGAGGGGAATATCAAAGATTGTTTGTTGAAAGTGAGCGCTCACTCTGTATTAGACATTTTTGGTACAGTGTAAAAATTTCAAGCTTAACAATTTTCTGTCTCTGCAGCTCAGGAGGTAATAATGTAATAACGTCCTTTCTCTCTTTGTATCACTGCTTAACTCATTGACTGCCAATGACGTCTATTAGGTTTTTCAATGGGAACAACTGCAGCAAAGCCTTGAGCATGTTTGGTGTTAAAATCTTAGTTGTGCTGCCTAATGCTGCCACCGAGTGACTCAATAAAAGAACTACAAACTCTTTTATTAGTCACTAGGTGGCAGCATCAGCCTTTTGGTCAGAAAACAGCATTTTGGGTAATTTCACCTATTTTCTACGCGCAATTACAAAAGAATGGAAAGAGGTACAAACAAACTTTTTTTAGATGAAAGAAGAGAGTCTAATCTTTCTTTTGGTGGGTTTCATGTTGACATAGACCTAGACCTACATTTTCTGTGGGTCTTGAAAAAACATTAAAAATCCTGCTAAACCTCTGGCAGTGGGAGCTCTCTGATTTGAAAATGGCTGGCAGTCAGTGAGTTAAGTGGAAATTGTGTTAAAAAGTTACAGGTGACGCTGCTGTGGCCTGTGTAGCTTCTGTTTTGCTGTTTTAGGACTTTTTCCTATACTTTTTAACACACATTATTTTTTATTGAATTAAAATAACGGAAGGAAATATCGGAATATCGGAAAAAGTACCGTTAAGGCAACAACCCTACTCAGAGCCGTGGGAACTTATTTTGGTTAGGGGGTGCTGAGGGACAAGATAGACCTAAAAAATGCTTTCTCTGTGCTTATTTTCTATTTAATAATATATATATATATATATATATATATATATATATATATATATATATATATATATATATATATATATATATATATATATATATATATATATGTGTGATACACAAACCATCCACCAGGGGGTGCTGCAGCACGCTCAGCACCCTGGGTTCCCACGGCCTTGACCCTACTGCTGAGTGAGACTCTCCTTGAGTGAGGAGTCAGCCTGTGGTGAGACGTACGTGCAGCTGTTAGCATGTCTGTGCTCGTCATGTAACCGGACACACGCGTGTGCTGTCAGGGCCAGTATTGATCCTACAGCTCACATATGCACATGTCCTCTCTGAGAATCATTACACCACACCAGTATGGTAATACAGACAAAACATGTGTCTGTGCAGTCCACGTTTTGGTGCTGTTGGTCCAGGGACAGTATTACAGGAAGTGTTTCAGCTCAAATAACTGATCACAATCATGGATTGATCACATAAACGTCTCCACCTGCCTCCACCTGCATCCTCCTGCCTCCACCTGCCTCCACCTGCCTCCACCTGCCTCCACCTGCCTCCACCTGCCTACACCTGCCTACACCTGCCTCCACCTGCCTACACCTGCCTCCACCTGCCTCCTCCTGCCTCCACCTGCCTCCTCCTGCCTCCACCTGCCTCCACCTGCCTCCACCTGCCTCCTCCTGCCTCCACCTGCCTCCACCTGCCTCCACCTGCCTCCTCCTGCCTCCACCTGCCTCCACCTGCCTCCACCTGCCTCCACCTGCCTCCTCCTGCCTCCACCTGCCTCCTCATGCCTCCACGTTCCTGCACCTGCCTACACCTGCCTACACCTGCCTCCACCTGCCTACACCTGCCTCCACCTGCCTCCTCCTGCCTCCACCTGCCTCCTCCTGCCTCCTCCTGCCTCCACCTGCCTCCTCCTGCCTCCACCTGCCTCCACCTGCCTCCACCTGCCTCCTCCTGCCTCCACGTTCCTGCACCTGCCTCCACCTGCCTCCTCCTGCCTCCACCTGCCTCCTCCTGCCTCCACCTGCCTCCTCCTGCCTCCACGTTCCTGCACCTGCCTCCACCTGCCTCAGCCTTCCTCCACCTGCCTCCTCCTGCCTCCACCTGCCTCCACCTGCCTCCACCTGCCTCCTCCTGCCTCCACCTGCCTCCTCCTGCCTCCACCTGCCTCCACCTGCCTCCACCTGCTGGTGTCATGAGGCTACTGCCGCTCCTCCAGGCTTTTCATGGCATTTACAGTAAATCATTTTGGTGGTTTCTTTATCATTGACATCTTAGAAGATGAAGTTTAGTGGCTGTTGAATTTGAGTCAGCATTGAGCTCAGAAGACACTCGTTTGTATCTAAAGGTCTGACAAGGTCAGATTTCTAACGAGGCCTAAATGTGGACAAAAGCTGAAAACCTCTGTTATTGCTGACAGAAACACTGCTTCTGTATCTGTAATGATGTATAATAATAATAATAATAATCACTTTGAAAGACTTGTAAATAAGATATATTTGAAAAACTGATGACAGAAAAATGAATCTCTTTGAATTCGCGATGGCTGTGATTGAGTACTAACCAATGAAAAAGCTGGAAATGACACTCTGACACATTTTGTATATGAGGAAGTTCAGGGCCCCAGACCTAATTTATTATTATTTTTTTTACAACAAACAATGATTTCCAAACATATTTGTCGCATCCCAATTCTTCACAGGGACAAGTTTCTAGACACATTTCACAACTTACAGGGTCACCTTTCACGCTCACCGTCACAGACACGCTAGAAAAGCAGCCTGCAACTTTATTATTAGAGGCACATTTCATTCCATTACTAGAAAAAAAAATCGGAATAGTGCCTTCAATAGACTTGCAATAACATCAGCCAGAAGAGAGGGGGACAACTGTGAACGATCGATGTTGTTTTGTGGTGATTTGATTGGCTGTTCCAGACAGTGCTGCTTTTGAACAGACAGAAAAAGCAGGAGGGGTCGGCTGGACAGGCAAAGTCAAAGGGGCTCTTGGCGCTTTTTCATTCAAGCTGCATTGGTTTACAAGTTCTGTAACATATTTCCATGTCACTTCATAAATAAATACATGCACTCCCTTCTGACTCAGAAGTCAGCGGTCTTTCCCCTGTTAGAGGGGACAGCTGAGTCCACAAGTCCAGCCCATATACCATTGTTAGCCTCAACATTTTGCATGAGTAGAGCTCGCTCCTAAACTCCAGCAGGTCGACACTCTCACTGTATTGATCTGTGAGATGAAACCCATCAGCCGCTTATTCTCCACTCAAACTCACGTAAACGCCCTGTCAGCAGATCTCCCGCGCACCAGCCGCCTGTTCCAAAGTGTTTTCTCTTCTTATCCCCCCGGACCGTCACTTTTAATCCATCCTTCCATCGCCGCCGCACGCCTCAGACGTAAACCGCGGACCTCCCCCCCCGACAGGGCTCGATACCTGCGCAGATGAAACCATTTATCTTCGGGAATATTCATCGGAGAACATCAAGCGGAGCGCTGCGATGAGAGGGGAGGAATCGATGCGGACAGTGAGCTCCGTCCTCGCTCCGCTGGAACACACTTTCCCAGACGCACGGTGGATCTGAGTCAGCGCCGCGGGCCTCGTGCTCTGGATTCACAGCTGATAAATATTTACAGCTATAATGTGAGCTGATAACGCCACAGGGGCTTTCTCACTGATGCCATAGAAAAGGTCTGATATTGTGCATTATCCGGCCTCTGGAAAGTTGTTATGTTACTGCACTACTTTGCTATGAAACTAATGCGTTGCCAATAAGAAACATCTCTAACAGCCTGTATGTGGCGATCATATTTTCTAACACTGACAGCTCCATTTTATAAAACGTTGCCTTCTCATTTAACATTCATAGCAGATCTGGACATCCCTAATACTGTACAGATCGACTTTTCCGTGGTAAACGCGCTCACCAAACCTCTGACCCTCTGCTGCCCAGGCACAAGCACCGTCCCGAACGCCGCTGCATCAGGAGCAGAACATGCTGAGGCTGAGAGGAGATACTTGGGCCCAGGGGCGTAGCACCAAATTCTGGGCCCTAGGTACAAACTATCTTTTTGGACCCCCCTCATATTTCTTGTTCTTTAACCACACAACAGTGGTTTGACAGTGCAGTTGATTTATTTTCTATTATAACTTTATTATATACAGCGACCTAAAAATCTAGATTAGTCCTGGATACTTAGTTGATTGTTTTGTTTTTGTTTGTTGTGTACTCGATGTTTGACTTGAAATTTCATCTGGATTGGCTTCAGTTACAGAAATCGAATTACCTTCAATCCCGGTAGTGATATAGATATTTAAATTGGTGGTGGAATATTCTGCATAATGATTATTAGCAGACCACATTAAACAGGACGACTGCACCAGGGACAGAGGATATTTGTGCTGGGAAGAACAAATGTGTGACTTTAAAGTAGGCATTAAAATGCTATTTTGCAGAAATATTATCCTATATGTCGTCTCATGAACAAAAAAGCTCAAGGGCTTCAGCCTCATTTAGTCTCGCACCATATTTGAAGCCGGCTGAACCATTTGGCACATTTTTAAATTCATCCATCATTATTGTTTGTGCAAAATTCTGTCTAGCAACCATTGTATTTCAGCCCGGTTGTGTTCAATTCTTATAGTATCAATTATGAGGAAACTTAGAAAGTACAATACAGAACGCTTTTTGCAGCACTTTTTAGGGCCCCCACCCTGCTCTGGGCCCTGGGTACACAGTACCCTTTACCCCCCCAGTCCGACGCCCCTGCTTGGGCCTGCAGAACCCTTCTGAGCGCTCTAACTAAGGCCCTAACACTATGTACGGGCACACATAACGTCTGGATTCATGATCTGCTGACAGATTTGAGTACAATTTGAGAGCTGAAATAGTGAGAATGGAGAAGGAGCACCACCTCATGCCAAGGGAAGGTTTCATGAAAAGTTTTTCTTATCAACACAAGTAGACTGGAATGATTGCATTAGTGGCAGTTGATCTGGCCACGCTGAGTGCAGTGTGTCTCTTGGAGAGTTGGAGTACAGACAGAAGTTAGCTTGCAAAAGTTACAGTCTGGTACAAACATCTTAAAGCTGCACTACCTGAAACAAACCGTCAAAGTCATTGCTCACTGAGTCAAATCTCTCAGCCGTTGCCTGCATTTGTGGCTCTCATCTGATCCCACTTGAGTTCGTTAGAAGCACTTCTCAGCCAGAGCTCATAGCACCAACGCTAACACTGCGCTAATTTAGCCTCGGACCCCCTGGTCAAGGGCGCCGTAAAGGGGTGGAAGGTTAGGACGGTAAGGGCCCAGGGCTGTCAAGGGCCCATGCAGACATCATGACACTTTTCAGCAGACACTGTAGACCAATATATGAAAAAGGCTTATGCTGTCAGACTGTGGGCCCTAAACATAGCAAATTCTATTGTAAGATTCTGTGTTTTTGATGAATCAAAACATGTACTTATTTTACACGCCCTCCATTCATAATGCGTCGCTCCTCCATACTGACTGGCCACATGTTTGGTAGATCTCCTCACAGACGGGTTCAGCCTCTGTCACTGCTCCTTCACTGCCACATCACGTTAGAAGTCAAGCAGGGCCTGGCAGGCGTCAAACACAAGCTTTGGTTATCTTTATCATGCCTTCGAGTGTTGAGACGCTAAAGCGTGTTCTCCCCTCACGCTTCTCATTCAGGCAGAGAGACGCGCTCCCACAGCCAGGCCACTCAAACCGGGAACACTGTCACCAAAGCACTGACCACTGAGCATCAGCTCGGTCACTCAGAGCTCGCTGTGGCCCTGTGATCCCGACCACGGCCCAGTTCAGTATCGGACAATCTATCCCTGAACGCCAATAAGTGATAAGCCTGCGCCTCACAGTCAGAAATGAAGTGAAGCACAGGGGCGGAGCACAGGCAGCAGAGGCCTGGTGGTCTGAGCCCCCACTCACTCACATTGATAAGCTGCAGTTTTGTCAAAAATGTTGAATTCAGAAGATAAGTTGACTATAAACTTTATGTGGGACAATATTCTTTCATTGTGTGCTGAAATAT
The DNA here is from genome assembly GCF_951799975.1 of Gobius niger. Lineage (NCBI taxonomy): Eukaryota > Metazoa > Chordata > Actinopteri > Gobiiformes > Gobiidae > Gobius > Gobius niger. The sequence goes on from NC_136859.1 coordinate 36,218,272, forward strand.
GCTATTTGTTCAATATTAATAGGCCTTTATTGTATTAATGAAATGTAGCCATACAACAGCATTTTATGATCATTAAAATAATAAAATTCTGTGGAGCACCACCACCCACCCACCTGCCCTAGAGCCCAGAATATCTAGTGGCGCCCCTGCTCCTGGTTCACACATATCGACGAACAACAGGCTCATGGTCTGTTTTTCTGTCACAAATATCACGTTTACAATGTAGATATGGAACCAAATGAAGTTTACTTTAGTTTGCGAAAAACAATTTAATAACATTGTCCTGATAAATACATCAATGAAGTGTGGGGCTCAGGTTTCTGATTGGAAAATCCTCTCGATCATGTTTTTGTAGTTGTACATTACAATGATTTGAACATGTTTTTCCTCATATTTGGGGACAAACTGAGGTCATATTTAACTGACAAACATTATTACATGGCCTCCCTTATATGAGGTCATGATAGTAAAAGTTTAAGAGGTGTAAGACATTCAACCTGCAGATTGGAGTACATTTGTGAGTACATCTGTCTTTATGATGGCTGCAGCTCATTGGGCGGAGCGGGCACACAGCTCTGGTGGAATCCTTGACCTTTCCATTTGACTTTGAAAGCGAGTGTGAGGTATCTGCACCTCGGTAACACAATACATCACAGCCCCTTCAGCGGCTGGAATGTTCTCATGGACACACTGTGAGGAGCAGCTGAAGCTCAGGCACCTGTCTCCAGCGTCCTCTGCGGAGTACACAGAGGAAACGCAGACATCTGGGTAAGAACATGTATAGCCTCCAAACCTCGGCTTCGATTTCCTGCAACTGTCAACTCAGCTTAAATAGATCTTACAACTCTACCAACTCATTGATGTGGGGCTATTTGGGACACTAAACTAAACTACATCTAGTGCTAGTCTACAATTCTACAGAAAGTAAATTAGTAAAGCAGGATCAGCTGTGACTGAAGCCCAGGCTGAGCTTCACAGCAGTGACGTCCCAGAGTGCCCTTGGTGCAGTGACATTCACTCTTTAAAAAAAAGTACATGTAAATATATAATGATACATGTAATGAAGCAGATCTACCGGGAGCATTCATTCATCACCTCCATGACAGCCAATCACCACAGCTCCCATTCCAGCCATTCATCATTTTTACCGCCACGACCGTCCTTCGGAATCCTTCAGTGACGAATCCCCTCTTCGTCACATGTTGATTATTTGGGTTGACCGTACAAAACATCAACAAATCATAATACGGCGCTAACTTCACGCTTCAGGCTGATTTTTCCACAAATGACTACTTTTACAACATACTTTATGGGACAAAAAGAAGTGTACCCTACAAAAAGAAAAAAGGTATAGCTTCTCTAAGCTTCCCAGCTGTGCTGCGTCCCTCCTCCGCCTGGGCTCTCCTCAGCTCTGCTCGTCGTTTACAAGTCGGGTCTCATCCTCGAACACCACCAGTGTCCGGGCTCTGGGGGACGATTCTGTCTGACACTGATCCTCACCATGTATTTCATATCCTTAATGCAATATTGGACTCCATCTTTGTTTATAGTGTCCTCTATGAAATATTAAACTCAGATCCTTTCACCTTTGCTTGTTGACTCTACCATAAGTCTGTAAAACCAAAACCAATGCATAGAGAAATGGTCAGAGACACGCGAAACCCATGATAAATATTGAAGAAAAAAATCATGAAATTTTGAGGGGACACCAAGTCATTTTCAAAAATTTACTTATGGAAAAGATATTGGCCAAATGTCATGCTTTCACCAACTGAAGTGTTAGAACCGAACTGCTCCATAGAGACTGGACTTCCCTCCATAGTCCAGCTCAATCATATCGTACACTAGACAGTCCAGTAATAAACACGTTTCTAAACTACAAAACGAAAAACATTTAATTCTTCTGTTTGTTGACAATGGAGTGAGTAAAATGACTAATACAGCCTCCATTTATTCCAATGCTATTATGTTAAAGTCTGCCATTGAACATGGAGCGCTGTCGCCTTGAACACTGTCCTGATATAAGCACAATCATTTGGACTTGTCTCTCCAGACAGTATATCGAGTTGAATTGAGAATTTTTCCCTATTTATTCAATTTGCCAAAAATCTATCACAGCCCTGGAGAATTTCAACCTCTGCAATGGTCAGACATGTCCACATATTTCTACTTTTGCAAAGTCCCCATAGAATCTTCACTTTCTGTCTGCCTTGTGAGGAGTTCTGTGAATTAGCAGCAGAGGGATTGATGATACAGCAGATGATGAGAGTAAACTAGGAGCAACATGCCCACAAATAATGTACTCTTTTCCAGCCTGATGAATGTGTCCACAGTGAACAGACAATGAACATTTTCACAAAAGGTGTTGCTGTTTTTAACTCTTGCCTTACAGCGAGAAGGTCCCAGGTCCTTTCTGTGTGGAGTTTGCATGTTTACCCCGAGTCTGCGTAGATTTCCTCTGGGTACTCTAGTTTCCCCGACCTGCTGCTCAGGTTGGCCCACAGTGCAGAGTCACAGTGGGACTTAAATATAAGTGTGTTAACTATGTTTTATCCAAAATAGTGTCTCATGTGTCATAAACACTTTAAGCAGTGATTGACGGACTGTGACACACAGGCCGTTTCTGTTATTTATTTGACAAATGTTGAAGGAAACCACTGTTTTGTGTGGATGTACACAACAATACAAGTTAGAAAAACTAAACAAAAACTTTATCTATCAGACCAATAATAGAACAATAATAATAATGTTAGTTTCCTCTTGAAGAGCTCCACCCTGACTCCTGACCCGTACATTAGTATGAGTACAGTGGAGTGGCTTCATGGTTATGTAATGTACAGTTATATCATCCTCCAACGTCTGCGGAAATGACCAAAAGAAAGAGCTGGATTTCCCCTCAGACGCTCCGCTTGTTTTGCTAAACTCCCGGATGAAGGCGACCCCTTGGTGGGGCGTTTAAGGGCTGCTAATGAATGACAGGTGGGTATAATGTGTCACGCTCATGTCCGCAGGCGCCCGTGAACGCACCGCTCATGACAAGCTGAGGCGCAGCTGGTTCTGAAGTATAAAGTGACATTATGGAACAGCTTTGTTTTCCGATCTGTAAGCGCAGGATTTCCTTTGGTACGGCTAATGTAGACTGGATATCTTTGTTCAGTCCTCCGGAAGTGTCCAGTTCAAAAGTAAATGGACTTAAAGAGAGGTTTGGAGGCGGTGTCCTCTCGGTCCCTGGTTGCCTCAGGCCCCAAGCTGTTGCTTAGTTAGTTCTTTATAGGCAGGGCCGGCCCTGAGTGTCTGTACTTTGACTTAAGTAATGAAATCAAGTACTCGACCACAGCTGCGATCATCCAGGTTCAATAAAAATGACAGTAAAAAGCTCCCACTCGTAGATCTGCCGTCCATGGGGTGTTGTTGTGTTTAATAACCTGCTCACCCTGTAGTTCAGTCCAGTGGTTCTCAGCCTTTGCCAACAATGAGCGCTGCACATTGTGAGACCTGCAACTGAATTTGTTTCAGACCATAGTTTTTGACAAATGTTCGCAGTAAAAAGAGAGTAGGTTCTGTCAAAAAAGATATTTTCTTTTAATGCTTTGTAAATAGCAGTAATACTAAATAAAAGTATTAATCTTTTCTCAAGTGAGTTCCTGAGGGTCTGGTGTGGTGCAGTGTGGGATAAGTGAGTTCCTGAGGGTCTGGTGTGGTGCAGTGTGGGATAAGTGAGTTCCTGAGGGTCTGGTGTGGTGCAGTGTGGGATAAGTGAGTTCCTGAGGGTCTGCTGTGGTGCAGTGTGGGATAAGTGAGTTCCTGAGGGTCTGCTGTGGTGCAGTGTGGGATAAGTGAGTTCCTGAGGGTCTGCTGTGGTGCAGTGTGGGATAAGTGAGTTCCTGAGGGTCTGCTGTGGTGCAGTGTGGGATAAGAGAGTTCCTGAGGGTCTGGTGTGGTGCAGTGTGGGATAAGTGACTTCCTGAGGGTATGCTGTGGTGCAGTGTGGGATAAGTAAGTTCCTGAGGGTCTGCTGTGGTGCAGTGTGGGATAAGAGAGTTCCTGAGGGCCTGGTGTGGTGCAGTGTGGGATAAGTGACTTCCTGAGGGTCTGGTGTGGTGCAGTGTGGGATAAGTGACTTCCTGAGGGTCTGGTGTGGTGCAGTGTGGGATAAGTGAGTTCCTGAGGGTCTGGTGTGGTGCAGTGTGGGATAAGTGAGTTCCTGAGGGTCTGGTGTGGTGCAGTGTGGGATAAGTGAGTTCCTGAGGGTCTGGTGTGGTGCAGTGTATGATAAGTGAGTTCCTGAGGGTCTGGTGTGGTGCAGTGTGGGATAAGTGACTTCCTGAGGGTCTGGTGTGTGGGATAGGTGAGTTCCTGAGGGTCTGCTGTGGTGCAGTGTGGGATAAGTAAGTTCCTGAGGGTCTGCTGTGGTGCAGTGTGGGATAAGTGAGTTCCTGAGGGTCTGCTGTGGTGCAGTGTGGGATAAGTGAGTTCCTGAGGGTCTGCTGTGGTGCAGTGTGGGATAAGTGAGTTCCTGAGGGTCTGCTGTGGTGCAGTGTGGGATAAGAGAGTTCCTGAGGGTCTGGTGTGGTGCAGTGTGGGATAAGTGAGTTCCTGAGGGTCTGGTGTGGTGCAGTGTGGGATAAGTGAGTTCCTGAGGGTCTGGTGTGGTGCAGTGTGGGATAAGTGAGTTCCTGAGGGTCTGCTGTGGTGCAGTGTGGGATAAGTGAGTTCCTGAGGGTCTGCTGTGGTGCAGTGTGGGATAAGTGAGTTCCTGAGGGTCTGCTGTGGTGCAGTGTGGGATAAGTGAGTTCCTGAGGGTCTGCTGTGGTGCAGTGTGGGATAAGAGAGTTCCTGAGGGTCTGGTGTGGTGCAGTGTGGGATAAGTGACTTCCTGAGGGTATGCTGTGGTGCAGTGTGGGATAAGTAAGTTCCTGAGGGTCTGCTGTGGTGCAGTGTGGGATAAGAGAGTTCCTGAGGGTCTGCTGTGGTGCAGTGTGGGATAAGTAAGTTCCTGAGGGTCTGCTGTGGTGCAGTGTGGGATAAGTGAGTTCCTGAGGGTCTGGTGTGGTGCAGTGTGGGATAAGTGAGTTCCTGAGGGTCTGCTGTGGTGCAGTGTGGGATAAGTGAGTTCCTGAGGGTCTGGTGTGGTGCAGTGTGGGATAAGTGAGTTCCTGAGGGTCTGGTGTGGTGCAGTGTGGGATAAGTGAGTTCCTGAGGGCCTGGTGTGGTGCAGTGTGGGATAAGTGACTTCCTGAGGGTCTGGTGTGGTGCAGTGTGGGATAAGTGAGTTCCTGAGGGTCTGCTGTGGTGCAGTGTGGGATAAGTGAGTTCCTGAGGGTCTGCTGTGGTGCAGTGTGGGAAAGTGTGGGAGCTGCAGGTGCACAGAGCGAAGAGAGTGAAACATGAGGCACGGATTATACCGACAGAGCACAGGACAATCCCACCACAGCTGCTTCAACAGAGCGGCCGCGTGTGTTTGCCTTTGAGTGTCCATTTCACAAAATGTGTGAGTTTATTTGGCAGGACACGGTCATTTTCAGTCCTTGTAAACAAACTGGTGATGATCTAAAGGTCCTTGAGCGGCATCAGAGTCCGACAAACCGACAGATGTAACACTGAAGAGACACCTGCTGCACAGTGGAGGCGTCACAAGAGGCAGAAGGAAGGAAACAAGGAAGGGACAAACGAGGAGGCATCCGGGCAAGACTCAGCTATGCCACACAAGCCTCTGTCCCTTCTATTGCTTTGGCTAATGTTCGTTCACTAGAGAATACGTCGATTATATTGGTCTGCTAAGCTCTTCAGAAGATGGTGAAAGACTGTGGTGTTTTTATATTCACTGAGTACTGGCTCAACTGTGGCGGTGGACTTTCACCAGTGACCCTCAGGTGAAGAATGCCGTCAGAGGCTCAGGAGGGAGAAGAAGGTGGAGGAACTGGCCAGTGCAGGACACCACGCTCTGGAACAGGGACAAACCCAGTACTCCGGTTTCCTTGACCTCCAAAAACATGCTGCTCAGTCGCAGCGGCTTAGGACTAACCCAACACCTGAACGTACTGTTGTTGTACAATTGTACACAGTAAATAAAGCACTTACTTCCTTAAATTTGATGTTTTTGTACACAGTACAGCGCCATGCATTTCTCTGATTGGTTAAGGAGTAAAAAACATCGACTACTACTCTTGTAAATGTATTCTCTGTACTTTCTGTGTGCATTTGAAAAGCCCTTCTAGGGAGGAAGATTGCAAATTAGCCTTGGCCATAAATGTTGTAGTGTGATACATAGTGTTCACACATGTGTCCGTATCAAATGAGTGAATAAATAAAAAATAAAGATCTTTGTAAAGGATTGGGAAAGCCTGTAGTTTAGTCTGGCTGGCCTGGCTAAGTAATGTTACTCTAAAGTAAATATATTGTCAACCAGCTCTCATTCTAACGCACTTAAAGACTCCTGAACAAATGTAGACATACTCTCAAGTACATATCAGTGACTTGCTCCAATTCTGATCTGCAGAATGAAGCTATAATCCTGGTCTCCACCGGAGTTCTTTCAGTTTTATATCCACCAACGTTCAGCTGTCCTTTCAACTGCAGCCAAAACCGGCTCTTAGCGCGTCTACAAAAGTCAGTCGAGCAAATAAAAGTGGAGACATTGGACACACCTGACGTTCCCCCTCGGACTCCGAGACCCATCCGCTGATCCTCGCCGAGAAACGTCCCGAAATAGCAACATTTTACAGGACTTTACGACATAATGAAACCAAGCTTTCCCCGACGCAGAGTATTGTCATTTCGATTTGAATTATGATCTTTCCACTAAACCACATTCTCCGAAAAGCCATAAAAGTCCTTTGTGTCTGAGCGCGCAGGAGAAATTTACGGTTTTGGAAAGATTTAAAGAAACAAGTTTGGGTTTTTTTAGTTTTTATTAGATGGAAGCGCCGCGAATGAACTCCGCGGATGAGGTAGTCGTGCCCGAGAACAGAGCGGAAGAGGACATTACAAACAGGACACGGAGAATATGAAAAGATTACGATGTTTTGACCAAACCTTTCCTCCCGGTCCTGACATGAAACTAAAGAAAGTGGCTTTTCTTTTTCAGCTGTAATAAATCATAAAAACTACTGGCTTTGCTGAAAGTATTGAAATGCATGGTTTTCTGCCTTCCATTTCAGCCACAACTCTCCCCCGCCCCATCACTGCCGCAGCAGCAGAACCAACAGCCTCCTCAACCTGTCCATCTTCTCTCTCCTTTCTCGGGAGAATCTGATTGGTTTGCATTAAATGGGACTTGTATGTATTGTAAAGATAATTCATCATTTTTATTTCAATTTTGTAAGTAAATGAACGTCCCTTGACTTGTTTTTAATGTTTCTCATGTAAATTTATGGAGAAGCGGCGAATCAGCAAAATAATTCAACACCATATTGTGAAAAAATAAATAAATGAAAAATGTCTAGGAGTCAAACCTGGGACCTCCTTCAGTGAGGCGACAGCACTAACCACACAGACACAGTGTCACCAGCAGAACCATGGGCCCCCACAGCCTCTCCATCTCATCCTCTTCACCAGCTCCAAATGCCAGCTTACATCACTTTAATCATGGAGATACGAAAAGTCTAAAATGTAAGCATTTTGTCAAATCATTGATTGTGTCTTTTTCATATTAAACAGAGCCAGCTGTCAATCACATCTGTCCCACTGATCCCGCCTCTGTGGGATTATCGTGTTGCATAAATGTTTCAATCCATGCGTGACGCTCCGTGTCCGTGTTCACTGGTCATGTGTTGGCCTTCAGCTCTGAGGGCTGGACCCATGTTCTTTTGAATGCACGCAGTAATATTCACATACTGGAGCGATGGCCTCAGAGAGCACCTCAGAGCACCTCAGAGAGCACCTCAGAGCACCTCAGAGAGCACCTCAGAGCACCTCAGAGAGCACCTCAGAGCACCTCAGAGCACCTCAGAGAGCACCTCAGAGCACCTCAGAGCACCTTAGAGAGCACCTCAGAGCACCTCAGAGAGCACCTCAGAGCACCTCAGAGCACCTTAGAGAGCACCTCAGAGAGCACCTTAGAGAGCACCTTAGAGAGCAACTCAGAGAGCACCTCAGAGCACCTCAGAGAGCACCTCAGAGAGCACCTCAGAGCACCTTAGAGAGCACCTCAGAGCACCTCAGAGAGCACCTCAGAGCACCTCAGAGCACCTTAGAGAGCACCTCAGAGAGCACCTTAGAGAGCACCTTAGAGAGCAACTCAGAGAGCACCTCAGAGCACCTCAGAGCACCTCAGAGCACCTCAGAGAGCACCTCAGAGAGCACCTTAGAGAGCACCTTAGAGAGCAACTCAGAGAGCACCTCAGAGCACCTCAGAGAGCACCTCAGAGAGCACCTCAGAGAGCACCTCAGAGCACCTCAGAGAGCACCTCAGAGCACCTCAGAGCACCTCAGAGAGCACCTCAGAGAGCACCTCAGAGCACCTCAGAGAGCACCTCAGAGCACCTCAGAGAGCACCTCAGAGCACCTCAGAGAGCACCTCAGAGCACCTCAGAGAGCACCTCAGAGCACCTCAGAGCACCTAAGAGAGCACCTCAGAGAGCAACTCAGAGAGCACCTCAGAGAGCACCTCAGAGAGCAACTCAGAGAGCACCTCAGAGAGCACCTCAGAGAGCACCTCAGAGAGCAGCTCAGAGAGCACCTCAGAGAGCAACTCAGAGAGCACCTTAGAGAGCAGCTCAGAGAGCAACTCAGAGAGCAACTCAGAGAGCACCTTAGAGAGCAGCTCAGAGAGCACCTCAGAGAGCACCTCAGAGAGCACCTCAGAGAGCACCTTAGAGAGCATCTCAGAGAGCAGCTCAGAGAGCACCTCAGAGCACCTCAGAGAGCACCTCAGAGAGCACCTCAGAGAGCACCTCAGAGAGCACCTCAGAGCACCTCAGAGAGCACCTCAGAGAGCACCTCAGAGAGCAACTCAGAGAGCACCTTAGAGAGCAACTCAGAGAGCACCTCAGAGAGCACTTCAGAGAGCACCTCAGAGCACCTAAGAGAGCACCTAAGAGAGCACCTCAGAGAGCACCTCAGAGCACCTAAGAGAGCACCTCAGAGAGCACCTCAGAGCACCTCAGAGAGCACCTCAGAGAGCACCTCAGAGAGCACCTCAGAGCACCTAAGAGAGCACCTCAGAGAGCAACTCAGAGAGCACCTTAGAGAGCAACTCAGAGAGCACCTCAGAGAGCACTTCAGAGAGCACCTCAGAGAGCACCTCAGAGAGCAACTCAGAGAGCACCTCAGAGCACCTCAGAGCACCTCAGAGCACCTCAGAGAGCAGCTCAGAGAGCACCTCAGAGAGCACCTTAGAGAGCACCACAGAGAGCAACTCAGAGAGCAACTCAGAGAGCACCTCAGAGCACCTCAGAGCACCTCAGAGAGCAGCTCAGAGAGCACCGCAGAGAGCAGCTCAGAGAGCACCACAGAGCACCTCAGAGCACCTCAGAGAATAGCTCAGAGAGCACCTCAGGGAGCACCTCAGGGAGCAGCTCGAGCCGTCCCGGAGACTGAAGGGTCAAACATGGCCTTCACGTGTGGCCTGGCCCTAAATGCAGATCTGTCTCACTGCTTCTTACGGTGAAAGGTGGGTCACCGATATATCGGCCGGCTGATGTATCGGGACGATTTTTTTGGGCAGAGACTGGCTATTTCTTCTCTTACGCCCAACAATTTAAACACAATGCACCGCGGCACAGACAGTAGTCCAGTGGATATGGCTGCAGCTGCAGCGTCATGGGTTTGAGTCCCAGCACCGACAGTTTGCTGAATGTCTCTCCCCGCTCTTCACCTCCTTTCTCCCTGTGCCGCCTAATCCAATAAAACCAACGGGCCAAAAGCATCCCAAAAAAGGAAGAAAATATGTATGCACTATATTTATGAGTCTTGTTGTTTTTTTTACGTCAGACGGGAACATCTGGCAACAAGCAAAATAAAAAATAACTCTCAGCATCCCTTTGTGTAAGGGTTAACCCTATGCAACCCCATTTTGTGAGAGACGTAAGGTCCTACAAACATTTACAGCGTCACACTATAAGCACACAATGCAAAAGATCTCAGTCGCCCAGGAAATGTATATCTGAGCAGAGATTTACGTAAATGACGTCAACTGGACGTCAACAAACATCGTCTTTCTTCTTTACTTCACCAGTATATGTAGGTACTCCTGACATGAACCTGGGCTCTGACACTTGAAGGACGGGTCAAATGCAGAGACCACAGTCTATGAAGACAATGCCTGAATCCTCACCGGGACGGTCAAAGTACTAGATTTCATTACTTCAGTAAAAGTACAGCTGGTCACACATGACTCCAATACAAGTAAAGGATCTCTACTGAAATGAAAACACTGATATTTTGTGGGAAGTATTCCAGTTAAAAAGTACAAATCAGGTAAGAGTGAAGCATTATTGTGTGGCTTCAACATATAAATGGTCTTTACACTGGACACAAGGGAGGGGGGGAGGTGTCCTGCCCAAGGACACAACAGCAGTGCATGGTAATGAGTGACTTTGGAGTGTGCAGATCAAGGCTTTTAAATGGGACAAATCCATTCTTACTTTTTACTTTACAGTTTTTATAGTTGTTTAGTGACATTTTATTTTCCTTCAAAAGTAGTGGAGTCAAAGACATAAGTTCTCAACATAAATACTACTCAAAAAGGCACTATTTTTTACCAGTCTTGGTCTAAATGTGATGAAAAAGGGCAACAAATCATAATACAACACAAACCTCACACATCAGACTTGTTTCTCCACAAATGATTATTTTTACAACACACGTTTATGGGGCAAAAAGAATGTGATCCTTGAAAAAGAAGTACATTTACAGCCTTGTATGAAGCCTTAATGCCTGACCTGACAGGCTGAGATTGAAACATCTGGCCCCAGGTGAAGCACCACCGTCCTGACATCTCCTTACTGCCCACATTTGTAAGCGGAGCACGTATGACCAGGCCTCCGCACACTGCTCCCCTCGCCATGTGTTTTCAAGTGAAAACATTTAGCCTCTTCTGAGCAGCTCAGTGACATCATCTGCTCCTTATTACAGAGATTACGGACCAAAGCGCTCAGGGCTTTCAAGTGGGGCCAACGCGAAGCTTCAGCGGATTTGCAAAAGTCAGTAACGTTAGCAGCACCAGGCAGGGACCTCTGATCTGAACCGGCATTTCAGCGGGTCCAAAATTCTCCCAGAGCCACTCTACCATCACGTCTGTCCATGCTCTCTAACTCACACCGCAGGCAAAAACACACACTCTCACCTGGAAACAAAACTCTTCACAAGAAGCTCTGTAAAAATGGCAGTGACATTTCTCCGTGGATTAAAATGGAGACAAAAACCGGCATTGTGGCGTCCACATTAGTGATAATGATGTTCATGACCGGCTCTTTTGAACGGCTCTTTAAGGTTCATTTTACCCAGAACTCCCTCGTAAGTGGAGCAGGCCACACAAGTGCAAGCTTTTTGCACTAAAGTCAAAGATAAATGCACTAAAATGATGAAGTCAGACAGTTCCAGCCTCAAAGTGTAAATATCAGTCCAATTGTCATTTTAGATTATTTCAATTTTAAAAAGTGCCTTTCATCGATCACTTCTTAAATATTTCTGTAATCTGGCTGAAGTTATTGAAACTTTGCATTAAAAAGAGCCAGTCTTTTGAACGGCTCTTTGAAATGAACCGATCCCAAAGACTCCCTTCACTACTCCACATAAAGAGAACATAAAGCCATCACATTGTCTTTTCCTGTACTTAACATAAACATAGTTTGGGAGTTTTCTTTTCTTTTTTACAGATTTGGTTTTCACTATTAACTTGCTTATTGAACAACTGGGCCTGTCATAATATTGACTCTATGAACTTATCGTTCAATAAATGACAGATAAACATTGTGATGCAATTTTACCAAAGTCACGTTATTCATTGAGTTTCATGCAGAGTCAAACTTGTGTGTCTTTGAAGACATAAATACACCCTTTAGTTTGTTCTAGTGGCAAAAAAGTGGTCCTTAAAAATATCGTTTATCGCGATATTGTCCAGCCTCATAATGTCGGACGTTATACTTTGTCATATCAACAACTAAACACATCCAAAATCCCCTCTGAGCAAATCTAGTGTATCACCATACTGTACATGTAATCCTGGCTCGGTAATAAACAAGATACAAGCTGCATGCTAAAATTGATGGCGCCGCGATAAACGCAGTCTGAGTATTGCGAGTTTATGGAATTATGGAATTCTGTTATGCAACAAAATCCAGGAATACAGATGGGAGCGCGTCCACAGTAGAAGAAGAAATGACCAAGAGCTGAAAACAGCACTTCTTATATCTTGTTATATACGTCATGAATGTTGAAGCTTTAGAGTGTTGGCGTGATGGCGTCTGTGAACATGCAGCCTCAGAGCGTGCTGGGATTCTGTCCCTGCGGAAACAAACACACGTGTGACGCAGGAGCCGTCCACTGTTTTCACCAGAAACACATGAAGCCGACGCTGGGTCAGAACAGACGGGGGATTACACTGGAGGTGAAGATAATTAACAGAGCAGTAAATGTGTTGGCTCCAGATGAAGGCTTGTATGTCGCGCCTGCTGGACATTGCACGATTATTGTATAAGATTAAAGAGGTCACTTGGGGGATTATAAAGTTGAGCCCACACTCGTCTTCACCGTGCCATGGTTCAAAGAGACAGTCGTTTAGCCGAGGAGAGCGCCACATGCTAGCCGTGTTTACTTCCAGGGAAAAGTGCACGGAAAGTAAAATACGGAGTCAGACCCGTTCATGTCTGGCCTGTGTTGTTTGCGACGAGCGCTGTGCAGATGTTGTATTTTGCTGATGAGACAGAGAGGAGGCTTACTCTTCAGCGAGCGTTCAGAAATATGTCTCACTGAACCACCTCCAACCTAAGTTTCCAAAAACGTGCAGTGTTCACCCGGCTTTAGACAAACCATTCCCACTGCTGTCTGTAGAGAGCGCTCCAACCAAACAGCGAGATGTAAACCAACACCGCCCTTGGTGATTCATTGTTCTATTAAAACACAGAAATAATGACGACCGCTCCTTGAACCACTGCCTTATCACGGTGGAGAGGTTTGAGCGCCTGAAGGATCTTAGGAGCTATGTTGTGAGGGCCGTTATGCCTCTGTAGGGTCAGGTCCTGGGTGACGGGTCAGACAAAGAGCGGTTCAGAAGCCCCTTATGAGAGACCAACAGGCCCGGTTAGAACCATGAGGCCGTCCTTCTGTGGACCCACCACCTGCAGGCGGAGCCATAAGGGGCTGGTGCAGTGTGATCTACGACCCAGAAATGGAAAAGTGGAAGAAAATGGATGGATGGAAATATTGGCTGCGTCTGAAACCATCAAATTATAGCCTCTAAGCTCTAACACTAGCAACTAACTCCTTAACCTTTCACAGGTCGACTGTTAGATCTGTGCAGTTAGGGAACTAGAGCTTCAGCAGCATTTTGAACAATCCGTCCGTCCTTAAACAGGGGAAGGGGAAGTGACATCACCAACAGCTGTTTTTCTTCTTCTTTAAAGTTATTGGTGGAGTGCAGGCCAAACAAAAGTGCATGTCGCCCCCTAGTGTCCAACAACAACATAGTGTCCAAACAAAGACATTTAAGGAGAAAAAAAATCCAAATGATCCAAACATTTCCCTTTAGTCTTATTTTATTTCAACAGCTGTTTCTTAAAGCTACAGCAGCAAATGATCCATGTGGCTTAAGTTTCTACTAAATGACAACAAAAGCTGGATTTATCACTTTTATAAAGTTTGGCTTGTGCACAATCTTATTTTTTTATTATTAAATGTGCTCCTGTCAATCAACAGTGGTTGCGCATAAATCATAAATCACTCGAGGGTGGGGGCGAGGGGGGTGGGGGGATTGGCGCAGTGGTTTATGGGATGGCACATAGCTCCTAATCACCGGTTAGTTAGCACCAGAGGTCCCTATGCTAAAGCGGCCATTATAGTTAGCACCAGAGGTCCCTATGCTAAAGCGGCCATGATAGTTAGCACCAGAGGTCCCTATGCTAAAGCGGCCATGATAGTTAGCACCAGAGGTCCCTATGCTAAAGCGGCCATGATAGTTAGCACCAGAGGTCCCTATGCTAAAGTGGCTATGATAGTTAGCACCAGAGGTCCCTATGCTAAAGTGGCTATGATAGTTAGCACCAGAGGTCCCTATGCTAAAGTGGCTATGATAGTTAGCATCGAGGCTCCTTTTCCTAACTACTTCCTAACTGAGAGCACAATTCGGAAGCAACTTGCCATGGCGGACGCTGACGCACATCCGGTTTGGCGTAAGAGCTCTTACCAGTCTGCTCGTTTCGGACGCAGCCAATGACAAGGGAAGATCCATCCAGGAAAGGATACAGCCAACGATTCCAAATATCGGATCCTGAACTGTTCTGGCTTGGCTCGTTTTACGCCCAGTAAAATGACTGGCATTTGTGCCGATTACCACAGTTAACGCAGTCGACATAATGACAGATGTATTTATGAAGCAAGTGTTTAACGATCCTTATGTTGTAAGTCATGTGTCATGTTGCCAACGCTCTGTCGTGAAGTCCTGTGATAGTTGTTCATGTTTTTCAATTCCAGTTGATCAAATTGCCAAGGCATTCACTTACCCGGCAGGCGCCAACCTCATATCACGCTTGTTTAATGGAAAAGCCCTGGAGTTTGCAAAGACCAATCGCTTTTTCACGCAAACCTGTTTCCTATAAATAATGTGCAGGCCAACACCAAAAAGCAAAAGTCTTGTGGTGTCGCTTGGTATTTGGATATACTCAAACAAATATCAGCATCGGAATTAAAAAAGCTGGATCAGTCCATGTCTATTAAAATGTATTAACCTTAAAATGTATATGTCCACTTTACCATCATGTTTGAGAGGCTCTTCAGGCAGGCAGCCGCTCAATCCTCCAATAAAAATCGCATGTCGTATCTGCACATTCCTCTGGCAGGCCTCCAGACACAGTGAAATATCACCATGAGAAAAGGCTCCTATCCCGTCTGTCAGACTTCCTTTCCCCCCTCTCCCCTCTCCACCCAGGCTCAGGCAGGTGCGGGACGGCCCGGCCCGGTGGTCCCCTCGCCGTCGCCCCCCGTCCCTCTTCAGAAACTATCTACAGACTCCATTAGACGTTTATGGACACGTGTAAATCAAGCTCTGGTCTGTGGAGCAGCTTTGAAGAGTGCATTTGGGAGATAAAAGAGCGCAGTGGCGGACGACTCAATCTGAAACAAATGGAGCAGCGTTTTCGGAGGGAAATGGAGCTCAGAGGGTCCGCACCACGAGGCAGGAGCCGGGGACCGGGCTCAGGCGCACATTCAGAGCAAATGACTCCAATTTGAGCGAAAACAAAGGCCTGGTCTGTGCGTGGAAATGCAGTTCCCGTGTTCTAACGTGATGAATGAAAATACACGGGCTAACAGCTTAACAAGGAGGGCATGACCGCCTTTAAACAATCAAACCTGCTAGGGCGAAGTTAAAGGAGCAGCTGACTGAAGCGTGAGAGGGAATTCAGAGCTGGACTGAAAAGAAGTTGAATTTACAAGACAATTCGCTGCAGCTCTGACTCGTTTAAAGCAAAAGTTGTTCACTATAACGGAATGACTTTAACGTGCTGCAGCTTTGGACTGTTTTCAAACCTGATCACGCAGAGATGGACATTTACACTGGATCTACTTCAGTATTGCTTTACAGAAATGATTCTTTCACTCCACTATGGGCCTGATTTGAATGTTAAGTAGGAGTCAATGTAGTCAACGGCAGAGCGCTGAAACAGTGAGTTTATAATGGAAGTCAAGGCCACCGATGTAACACTGGGGAGAAAACATGAAAACTCAGAAACTATCAAAGTCAAGCTTGTTACTGATATGTGACATACCCAAGGGTGTTGTAAAATGTAAAAACTTTATTTTTTATTATTTCAGCTTTCTGAGTGGTTAGCATGGCACCTTCACTTTCCATCACAGTGGCCTCTATGATGCTCCAGGACAGGAGTTTCTGGTAGGTTTTCCCTGCAGATGGACGCTTTCACCAGAAATCCTACAAAACAATAGATCCTGGAGGGTCATACTGGCTTCTGTGATGGAAAGTAAAGGTAAAGCCATCGGGTCACAAAAAGGCCAATTACGCACACATATATTTTTGCATAAAAAGTTGCATAATGCACCTTTAAAAGCAGTGGAAAAAAGTAGCATATAAAGCCGCTAATGGTACACAAGACCAGTGTTTTCAAAGGGAACACAAGTTTGAAATTTCTGCAAAAACCAACCAGAAAATGATAAAATACTTTTTTTATTGCATTCTTAGAGTTGGAAATCATTGGATTTCAGCCTTTCGTAGAAAGTGAGTGAGTGCAGCAGCTCTACCACTGTCAATGAGTGCTTGCCGTCATAAGGTTCTTCTTGATAAGCATTTGGTCGAGGATCTCATGATGTGAACCTCGTTGGGAGCCTGTAGTCAGAGCATGGAGACAAGCAGCTGATGTCTCCGAAAGCTTGGACGTTCATGTGGAATAGCAAAAGAAAGACACTTTGATGTGCTCATGTTAGCAAAATGCCTTTAACATAACTCCCTTTATCAGAAAAGCAGGCGCGATGACATATTTCCATCCTTCAGCCTGTATCTGCCTTATCTACCTCCAGGCCGCTCCGATCTTAAATGACGCCGACTCTTTTGGCTCGTTGTTTTTAAATCCATCAGTGAAGCTACATCACCGCGGGCCCGTGTCACTCTGCGTTAAATCCTTTTTCGGATCAGCTTTTACTTCCCCACAGGTCAACCCTGCGCCTCAGAATAGACTTATCAAAACACACAGGACCTGTCGCAATCACCGTTCATTTGTTTGCACAGCGTCAGAAATGTTCCACAGATGAAGCACGAGATGCGGAGCGGAGTCACTTTCCATCGCCCTGTGGCCTTGGACGGCTCGCTCGCTCATTAACGTCATATCAGGGAGACTTTTGGACACTGCAGCAGATCTTACACACTCAGAGACCTTCTAATGTGGAAAACCTTCATTTGTTTCTGAGCAAAGTGTAGCATGGACAAAACAAAGGTCCCTGGTTCCATTCTGCGCAGAGGTCACACTTTCTCTTCGTGCCTGTGAAGGTTTCCTCTCCGGTTTACCATGCCACTAAAAACATGCACAATAGGCCAGGAGGATTGAGTGCAGTTGTGGGACAACGGTGGGAAATTGGTCCATGGCTGTAGTTCAGTGTGGCATGTTTACATGCATGGGTCACAACCCTGATGAAGACACTGCGCTGTCACCTCCTGGTCCATGTAGGATTAAAGGACTTTTCATATTGTAATATGGAGAGTCTCCTCCTCCTTCACACCTCAGCAGCAGCACGGTGGCACAGTGGTTAGGGCTCGTGCTTCAAAGCTAGAAGGTGTGGAGTTTGCATGTTCTCTCCATAGGTGTCTTCTACCACTAAAAACATGTACAATAGGTGAATCCTCCAGCCAGATGATGACTCCACATCTGGAGATGGGTCCCCAGCAGGCCCACCTTAATGTACCCATAGGCCCCGGGGCTTAAACAGAATTATAGCCCTTCTATAATTAGGCCTTTTCCTTGAAGATCACCAATATTTGCAAGCACCTTTGTGTATTTATCCATAAACGTTGGTCCAGGAAACCCATTTTTAATGAAGCTATATTTTTTACCAGGTCCATATCTCAGTATAATTCAAGAGTGTGTTTTATATTTCACTGTAGAATAGTCGTGTCATATGAGTGGGGAAGGAGCGGGGCTGCAGGGAGCACAGCTTTTTCAGTGGAAATAAACTGCACAGCCACTACAATGCCACAGAATTGATCCAGTGGCATTTTAATACCGCGGTGTACCTTGAAACCAGCCATCACCCCATCTTTAACGAGGAGACAATGTTATACCATGGCTAAAAGCTCCAAAAAGTTCTTTCGTTATCAATCCAATGTCTCCGACTCCAAAGTGTTCTTCAGACGGAGGAAGTGGAGAGTGCTGAGGTTCACTTTTTCTCTCTGGACAACTAAGCAACTTCCAATTGAATCCGCGGCCGAGCGCTTATTGAAATGGAAAGAAATGGAGGAGAAAAAGGGGTTGAAAAGAGCAAAGTGAGGCGGCGGTGGAGTGTGTCGGCGAAGCGGGAGCGGAGGGCGTCTGAGCGAGAGGGCTCGTGTGTGAAAATGGGATCTGTCTGGGCTGCGAGCCGCCGGAAACAAAGTGCATTTCCTCACAGCGACGAGGGAGCGCGGGGGGGCAGTGTGAAGGCGCGTTTGGAGGGGCGGCGGACTGGGGAATTGTTTTTGCACAACAGAGAACAGGTGCATTGGGCTCAGAGACAGTAGCATGAAGAGGTGATGCTACACGGTTAGATAGAAGACACGGCAACGCCACTTGGATCTGGGCTTTCTGCGTTTGCTCAGGTCTAGTTTCAGCACCCAAAGACTGACAAAGCCCTATCCTTACGGGATAGTTAAAAAAGTCAAAATTACAGATGTAATGTATTAGAACCATCACATCTCCAAAGCACTACTCATGCTTTTAATCCATTTCAAAAGTATACACTGCTTTCCAAAATTATTATGCAAATGACATTTTTCTACTGTCAACTCAAATGAGAGTCAGCATAATTTTCAAGTCTTTAACTGGTAGAGGATCATTTAAATGTGGTTGAAAAGACCTCCCAGTGAAAACAGTATTTTTTACAAAAATAAATATAGTAAAAACCTCAAAATCCACTGTTCCAAATTATTATGCAACTCATCGTTTCAATTCATTTTAAAGCTTGTAATTAACTGAAAATGGTCATTTGTTGAATTTGTAGCAATAGGAGGTCATATTTACTGAAATCAAAAGCAGGTCAAGTTATATTTTACCATAGGACCTTCTTTGAGCAGCTTCAAAATTCTTAAATCCATTAAACTTGTGAGTTTTTGGACAGTTTCTGCTTGGATTTCTTAGCAGGATGTCAGAATAGCCTCCCAGAGCTGCTGCCTCCCACCCTCATAGAGATTTTTTTTGTTGAGGCTCCAAAGGTTCTCAATAGGGTTGAGGTCAGGGGAGGAGGGGGTCCACATCATGAGTTTCTCTCCTTTTATGCCCATAGCAGCCAGTGATGCAGAGGTATTCTTTACAGCAGGACATTTTGCGTTGTCATGATGAAGAGGATTTTGTTCGGGAAAACACAGCTCTTCTTTTTGTAGCATAGAAGACAGTTGTCAGTCAGAAACTCCACATATTTTTCAGAGGTCATTTTCACACCTTCAGGGAGCCTAAAGGAGCTCTCTCCTCATGATTCTGGCCCAAAACATGACTCCGCCTCCTACTTACTGACGTCACAGCCTTGTTGGGACATGGTGGCCATTCACCAACCATCCACTACTCCATCCATGGTCACACGGCCTCATCAGTGGTCACACCGCCTTTGCTCTGCCCAATCAGACCTTGGAAGCTAAGCAGGGAAGGGCCTGGTCGGTACTTGGATGGGAGACCGTTTGGTAACACCAGGAAGCCTAGCGAATGTAGTGAGTGAGTGAGTGGTTGGTGGTGGTCGGAGGGGCCGATGGCGCAGACTGGTTGCCTCGCTTCCGTCAGTCTATCCCAGGGCAGCTGTGGCTACAATAGTAGCTTAACACCACCGAGTATGGAGTGAACGAATAGTGCAATGTAAAGCGTCTTTGAGTGTCCAGAAAAGCGATATATAAAACCAATGCATTATTATTATTATTATTATTATTATTGTTTGAAAATGAGTCCTCATGTATTTCTGATCCTCTGCAGCCGTTTCTGTTCATCAGCTTCAATTAACCGTTTAGGGGAGGCCGGATAGAAGGTTTATGCACAACTGCAGCCTCTGGAGGGTCCTACACCTTGATGTTCGGGAGACTCCAGAGGCACCAGCAGCTTCAAATACCTGTATGCTGCTTGTAGCAGCTGTTCTCTTAATCTGATGTGTTTGTCTGGCAGAAACCGTCCTTATTGTGCCTTTATCTGCACAAACCCGATTTTTTCCCCACCACATTTAAATGATCCACTACCAGTTAGAGACTTGAAAATTATGCTGACTCTCATTTGAGTTGACAATTTAGAAAATCTTAGAAAAATGTCATTTGCATAATAATTTGGAACGCAGTGTAGACCAAGACATTCAACTATTTCACGCTTTTCATCAGCAGAAAGATCCTTTTTCTTTCCCATATTGCTTGAAAATGATGATCTGCATAATAAAGTGGAACATCCTTTTTCTGTAGTTTTTCCCTTAACTGGGCTTAACCTGAAAACTAATCATCCCAGGTCTCTGAGATTAATGTCAGTGATTCAAAGACCCTGAGACACAATACCATCCATGTTTCATTAAAAAAAAAGCTTGGACGTGTTTGTTTAGATGGAGAAAGAAAATCCCAGAGACATGGCGCAGATGTCATTCACTAAGAGCTTCACACTCATTTGCACCAGGCCTCAGACAGAATGTTGTCAGTCTGTGCAAATTGATGGAGTCACACTGAAATCAGGAGCACAGAATACTGACAGGATGAAGAATATGGCAATGTAATATTATAAGGTTTGGGTATTTCTGTTTTCAAACATCATGGCATTCATTAACAAGGTCCAACATGAGGTTATTTGGACTCTTGGCAGACGATTGTCAATTCTAACGCTTTCTTTTTTCTACTTTTAACAATGTGTTTCAGAAAATACACAGCTAACATACCACCAGTGACTTTATACTGCAACAAATGATTATATAAACAACCAACCAAACAACCATTGCGGGCAGTGTGTGCTAACTTGTTATGAACTCTGACCACAAGAGCAAAGAACAAGAAGCTTCTTGATACTTGAAGCTTCACCACATGTCAATAAAATATATTCAAATCTTACACAAGGATGTTGAACAGAAAAAAACAACTTGGAAGATTGACCCATAGAAATTAGGCATGCACCGATACCACCTTTTCTAAAAACCGATACGAGTACTTTGATTTAAGTACTTGCCGATACCGAATACCGATACGATACGAGGCATTTTCTTCAACATACTGACTTTTTCACAGCAGACTGCTTAGTAATTAGTTAATTTACTCATTTACATTTTCTTGAGTAAAGTAGGCGACACTTTTAAGAGAAGTAACATCAGAATTGAACATATACTATTTTATTTGTTTTATTGTTTTTATTGCACTGTCCATCATAGACAGAACAGCTCATGTCCTAAAGCTCCTCAGTGCTTGTGCTTTATTCATTTATGTATTTTTATTTAACAATAGTATTGAGATGTTACTTATTACTGCAGATAAATGGTCTTTTCTCCTTTACTTCAGCTCAGTGTGGATTTTCTCGTGTGTTTATTGTAACTTATCCAGTAGCTTCAGCATTTTGATTGTTTTGCTGCAGCTCATTTTTGCTCAATATAAACACACTGTTTCTCTTTATTTTGGATTTTCTGAGGACTTTTTAGTCACTTGGTTAGTTTTTCAGATGAATAAGCCCCTGGGTATAAAACAGAGTAAGAATCGACAGAATTAGTTTAGCAACGTTAGCCTGTATCTTGTAAACACTGCAGACGCTGCAGCACTAACAACATTTAGCTCTGGTTAAAGAGCACAGACTCTGATTTAGGGAGTGTCGTCTGTAGTAAAGTCAGCTCTATGTGGAATATTGTACTAAACAATTCTCCAGTTTGTTCTGGTATCATGACCTCATGAATGAGTACGAGTATAATTACAAGCATGTGGTATCGGCCCGATATACATCCCTAATAGAAATCAGAGAAATGGCAATTGATCGTTGTGAAAAAATGTGCACACTAATGGTGAAGCCAGTCCATAGTTAAGTATGGCGAGTGTCCGTTTCGGTCATTTTCTGTCATTGATATATTATAAGAAGAGGTTTATAATGTGTATCTGACAACAAATCGCAGAAACTTAATTCAAAATGATTTAGCATCCATCTCCGAGGGCCCTTTTTATATTTGAGAAGTTTGATGGCTATTGCTAACGGCTAAAGTACACATTCATGGAACCCGAGTAGCTAGCTTGCTAACTGTACATACATTAGCACTGAATGCCACTTTATTTCTATGAACTGACCTGTAGAGCTATTTTAGTGTATGAGTTTGTAGTGATTCTGTCAGGTCACACAACGGGCTTTCCTCATTTCAAACAAGGCCTGGAGCCACACGACTAGAATGTAAACATCAAACGGCTTTCCCCGAGGAGAGTTACAGTTGTTCTACCACTCTGCTGGAGTAGGAGGTCAGAGGTTTAATTCCCTGAAGGTCGTCAAAAACTACATCCACGACATGAGCTACTCCTGAGCAGCCATAAAAAGGTCGCTCACTCCCTGAGGGCACACTTGATGGGGAAACATTCATCTTTCATGTCAGAATCTCAGGGAAACTTTGTCTCGGGGGAAATGTGGCAATACTTTAGCGGGAGGCGAGCCTGTTGTGCATGTTTTTGGTGAACCATAGGGAAACCATACTGAACAATAGACCAATGCTCAAGCATGGTACTCCTGACCCGGCTTTTATCACTTCTCTCCAACGACCGCCTGATACAACGTTCTAACTAACACTCGTTCAGCTGCAGCTGGATTCAGACCAGGCCATTCCAGTCAAATATGAGCTGGGCCGGCTTTTTCTGAGGTCATCTCCTTTCTGTCAAAGAAACACCTCAGACAGTGTCCCAAATCCACTGAAAGAGGCCACACCACTTCCAGATCGGTTTTAAGATGAAGATGAAAGAGATGAAGTAACGGTGTCCTTGTAATGGAGTCCAAGGGTGAAATAAAGCTTCATTTTCTCATCCATCGTCAGGCTGTCGTGGATGCTGCTTGAGTTGTGCCGATGCAGGATCACTATCTCATCCCAACACTTAACTATCTTGTGCTGTCTTATTAAGTCGGGCCCCACGTTTTTATCTTGTGCCCCAGACTCAATAAGTCGGGATCCCGACATAATTCCCCCTTTTTTTATCTCCCTCATGTCCATTCTTTCATACCCAACATGTCTTGACAAAACATCCCAGTACAGATGACAAAGAGTCCCTGACTTACTGACAAAAACAAATGACTTTTAAATTCACCAGACCTGTATTATTATTACTATATTCAAATTGATTTTATCGAATTATTATTTTTTTCCTCGTGGTGCAGCTCTCTAGCCTCTATATAAGTATGAAGCCGTTTTTTTTAAATGAAATCATAAAACATAGGAATAAAGCTGTAAAGACTTCCTAAACCCACTCTCCGCTGTACCTTCAAAGCGCCCGAAGCCTAATGTAGTGGTATGATTTCACGGTTTGAGTCTGTCCATGCCGTAAATCACACCAAACCTCATTTAAGAGCTGACATTTGAATTATGAAAAAGCTTTACACCTGAATTGATGGTTTCTTTTCCAAAGGTAAAGAGTGTAAGTAGCTCATAAATCATGGTCCAGCTGCGAGGAGACGTGCAAACACCACGCCTGCTGCACGAAGGTCCTGCGCTCGCCCACGGGAACACGCACCACACGGGAACACGCACCACACGGGAACACGCACCACACGGGAACACGCACCACACGGGAACACGCACCACACGGGACACGCGCCGCGCTGGAACACGGAGGAAACACTCGGACTATCACGCAGCCGCGGACTCATCTAACGCTTACTAACTCTCTCCCTCGTGGTGTCTCTGCATCACTCCATTTCCCTCTCGCTTTCCTCTTTTTCCAACATATTCTGTGACTATTTCCATCCATCTATACTGTGATGGGCAATAGCATATTTTATTCATCAATACCATTCTTAAATGAGCTGTATCGTACTGGTCACAGCACAAGGGTGAATGAATTTAACATATCACTTTATATTACCAATATACATTCAAATGTTAATGAAACTAGTTATCTAAAGTGCATATGACAGGTTTTAATCCCTTTGTAATGATAAATTAGATGGATGACATCTGTTAGTTTTATTTCAGTGAAGCAGCTATTTTAAAGAGACTAGATTCAAGTTGGTCATTTTATACTCACTACTGCCACCTCAGGTCTTATGCATAACTGCAGCTTCTAAGTCTTGGGAGCTAATGGAGCGACTACATCAATAACCGCAGCATTTTAAGAAGGAAGAGAGACAGTTTTTTGGACAATGGACTTTTGAGGAGCAGAGACAGCGATATCTTTAACGAAATGGATTTTAGCCGTGGAGAGGGAGGTGAGCGGCTTCACACACGCTGACTTCATCATAACAGTGGGTCCTGGAGCGTCCTGGAGGCGCTACGCTAACCACCCATTACAGACACTGGGTCACTGAAAGGTCAAATACGACATAAAAAGTTGCATAATGCGCCTTTACATTTTGTTAGCCACATAGCATAATTGCCTAAGTCATCAACATTTAAACATGACCTAGGCAATTATGCTATGTGAAAAAAAGCATGAGGCATGACACGTGAAATGCGAAGGGAAAATAATGCAAGTCTGCTTTCCAAGCAAGAACAAACATTATGCTAATTTTGTAATCGTTTAGTGTAATAATCGAAATTGTAATCGAATTTCGATTAATTGCACAGCCCTACTCTGCACCCTCTCATCCACCCGTCTCTGCATCTCCCTCTCTTTGTCTGAAAGAGACTAAACCAGATCTGTGGATTTACAAACCAAAGAAAAGAGTGTGTCCATTTGAAGCCTTTAAACACATTTCTAACATCCCAGCTCTTCAGAGACTTTCAGGAGCCGCCATACAGACGCTCCTTCATGCAGCAGTTTGGGTGGGTTTTCACACCATTTATTTAGGATGGAGTGGAAATTAAAATAGTGAAAAATACCAATGTCTGTTTTTACAATTTATTACTCTGTCCTGTAAATCTATGTAGCTATCGATGTGTCTATCCATCCACCTCCCCCTCCCTCTCTCTTCTTCTGCTGCGTTAATGGAACGACTGTCATCAGGATCCATCAGATCACAGGGAGTTTTCGTGGAGAGTAAATGTTTACGGCGCCCTGGAGGCTCGTAACAACAGGCAGGAGTCTGACCCGGCAGAGAGACAGAGAGACAGAGAGACAGACAGAGAGACAGAGAGGCAGAGAGGCAGAGAGACAGACAGAGAGACAGAGAGGCAGAGAGGCAGAGAGACAGAGAGGCAGAGAGACAGAGAGACAGAGAGACAGAGGCAGAGAGAAAGAGAGACAGAGAGGCAGAGAGGCAGAGAGACAGAGAGGCAGAGAGACAGAGAGACAGAGAGACAGAGGCAGAGAGAAAGAGAGACAGAGAGGCAGAGAGACAGACAGAGAGACGGAGAGACAGACAGACAGACAGAGAGACAGAGAGGCAGAGAGACAGAGAGGCAGAGAGGCAGAGAGGCAGAGAGACAGAGAGGCAGAGAGGCAGAGAGGCAGAGAGACAGAGAGACAGAGAGACAGAGAGGCAGAGAGACAGAGAGACAGAGAGACAGAGAGACAGAGAGGCAGAGAGGCAGAGAGGCAGAGAGACAGAGAGACAGAGAGGCAGAGAGGCAGAGAGGCAGAGAGACAGAGAGACAGAGAGGCAGAGAGGCAGAGAGGCAGAGAGGCAGAGAGACAGAGAGACAGAGAGGCAGAGAGGCAGAGAGACAGAGACAGAGAGACAGAGAGGCAGAGAGGCAGAGAGGCAGAGAGGCAGAGAGGCAGAGAGGCAGAGAGGCAGAGAGGCAGAGAGGCAGAGAGACAGAGAGACAGAGAGGCAGAGAGGCAGAGAGGCGGAGAGACGGAGAGGCGGAGAGGCGGAGAGGCGGAGAGGCGGAGAGACGGAGAGACAGAGAGACAGAGAGGCAGAGAGACAGAGAGGCAGAGAGACAGAGAGGCAGAGAGGCAGACAGAGAGGCAGAGAGACGGAGAGACGGAGAGACAGAGAGACAGAGAGACAGAGAGACAGAGAGGCAGAGAGACAGAGAGGCAGAGAGGCAGAGAGACAGAGAGGCAGAGAGACAGAGAGACAGAGAGACAGAGAGGCAGAGAGACAGAGAGGCAGAGAGGCAGAGAGACAGAGAGGCAGAGAGACAGAGAGACAGAGAGGCAGAGAGACAGAGAGGCAGAGAGGCAGACAGAGAGGCAGAGAGACAGAGAGGCAGAGAGACAGACAGAGAGACGGAGAGACAGAGAGGCAGAGAGGCAGAGAGACAGAGAGGCAGAGAGGCAGAGAGACAGAGAGGCAGAGAGACAGAGAGGCAGAGAGACAGAGAGGCAGAGAGGCAGAGAGACAGAGAGGCAGAGAGACAGAGAGGCAGAGAGGCAGAGAGACAGAGAGGCAGAGAGACAGAGAGACAGAGAGACAGAGAGACAGAGAGGCAGAGAGACAGAGAGGCAGAGAGGCAGAGAGACAGAGAGGCAGAGAGACAGAGAGGCAGAGAGGCAGACAGAGAGGCAGAGAGACAGAGAGGCAGAGAGACAGACAGAGAGACGGAGAGACAGAGAGGCAGAGAGGCGGAGAGGCGGAGAGGCGGAGAGACAGAGAGGCAGAGAGACAGAGAGGCAGAGAGGCAGAGAGGCAGAGAGACAGAGAGACAGAGAGGCAGAGAGGCAGAGAGGCAGAGAGGCAGAGAGGCAGAGAGACAGAGAGACAGAGAGACAGAGAGGCAGAGAGACAGAGAGACAGAGAGACAGACAGAGAGACAGAGAGGCAGAGAGGCGGAGAGGCGGAGAGGCGGAGAGACGGAGAGACAGAGAGACAGAGAGGCAGAGAGACAGAGAGGCAGAGAGACAGAGAGGCAGAGAGGCAGACAGAGAGGCAGAGAGACGGAGAGACGGAGAGACAGAGAGACAGAGAGACAGAGAGGCAGAGAGACAGAGAGGCAGAGAGGCAGAGAGACAGAGAGGCAGAGAGGCAGAGAGACAGAGAGGCAGAGAGGCAGAGAGACAGAGAGGCAGAGAGACAGAGAGACAGAGAGACAGAGAGACAGAGAGGCAGAGAGACAGAGAGACAGAGAGGCAGAGAGGCAGAGAGACAGAGAGGCAGAGAGACAGAGAGGCAGAGAGGCAGACAGAGAGGCAGAGAGACAGAGAGGCAGAGAGACAGACAGAGAGACGGAGAGACAGAGAGGCAGAGAGGCGGAGAGGCGGAGAGGCGGAGAGACGGAGAGACAGAGAGGCAGAGAGACAGAGAGACAGAGAGACAGAGAGACAGAGAGGCAGACAGACAGAGAGACAGAGAGGCAGAGAGACAGAGAGGCAGAGAGGCAGACAGAGAGGCAGAGAGACAGAGAGATGGAGAGACAGAGAGACAGACAGAGAGACGGAGAGACAGACAGAGAGACAGAGAGGCAGAGAGACAGACAGAGAAACAGAGCGACAGAGAGACAGAGAGACAGACAGACAGAGAGACAGACAGAGAGACGGAGAGACAGACAGAGTAACAGAGCGACAGAGACAGAAAGACAGACAGACAGAGAGACGGAGAGACAGACAGGCAGAGAGACAGAGAGGCAGACAGAGAGACAGAGAGACAGAGAGACAGAGACATCTCTCAGTCCTTGTCCCAATAGGACATGCTTGGAACAGATGCCCTAACCTGCTGTTCCTTTCGACGTGACGGGTGTGTCCAGCCACCCTGCGAAGGAAGCTCATTTCGGCCGCTTGTGTTCGCGATCTTGCCCTTTCGGTCGTTACAGATTATAGTAGCACTGTATAGCACTGATTAAAAGGTAAATAAAGCGTTTTAAGGTTACCTAGAACCGTCATGAGGCTCTCAATGTGGAATCATTCACCCATTCACAGTGTCATTCATGCAACAGTGTCAGACACTGAGGGAAGTGTCTTGCTCAAGGACATGGCAGTGTGCACCTGCAACAAAACTCTTCTCAGGATCAGGTCATTGTTTGAGAAAGACAATTAAAACATATTTGTGACTAAAGCGCAGACTCTTTTTGTCCCGCGCTGAGACGACGCCCAGGAGCCGCTGCAGATGCTGCAGAAAGTATATTTTTTCTGTAATTGGTTAAATTCTGACAGCCCTGAACGGCCGAAAGTCCTCGCAGCACTTCTTAAATCGAGGCCGAGGCGTGCGCTGACCTCACGTGCACCTCGCGCCCTTATGGATCAATGGACCCGCGCCTCAGAAAGAGCGGTCCATTAGGAGGAAATATGTGTCCGGCCGAGGTCATCAGAAAAGACTCGTCTCTGATAGTGTCAGAGTGGAAAGTGAGACGGAACGGGCCGCGCTCGTCTTCATCGGAGTTTGAAAAGGACAAGGCGATTCTGAAATATGGAGTCCAGCTGGAGAGGGGCCCCAGGGGAGAAACCGTCAGGGGCCCGGAGCGTGAGAAACCCAGAGACACGAGCCGATATGGGGAGTCAGAGGAAGAGATGACGACGGGATAAAAGTTCACATGCACAGGACTGGGTCACATGACACTACAACACTCTGTCAAGTGTCATTCAAAGGTTTCATTCATATTTCCAGGACCAGACGGCATTTTGGGGACTTTTCAAAAGGTCGAGGCAATGTTTTATAATAGCAGGGTCTTAATTCTCATTATCCTTATTCACATTAGGAGAAACGTTCCTGTTACTCAATGGCAAATTCTCAGATCTTTTCTCCATGCATTGTATTGTATGCATAAATGCATACAATATTCCGAGACAGTGATTAGAAGCACAGGACAACTCACAAACACGTCAGCTTACTGTCAATGGACGATCGAGAGCTTTTTTGAAGGGAAGATCATGCTCACGCTCTGTCAGGGGTCATCATAGGGTGAGCGGCTCCACACAGTGCCCTGTGTGACTTCTGTAGTTAGTTAATGACTACATAGTCAGCCTGCTTCAGCATCAGGCCTGAAGTTCATGAGTTTTAAAACACACCTTAAAGCTGGCATCAGGGAAGGAGGTGATTCATGTTAGTTTGTGTTAAATAGCCATGGAAACATAATCTACAAAACCATGGGACAGAATAAAAGCTGAAGTTAAATGAAAGGAATAGGTCACCATTTTGACATACTGAGATATGTACTTACCTGAGCTTAGACGAGTTGATGTGTACCTGTCTGGTCTTTGCGAATGCCCTCAGTCATGCAAAAAGACCAAAGATGGTGTTAGCATTTGGCCTCTCCCAATGTATTCCTATAGCTCCAAATGGGGGTGAAGTTGGAAGCAACCACGTTCCTCCATGTGCACACACAAAGACCAGACAGGTACACATCAACTCGTCTAAGCTCAGGTAGGAACATATCTCAGTATGGAAAAACGGTGAACTATTCCTTTAAAGTACAAGCTAACAAGCAGAACAGTTACACGAGCAAGTGGGGTTCAGCCGTTTCAAAAGTTTAACTGTGAATTCCGTAAAGCAGCAAATTTGCAAAATTTAATTCTGTATATGGCAGAAAAACAAAGCCTATACTTTTTTTTCATTCATGTATGTAAATCTGAAGTTGCTGCACATTCATGTCATTGAGCAGAGTCAAAGTCCCATGTACTTCTCACACATGGAAGAAGCGCAGCTCTAAAAACGCACATCAGCAGTGAACACAGCAGGGAGCGTGGGGCCGCTTGTCCCCTGACCCGGCCCATCGCGACCGAATGGAAATCAAACACAACCCAAAGAAATGGGTTCTCAGTTTACCGAGCCAGCCGGAACCCGAACCCGCGCTGCAGCCGGCCCGTTTACTGTGGAGAAATGGAGCTTTTGTTTGCACAGACGGGCCGCTGAGGACGCCTCTGAAATCGCTTATGGACTCATCAGGAAACGAGGAGCAGAAACCATCACGAGGCTTTACTTTCACCACGTCATGGACAACTCTTTCTGTCAAACTAAACCCAGGCCCAGCTGCTCTCTGCTCAGGTCAGTGAGAAGCTCTCGCCTTGTTATTTTAGCTGTGCCTTGCTTTTTGCTGCTGCATCGTTTTTATCTAACTGTCCCAGCCTGCGGCACATGTGCTCTGCAGTGTTGCGCACATTTGGAGCAGAGATCAAAGTTATAGACTGCATCTCTTTCTGGGCACAAGGAGGAAACCAAACATGCTAATGATACGTTTATCCCACAAAACATTCAACAAAACATAGTCATGTTGAGTGACATGTATGGATGCTTAAACTTCGTAACGTTCATTGTGTCTACTTGTGTTCTAGTATCACTTTTTTGGTTCGTTTTGTCAGACACTAAGGTTAGAGATGTTAAAGATCTTTTACCTTTACATGTTTCAGCCGCCATCTGCAGGCCGTCATCAGAAGTATCACCGGCGTGTGGTGACGTGTCACTTATCAGCTGTTCTTACTTCCGAGGCGTGACCAGTCTGACGGTCCCAACAGGTCCGACAGACTGGTCACGCCCCCTGCCGCCCGGTGGATTCAGGGCGACAGGGGGGCGTAATCATTCTGATGACGGCCTGCAGATGGCGGCTGAAACATGTAAAGGTAAAAGATCTTTAACATCTCTAACCTCAGTGTCTGACAAAACGAACCAAAAAAGTGATGTATGGATGCACTTCTATGTATGCTTTTGAACCCGGGGGTTGACCCTGCAGGTTCCACACTTACATCATTACAGGGGGCGCTATAAACTGTGTGGGCAGAGAACTCCTGTCAGTCAGTGAGCAGTCGTCCATCACTGCGCACTGTGGAGCGCATTCATTCCAGCTCCAAGAACAGGTGGTGCTCACCAGACCAAACTTTGACACAACTCGGGCTCCGCGAGACAAGCCCATACCCAAGGTTGTTTTCATGAGAACGATCGAGCTGAGATTTGGACAAAAAAAGTGCAAGCCAAACCAATATATATGTAAATATTGGTGGGTAACTCATAAAGCAACACCACACATCCAATAAATAGTCAAAAAGTATAATTAATCATAATATTTTTATCACTTTGAAAATGAGCAAACCAATGTGTGTGTTTGCTTTGAATATCTCAGCTCTCTAAGACCTGACTGTGACTTCACTGGGAGTGTGACGTCTCCAGCCCGTCTCCATGGAGATGTGACTAAAGGCAAAAATAGGAGATTTAAATAAGTGTGGAGCAGGTTCGTATTGGCAACAGGACCTGCCTTTAACTAGATAAACACCTTTAAGCAGTCTACAGTAAGAACATTGGATACATCCTCGTGAAAATCGGATGGCATGAGATCTTGGCCCATCACTAGCTACAACTGTTACAAACGCCATGACGCCAACACGTGCACCTGCTTCCCATCAACTTAAAACATGCACAACGGGCTGATCCTCAAACCGACTGTGCTCAGGCAGAGAGTATGTTCAGTCAAGAGTGAGGCGACTGTATCACTACAGATTTCAGATGCAGATTTTTGGATCTTGTTTGGGGAAAGTTCTTTAGTTGCTTTGGAGAGATTTGAATGATGGTTCACTGTGGAATTCCAGCCCATAACTCTGCAGAGCGAGGGCTTTGTTCAGACGGACGAGTCCATAAGTCAGGCTATTGTTTGGCTCTGTGCGCTCCTAAAAGCTTTTTTAAAAACAGATGTGAATTAATAGGCTGATGAAAAACACAGGAGGTCGACAGCGACAACATCAAGTGAACGCTTCACACATTTAAAGTAGACCACGTGTCAGAACGGCAACAGGAAACCAACTCAAAGCTTCTTAAGTTGTGTACTCTGTAGTAAAATTCTCTCTTTTGATTCGCTGTGCTGATTTATTTTCAACAATGGCGTCTCATCCCATTAAAGGCTTTGTGATTTAGTGGGAAAAGCTGTTAATTTGATGTATTTTGTTGTTATCAATGAGACTGGCGCAGTGTGTTGGAGGACACTTAATAATCACATAGTGTTGTACATTTACAAGCTCCTCTTAGCGCTGCACTGACTGAAGTCATTATTCACTTCACATACTTGTGTGTACTCACAGAGGCCCCTCCACAACCACAGCAAACTCTTCCCTAAACAGTCGACTGATATGGGTTTTTCTTCTAAACTGTAAAATGTGTCAGTGTTGAACTGTGACATCAGGGGGCGCTTTATTAAGGGGGCTGATTTGTTCATGACATTAATGTTTAGTCGGTTCTTCAGAGGGAGCTTGCTTGAAGGACAAAAATCAGCAGAGACGGCAAGTCAAACCAGAGACCGAATTTCAATGCAGTGTTTCTCCTGAGGGAAGCCTGAGGCCGAGGAAGTCGTGGAGGCTCAGTTTAAGGCTGTGACAGAGCTCTGTCCAATGCAAAAAACAATCACTGTCACTTTCTGTAGATATCGGCCTTTAACTGATATTGTCAGATACCGATATATCGACCCGATGCAGATGGTGGTGACGTCTTGAATGAATCTGAAGACTTCACAGAGCATGTCATAGCCTGGATTGAAACAGCGGCCGTTTCTGAATGACGTACCCACTGAGCCAGTTCGTTTATTTGGACACTGCATATCAATGATCAGGGACTGGAGTCGGAGATTGGCTGATTTGAGCTCAAAGCTCATTTCCGTCCGCAGTTCCATGGAGTTCAGAACATACCAGCAAACACAGAGCAAACCTGAGACCAGAAGAGGGCAGTACGCAGTTACATTTGTACTGGAATAACTTTTTAAAGTAACTGCACTTTTGATTTTTCATACAGTGCTTTTTACATCTACTTGAGTAATATTAAAATGAAGTATCTGTACTCGAGTTACTGAGTAAAATCAAATGAGTAACTCGTACATCTGTCCAGGGACTACAGATGAAAAATCACCTTTGGGCTAATTTCGGTGCATTGTAAAAATGTTTATTAATGTAAAGTGTTAATGTACAAAAACAGTGGATTCTTCTCCACTGAAGGCCTCAAATAAACTGACCAAGGTATTTCCAGGAGGTAAATGTTTGATCTCCGTCCGCTCAGCCCTGGCTGGTGCGATGTGAGTGTATAAAGACACAAACCCGTGACCATCCCTGTGTTCAGTCCCGACACAGATTATCACAGCACGTTAGAACTCCAAACATCCCCGGCATGTGCGTACGATAATATTAGAGCGAGAGCTGACGCCGGGCGGCAGATAAAAGAAACGCTCGTGTTCCGTGCCACAAAGGTTAGACGAGGCAAACCGGCGGCCAATGAGGCGGCACGGGCGGGAAACTCTCCAGGAACAACGGGAACCCAGGAGACGACGAGGTCAGCAGAGATGGTCCCACACAAACCAGCGATATGTTTTTAATATAGGCTGATGGACGGGGACACACTGCAGCAAAAGTACTTTTTCATATGATGACATCTCATTTTTCACGTGGAAACTAAACATGACCTAATCCTCACAATAAGGTCTTTAAGTTTTGCATTGACTCAGTGTTTCTCTTGTGAATTCAACTGTCATTTACTGAAAATGCATTTACATCACATTGTAACAACAACATCATCTCCACTTTAGTAACTCCAACCATCTTGGACTTTACAATGTTTTGAAGGTTTTATGAGAGGGATTTCACAATATCAGACTCACCTTGAATAGGGTTTTAAAATGCCGTGAATTGTTGACATTGGACATTCTTAATAGTATTAACGGAATGACCATCACTGAAGGCTGTCCATTTACAGACAGATGTGAACTGCAGCATAAGAATCTATTATCTATCACAGGAAAGAGATGGAGCATGTTTGAATACTCACCAAGAGTATTCATCAGCGTTACAATATTATACTGTCTTAAAGGAACAGGCCACCGTTGTTCCATACAGAGATATGTTCTTCTCTGAGCTTAGACGAGTTGATCCGTACCTGTCTGGTCTTTGTGCGTGTGCAAGAGCGTGGTCACTTCCAACTTCACTCCCGTTTGGAGCTATAGGAATATGGTGGGAGAGGCCAGATGCAAACAACATCTTTGGTCTTTTTGTGTTACTGAGGGCACACACAAAGACCAGACAGGTACACATCAACTCGTCTAAGCTCAGGTAAGAACATATCTCAGTATGGAAAAACAGTGGTCTGTTCCTTTAAGAGTCTGTGCCATGTGTCGGTCTGCAGAGTCGGTTCTATAGTTTAGGACGGCTCTGTTTAATGCGTCATTCGCCTGAACTTTATATTTTTATATTTATAGCTCTGTTTTACTGCCTTATGTTGGGCTATACAAATACAATACAAACCTTCTGTTGGTCTGTAAATGCAGTAAATTAGAATAACTGCCTTGTATAAAATGTCTCTCTCAAAATGGCTGTAGTGAATGTCTTGAAATAGGCCTCTGTCTCTTTAAGAACCTCTGAGCCTTTAGACACGCCCCCTCCACACGCTGTCTGTGGCATCAGTGGGGAGGGGGTTCTGCTGAGGAGCACTGGTTGGTTACTCGGCTCGGAGGCGTCTCCTGGAGGTGGGGGCGTTCCTAGGAGGACTCAGGCAAACCTATCCCTAAAATGGCCATCAGAGTTTTTACAGATTACACAGAAATACGTGAATGTGCCAAGGCAACACTTCAGCCATGTTTTTAATGAGGGAGTGACATAATAACATGATGTAAAGCTTGAAAAAGTCCATTTTGCATAACACCCCCCCTTTAAGTGTTTTTAATTCATGACATTTTCCCAAAATTCCAAGGTACAATTTCCATTGAAACTTCCGGGGACTGTATCGGGAATTCTCCGCCCCCTAGTCTTGATCCCCCAAAATCAAGGCAAAACTAATGACTGACTTACTCAAAAACAGAACACATTTCCCTGAACAATACTGTGCATCAACAAAACCATCTATCAAAACCTGGTTCTGTGCATTATTTACATTTGATTGCAGAGATTGTCGGCAGTTCAGCCCATATTATACTTTTATGACAACACATTTTTCCTCATATTTATGTCAGCAATCTCTAAAGGTTTCACATTTATACCTGTACATTTGTGTTGCATTAGGTGCAGTGTTAATTTGACAACATATTTTAATTTAGTTTTAGTCTTTTGACGAAAATGTAATTTGATTTTAGTCTAGTTTTAGTCAAAAAAATATCTTCAATTTTAGTCTAGTTTTAGTCGACTAAATTTAAGACGAATTTAGTGGACTTTGCATTGATAATATTCATTCTAATCATATTTAATGTCGTTCCTCTGCTTCATGGAGCTGCTCCACATGAACAAAGCTCAGAGCTGATCCTTTAACAGAGGATTTAAATGATCTGAGGCTCTTTCAGACGCTCAATAGAAGTTTGGATGATTTTAGTCTCTTCCTTTCATTTTTATTTAGTCTTATTTTAGTCGACTAAAATATCTGGACATTTTAGTCGTAGTTTTAGTCTCACAAAAAACTTTTAATTGAGTTTTAGTCCAATTTTAGTCGTCAAAAATAACACTTTGACTAAAATTAAGACTAAATATTTTAGTCGACAAAATTAACACTAATTAGGTGAGTAGAACATTTGAATGAGGTGTAATTCACATCTCCATGGAGACGAGTCAGTGATGTCCCACGACGAGTTCGGAGTCAGAGGCAAAGTGAGCCGCTCTCACTGGAGACACATGGTTTGTTGTTTTCACAAAAATAATTTAACTTTTATGTACTTTTATGCCATTAGACACTGGAGTCCACCGCTCACGTTAGAAAAGCCCTGACCACATGCCCTGTGTTTGTGTGGATTACGGTCACCTCCATGTAATCCTGCGTACTTGGTTCCCTTTACAAATATTCATCTGTGTTTCATCGCTCATACACCATCAAACGGGGTAATCTCCCCGCGCTCTCCTCGCCACGCTCCATTTAGCGTAATCACGGCCCAGCGCCACAGCTCCGGCGGCCGGCCCAACAGCCGACGAGAAGCACATGGGCCGAATATCGATCACGGGGTGAGTAATGTCCCGCTGTAGAGACGACGGCACAGATCTGTCCACAAGTGTCCCTCTGATAAATGTCCTGAGTCAAACCAGAGTATGCTCACGACCCCAGCCACATATGGGAGTGTACGAGCCCTCTATAGAGGCGCTCACACTATTTGTGCTAAAAAAGTCAGAAAGAGTCAATATTCTCTGCCAATACTCTCTCTCTCACACTCTTCTTCCCCGTATACTTTGTTAAATGCTTAATGTCACATTTGTCCACATCTTTCCCATATCACCATTCCCTTGGACTTCCTTCAAATCTGTGTTCAGCCACATAACGGACTTTGTAAGTCAGTGCCTCGGATCGTCTCTCTCCTTATTCCGTCTAAACTAGTCGTGTATCTGAATAATATAACACACTGCACTGGTGATACAATTATCGAGCCTGACCAGCCAGAACACACACTGGTCCTACGCGTTATAAAGACGTGTATCTGGAATCCGCAGGTACATTCTTGCTAAGTACACTTAAGAAAACATTTTTTCCTTATGGTTAACTCGGTTCTGGTCGTGAAAACGTGCTCTGTGATTGGATGGAAGCAGGAGTGGACGGCTGGTCAGTCAACAGTTTATCTGGGACAAGCACCAGAAATGTCAAGTGCAGCAAGAAAACAGAAAAGCCATTTTTACACTGCAAAAAAAATCAGAATAGTCAGCTATGCAGATTATTATGCTCCAACAAATCCTAAATCCAAAATACTAAAATTAAATGACTTAGTTGATCTTAGCACAGCTGGCGTTATATACGGTTCATAACCATAAGCTTCCTGAATGTATTCAGGAAAGGTTCAAACCCAGAGAGACTGGCTATAATCTCAGTGGAACTCATGTTTACAGAAAACACCAAAGCCAGATGTGTCTCAGTCAAAGGAATAAATCTATGGAATATTCTGAATGACACCTTAAAAAACTTTTAAAAAAATGTTCAAATCTAATGTAATTATCAGTTATACAGCACTAGGACTAAATCACATATAAACTCTCCTGTGTACACTATATTTTGTCTTTATAATATAATTGAGTGATTCGAGACAAATTTATCGATGAATGTGTGACTTGTGTGACTGGTGTGAATTAACTTTGTAACCAATGGATACACATTTTGTTGTCCTCATCTTGCACATGGTAAAACTGCTGTATGCTGGTGCTGGTTGTAATGAAGCTGTAATAGTGTTTGGCTTTAGAAAAGTGTTTCACTTCAGCCAAAGCCCTTTTCAGTCATTGTTTCAGTGTTTTCATGTTTTGTAGTTAGTCGTGTCTGTGTGAGGACACTGACTGAAATAAACTAAACTAAACTAAGCAAACAGACATGATAACAATAAGTGGCACTCTGCAAGCTAACACGACCTACTTCCTGCTCATATCCCAAACCCAGCCGAGCAAGGCCAGGCTCTCGCAGTCACACATGCACTTCCTTTTCAGCCATAAAAGTCGTTTTGAGCACCGTCGAGTCCTCGTCTGAGGGGAACATGGGTCCGATAATCACCGATCGCTGGTCAAACAGTTTAACCCGGCAGTGCGCGGTGGTCGCTCCACACTCACCGTGTTGAACCCGGGGAAGAGGCTGAGGGCCGAGCCGGCGTCCAGGGGGAAGGGCAGGAACTGTTTGAGCGCCATGGCGGGCTGCTGGACCGCACTGGCCAGCGGGGGGCGCACCAGGGCGGGCATCAGGCCGCTCTGACAGCTGGTCCCTGTGGGAGACAGGAAGGGGACACAGTGAGAGGGGGACGGAGACAGGACCGTGTCCAAACGTCCCACAGAGGCAAGCTGCTCGCGGACCGCGGACAGGAGCTATATTTACCTCCTCCTCTGACACTCGCGTCACACTCACTCATTGATGTTTTTGATTATTATATTTGGGACATTTATACAAACTATGATGTGAGAGTTTGAATGTTTTCTCATTTTATAGATTGCACATAACTGAGCGCCTGGTCCTGACATGTGACGGAATATCAGTAATATTAAATGATCCTATTTTCCCTGAAGTCTCTCCCTTTGCTGATCTCAGACAATAATCTCGATCCCTGGGCCGTCACTCTGACCAATGAGACGAGCTTTCTGTGAACCGGCCTGTCAGGTCCAATCAGGAGGGGAGGGGAAATTGTCTTTGAGTCTCATGGTTCTTTCTACAGGTAGAAACAAATCAAAATTGTATGCGTTTCATGCCTGGACACAATATCTTTAATGCCACAAAAAGAAGAAAATCAAGGCATTTACACATGTGTATTCAAACCAGCAAACAAAAGACGGAAAAAATAGACACTGGACAGCAAAGTGGTCACAACAGGCACTGATTTGAAGAAAATCTATTGACAATGACATGTCAAGAGGAAAGTGGTCCACATGAGCAGAGTCTTAGCGATGGCAGAAGTACAGGGAGAACCTTTCAAAGCCAGGCCCGTCGACTCACGAGTGTTTTTGGGGCTTTTCTGTAATGCACTGTTGTTTTCTTTGCCCCGGGGCGTCTGTCAGTCGCCTCTGAAGCCGATCCGTCGCTCCCAAACAATACATCAGAGCATAAACCTGAGCAATGCGATGCCGTCAGCGGCTCGCCCTGTTATTATCGGCGCTGGAACACATGTCGTGGTGAGTGATTTCATCGGAGCGTTCCACCTGCCCTGCTCCAGGACAGAGGAGCTGCACCAACCTGAACAAGTCCTACCAAACACAGAAGGACGAGCGGGAAACATGTGAAGGCCAGCACTGCAGGGGAAGAAACTTTAGCTGCTCAAAATCTAAATGTATTACAAGGGGTCAAATTTGCTGATATTTTCAGTGACCAAATCTAGATAAGGGTCAGAGCCAGGTTTAAAGTGAGGGATTTATTTTATTGCATGTTGGTTGTAAAGAGCGATTTTGGGTTTCGAATAAACTAGTCATCCCCGGCTCAGTAGATTTATTTGGGAAACTGTCATTTCAAAGGCGTTTCTTTTTTTTCTCACATTGTACCAGACAGAATCTCCATGTCAGTCGCTCCACACTTTCCAGTTTCTTCAGAGGGATCTTTTAATATCTTATTTCTAACCTGATTTATTGAGTTTTGAATTTCAAAAAACAAGGTGAAATATCAATTTTTACAGATTTTCCCACTAGGAAACAGATTATTTTCATATACTCTTTTTTTTTTTTTTTAATCTAAAATCTCTCTGAAAAAGACTTTGTAACTAATATGTCAGAAAATGAAATCATAAATTTAAACCTGACTCCATGCATTATTCAGATTTTGTCGCTGAAAATGTAGGACATTTCTAGCCTGACATAAAGCCAGACTGACTTTATTTATGTATTTATAAATACAAATAAACACATTCTGGAATTGTGGTAATAGGACGCAATTTCCAAATCCAGACTGGAGGCGGGGCTAACGAGAGCGAACCAATCAAACACAAAGCAACTTCCAACGCCAGGTTACAATCCGGTGTAGCTTGTTCATTAACATGCCCTGTCCCGACCAAATAAACTGATAAATTAAAAAAAAAGAATGTTTGTAGCATTGTAAATGTAATCGAAATCGCAATCTCTAATTTGGTCAATCTCAATAATCGTAAAGGACTTCATAATGGACAGGTTTACAGCCATTTCTTTGGCACAAACAGTACCTCGTTTGGGAGTTTGGACGAGACAATGGAAGACTTTAGTGCGTTAAATGAAACTGGAGGAAAGCAAGATGAACAGTATTTCATTTTTCATGAATAATCAAGATCGATCAATATGGGGAAAATAATCGTGATAATTGTTTTCCCAAAGTCTCCCGGTCCTAATAAAATATAAATATTTAGGAGCTATTTGTTAAAGCAGACGCTGTTAACTCATTATTTTGATTTTAATAAAGACATTTTGTTTCTTGTTTAAATTTTAGATGCTTGTTGTCGTGATTTCTTAAACTATGGCATGATATTATTTTCATTTCATTTTCATTTATTTCATTTAAAAGTGGCATCTTACAATCACTACAATTAAAACTATGACGCTATGGGAGACAATTATCTAAAACTAATCTCAACATTGACCATGTGTGGAAAATCGATGTTTTCACCTCAATATATTTAGCAAATATTTATATTTGCTAAATGCCAGAAGAATCAGAGATAGAATTTTCAACTCGCTTTTTACACAACCAAAAGTTTACACACATTTCATTAATATTTGGTAGCATTGCCTTTAAACTGTATATTTTGGGTCAAACATTTTGGATTTCCTTCCACAAGCTTTTCACAACAGTTGGATGAGTTTTGGTCCACTCGTCCAAACAGAACTGGTGTAGCTGAGACACATTTGTAGCCACCTTGCATGCCTATGCCTTTTCAGCTCTGCTCATGGATTGAGATCAGGACTTTGTGATGGTCACTTCAAAACATTGACTTTGTTTTCCTTAAGACAATTAGTGACCAGTACTGACCGTTTGCTTTGGGTCATTGTCCATTTGGACCCATCTGTGTCCAAGCTTTAACTTCCTGCCTCTTGAGATCTTGCTCCAATATTTCCACATAGAGTTCTTTCTTCATGATGTCATCTATTTTGGGGAGTGCATCAGTTCCTCCTACAGCATGATGCTGCCCCCCCGTATTTCACAGTTGGGATGGTGTTTTTCCTCGTGACGATGGCCATTATGGCCACACTTTTTTTTTTGTCAGACCACAGGATGTGTCTCCAAAAAATTAAAGTCTTCATCCTTTTTTTATTTGCAAACTCCAATCTGTCTTTGATGTTTCTTTTGGAGTCAGAGCTTCTTCCTCAGAGTTCCCTCTCATGTCGGTGCAGGACTTGTTTCACTCTGGATAATGACAAACTCTGACCAGGTTCAGCATCTTCACCAGGTCTTTTACATTTGTTCTTGGGTTGATCTTCACATTTCAGACACAGAACCCGCCTTCTTTCTGATCTGTACTGGACATTTACATCATTGTTTGAACCAATGAACCTGAACCTTCAAGTGTCTGGAAATTACACCCAAGGATGGACCAGACTTGTGCTTCCGAGGTCAAAAACACTAAAA
The DNA here is from genome assembly GCF_951799975.1 of Gobius niger. NCBI lineage: Eukaryota > Metazoa > Chordata > Actinopteri > Gobiiformes > Gobiidae > Gobius > Gobius niger. Next base: position 36,259,029 of record NC_136859.1, read on the forward strand.
AAAAAGAAATCCATCTCCCATTCTTCTGGCATTTAACAAAAAATAATAATAATAATAATTCTAATTGACCTGAAGTGTATGTAAACATATGGTTCTCACTGTAGTTATGCCTGCAGAGGGCACACTTCTTCTTCTTTTGCTCCTATGACCAGAGCACCAGAACAAACAAGAAACTTTTTCAAGTTAGCATGATGTAGCCTGTTAATTGAACTTTTAATTTGGTCATGTGAGGGTTTTTTTTTAAATGTTGTGGCTGTAAGAATAAACTCAAATGGCCTTAAAAACATTAAAAATTAAATTACTTTTGTTCAAAGGTTTTCCTCTCATTCTCTGATGTTTGCAAGTCTTAAAAAGCCAACGTTTGCATATTAAAATGTCATTAAAAGTCCTGGGATTTGACTGGCTGTGTGAGTCATGCCATCTGTCGGAGAAGCTCTGCTCCTGCGGCTTCATGTGGAGGTTTGTTCTGAAGCTGCTGAGCCACGCCTCACTGTTCAGAGGAAGCAGCAGGAGCTTCTGATGCTGCAGGGACATGACATCACTCACATACGCACACGAGGCGCCGCACAATACGCACAACAACAACAACAACAACAACAACTACTACTACTACTTTTTTGCCCCATTTAAAAAAAAAAAAAACGTATTTTTTGCCACAATTTCTCCAAATTTCTCTCACATTTCTCGACATTGGACATGAACCCAACATTGTAAATTTGCAGATCTTCAACACATTATTGTGTTTTCTGGTTCTGGAAAGGTATCAAGAAAAGGATCGTTCTGGTATCGGTATCATAAACCAAGTATCGTTAAAGTACCGATATCGAAAACAAATATAAAAGTGCCCAGGCCTAATCCTGACACATGCCCCGCTGCAACAACACGGTCTGAACTGAGCTCATGATCCATAAAACATTTACTTTGGGTTCAAGTATCTGACGTAACTATTCTTAAAACGCATGAATATATTTGCAAACTTAACAACTTTCAGACTCTGAAGCGGCAACATGAACCGCTCCACATGCGTCATGTTCTTCCAGATTAGCGTTGGATTCTAATAAGCTGCAGTGAAGAGCAGCCAGCGTGCAGCAGTAATGTGTCCACAAACAGTTCTTCAGTCTGTTGTGAAGAAGCAGCGACACGTGAACGAGACAGAGCAGTGAAGAGTCAATTTAGCAGAATCGTTGAGGAAACGGGCGGAGGATGCAGCGGGCCGGAGCACAATGGAGCGGGACGTGTTCCAACAGAGGCGCATTCCAGCCTCTGGCACCGCTTACCTCCGCTTCAATCTCCCTGTCGGAGGGAGAGAGAGAGGAGAGAGGGGTCCTGACCTGAGCTTTCAACTCACAGTCAGCCTAACCAGAGAGAGAGAGAGGGAGGAGAGAGAGAGAGGGAGGGGGGTCCTGACATGAGCTTTCAACTCACAGTCAGCCTAACCAGAGAGAGAGAGAGAGAGGGGGGTCCTGACCTGAGCTTTCAACTCACAGTCAGCCTAACCAGAGAGAGAGAGAGAGAGGGGTCCTGACCTGAGCTTTCAACTCACAGTCACCCTAACCAGAGAGAGAGAGAGAGGGAGGAGAGAGAGAGAGGGGTCCTGACCTGAGCTTTCAACTCACAGTCAGCCTAACCAGAGAGAGAGAGGGGGGTCCTGACCTGAGCTTTCAACTCACAGTCACCCTAACCAGAGAGAGAGAGGGAGGAAGGAGAGAGAGAGAGGGGTCCTGACCTGAGCTTTCAACTCACAGTCACCCTAACCAGAGAGAGAGAGAGAGAGGGAGGAGAGAGAGAGAGAGAGGGGTCCTGACCTGAGCTTTCAACTCACAGTCACCCTAACCAGAGAGAGAGAGAGAGGGAGAGAGAGAGGGGTCCTGACCTGAGCTTTCAACTCACAGTCAGCCTAACCAGAGAGAGAGAGGGGGGTCCTGACCTGAGCTTTCAACTCACAGTCACCCTAACCAGAGAGAGAGAGGGAGGAAGGAGAGAGAGAGAGGGGTCCTGACCTGAGCTTTCAACTCACAGTCACCCTAACCAGAGAGAGAGAGAGAGAGGGAGGAGAGAGAGAGAGAGAGGGGTCCTGACCTGAGCTTTCAACTCACAGTCACCCTAACCAGAGAGAGAGAGAGAGGGAGAGAGAGAGGGGTCCTGACCTGAGCTTTCAACTCACAGTCAGCCTAACCAGAGAGAGAGAGGGAGGAGAGAGAGAGAGAGGGTCATGACCTGAGCTTTCAACTCACAGTCACCCTAACCAGAGAGAGAGAGAGGGAGGATAGAGAGAGGGGGGGGTCCTGACCTGAGCTTTCAACTCACAATCATTCTAACCAGAGAGAGAGAGGGAGGAGAGAGAGAGAGAAAGAGGGGTCCTAACCTGAGCTTTCAACTCACAAAATCCTTTAAACCCGTGTGTGTTGAGTCAGACTGAAGGATCCCTCAGTATAAAACATGTAGAGTGGAGTCCTTCGGTTCTCCTCAGGTTCGGTGGTGTTCACAGGCCGCTCTCCTCGACCTGGTCCCCGTGTCTGAAGCTGCTCTGACTGAGGCAGAGCCGGGAGAGAGAGAGCCCCATTCAGAGTAATGATCCCGAACGGTCTGTGAAATCAACATGGCTGCTCAATCTCTTCCTACGAAGCCTGTGTCTAAAAAGGGGCCCTTTGGAGTCGCCTCTGGCCACCAGGGGGGGGTATTACAACAACGTCATCTCCCATGAGGACCAAAGAGAAGGGCTTTCTTGGCCCATTGGACCTCGACATCAGTCTGAGTTAATATGCAGATGAGTGGGGCACGTCTAGACCCCGCTGTATACAGGATGATCCAGGGACACATGTCAGCTGACTCAGTTTCCCACAAATCGAGAAAGAAGAGGGGTTTTCTTCCCGCTTTTTTGCAGAATTGTTCAGTTGAGATCACGAAGAAGCCTCACCGTGTTTTAGATAACAGTATTGGTATATTTAAAAGCGTTAATACTGTTTGTCGGAAAACGGGCAAATGCCGTGGGGGCGTGTCAATGTGTGTATGTGCCCGACGGAGGCCCTGCTGGAATACTGCAATACTACTGCAATACTACTGCAGAGAGAGGTGAGAACAGGCCAAACGAAAAACCCTGAGAGGTTAGACTCAAATGTTCACAGGTTCTTCAAATATGATCAGATTTCCATGTGTTTGGAAAATCTTTGGAAAGCTTGGAGACTACACTTTCATACGTTTTTAATATATATTTATATATATATAACCCTTCCTGGAACCGCCACCTTAACGTGGTGGAGGGGTTTGAGCGCCCGAATGATCTTAGGAGCTCTGTTGTCGGGGGCTTCGTGCCCCTGGTAGGGTCTCCCAGGGCAAACAGGTCCGAAGTGACGGGTCAGACAAAGAGCGGTTCAGAAGCCCCTTATGAGAGACCAACAGGCCCGTTCATGAGGCCGTCCACCCGTGGACCCACCACCTGCAGGAGCCATATGGGGCTGGTGCAATGTGATTTGGGCAGCTCCAGCAGCTGCCCCCACGACCCGGAAACGGACAAGTGGAAGAAAATGGATGGACGGATGGATGGATATATATATAAAATGTGCCAAAGAAAGTCCCCTACACCACAGTGGTCTGTGCCTGGCGTGTGACAGAGCTGTGTTCAGTTTGAAACAATGATGAAGTGTCAGTGTTAACCCACTGAGGCAGGTCATTGCCCCAAATCCTCCTGTCACTTTAAACACAGGCTTCAGTGCTGTACGTGATTAAAGTGTCCGTCACGCGAGTCCAGACACAACTCAGAGCCGCCGCGCCCGAACACTCCAGGACATTAAAGAGGCGCAGCTTAGGAAAGTTTACAGCCGGTTTACAAAAGGAACTGTGTGGGCATTGAATGTTACGCAAAATCAACTTTTAAAAGCAAAACGTCTACACGTTATAATGTTGTTCCCCGGTCAAAAACAATATTGTACTTTCTCTAACAACAAACAGGAAGAAAGCGAGGGAGAAGTGTTTGAAATGAACTGAGGAAAACATGCATATGTAATGTCATTTAAGCACTTTATTTCTTTCAAACCCTGCGTAGCATTGACAGTCACTTCTGTTCTTACGTATATCCTATTATTTTAGGATTATGATCTATTAAAGCGATTCAGGGTTTTTTTTAGAGCCAATGTTCCGAGGACCCTGGCCGTCCCGAGGCTGCAGTGAGTCACTTCAGTTACGTAAGGCGCCGTGTGGCTCTGGACCGTCCACTCGGCCCAGAGTAAAACCCTGTGACTGCGGCCCGATCAAAAGCTTTCAGCCTGAGCAGGAGCGAGCCACACAGAGCCCCTCTAATGGTTTAGCATTTCTCTGCTGAATAAACGTTATTTTATAACATCCTTTTTGATCATGAATTATGGACTTTTGTTCATTTTCTAAAGCGTTCCACACAAACACAGTTATGTAGTTACGGACAGTGAAAAACTTTGAGAACCAAGTATCTCCTCGGGACAGGAAAGTGTCCACCTCTGCTGTCTGCCAGAAAATATACATGGTTAAAATGTTCATTCACGTTTTTCATGTTTAATGTTTGAAAACATCAAACCTTAGTGACAACCTTATGACACATGATCATAGATCATGATTGGAAGATTGTAGCCAGTTTTCTTTAGTTTAGAACTTTCACTTCCTTATTGAACACTGACAGGAAGTGACATAGACTTTCTTACAGAGTTATCCTTCTAAATAGGTCATATTTCAGGTTCATTAATGCTATTTTAGATCCATCCTCAGCAAGCTTCGTAGCAAATTTCATAATCCTGTGTCATCTCAAAGGCAATGACAAAGCCATAACGTAACGGTGACGAGCTGAAAGTAGCTCTGTGGTGACTGAGAGTCACATGACTCATGCTGCCCCTCTCTCTCTCCTGTACTCCGGTCTGAGTCTGATACTGACAGGAACAAACCAATCAAAGTATAATCTTTTGATGCCTGAGTTCAAACAAGAAACAAAAATATCACAGACTGATCTGTCTGCACAGGTACGGTGTGAAACTGTCATCTAAATCTACTATGTTTAAAAACAAAGCAAAGGGCTTTTTTGGACAGATCGTCTCTATCCAGGGAACATCCTCATAGAATGAATCACCTGGATGGCTGAGAATTCACACTGTCACAAAATGACAACAATATTGATTGTTTATCAGTTAAACAGAAGGTCCAGGGCAACCTTCTATACAGAATGTGTTGCCCGTGTGACAATATGAATAATTGGGGGTGAAAAGAGCTTCATCTGCTCCATGACCTTCCACAGGCCTGAATCGGCCTCTCGGTCCTTGACAAAGTCTGTGGGTTCATAAAAAAGCCAGAGTGATTTATAATAGGTCTTTTATAGCAGGTACAGACACCCACAGTCCGCGGCTGCGCTGATGGCACCGGGTCCTGAACAGAGAGTCTGTCTGTGGAAATATCACACGCACCAACCTGTGTCTCCTGCCAAAACACAACTGCAGGAATTCAACGTAAACCCTGGTCCAAAACGACGCTTCTGTGCTGCATTTGTCTGAAGGTAAACACGTGATTCTTTACCGCCAACCGCTCGTTCCCATCCAGGATACGGCTATTTTTGCATTGAGAATCCATCGGAGACAAGATGCCAGGTCACTGGATTCTTGGGGGAAGTTAACTATTTCCCTGAAGCTTAAAATAAACAAGTTACACAGTGTTCGGATGTAGCAGCACCATCCAAACCCTGACCTCCAGTTTCTGTTCAGACAAGGACGTCTTCAGAGGAGAAAGTCTCAAAAACACATCCCCAAAACACGTCTCTATAGGAAAAAACATTTGTCTTTTCCAAGAACATGACATCAAGCCTTTAGGCCGCCAAAAACAGTGAATCAAGTGATAGTCTGTGAGACTGCAAAGTGAGGAGAGAGTGAGGATGAAATTTGAAAGTAAAAAATCAAGTTCCCCCCTTCCCCTCCTTTTTTCAGAGCAATGGCCCGGGGATTCGGATTATTGTCTGAGATCAGCAAAGGAAGGATTTTAAAAAACATAATTTAGTTTTTCTTCGGCTACGCCAAATTTCAAACCTAAATCTATTCAAGTTGTAAACTTCCCTTTTATTATTGTATATATTTATTCATTAGAAGAGAGGTAGAGAGTGCTGCACTGGATCACCAGGCTAAAGCACAAATCTTAGTGTGAAAAAAACTTACAAAAATCAGGTGCCCTTCAGGCTTGGAGGGCATGTCTGTTTAGAGAAAACTGATTTATTTATTATTTTGAGTAATTTGGAGCTCCAGAAAAAAAGTCTGAAATTTAGAAAAACAATCAATAACTGAAGTCCAGAGTTGATCCCGTCTACAGCAGAGAACGAGACGTTCTCAACTAGAGAAAAACTAAGTGTGGCCCAACTGAACTTTATATCTTTCAAGGTTCAACGTTGATATTCGCTCCAAAGACATGAGTGCAGCAGGTGTCGTATGTAAGCAAAGATCACGCAGAAGTTCCACTTCGTCTGATGGAGTAATCCCAACAACACTTCTCAGAGGTGCATCAAAATGACCACTGTTTACAGCGGGACTCGTTTAAACCTTTGAAATGCATCATATGAATACGACTTTGTGCCCTATGAATGAAAAGAGGCTACACCTGCCGAACCAAGTCATGTTTCCAGCTAAAACCTCGTCATTTCTGCTGTTCTTCTTGTGTTCGCTTTGTTACGTTTGCAAAATTGCATTAAAAAAAACTGATTAAAACCAATTTTACAAAAATAAGATCTGGTTCGAATCGCTCACAATCAAAACGATTCGGTCACAAATGCTATATGACGGCGCAAGAAAACGTCCTTTTTGGAAAACAAAAAAAAACGTATTTCTTGCTTGGCACAGTAAATTTGACAATTTTAAAAAATAATATATTTCAAATATCAGCCCCTGCTGTCAGTACATTGATTCAGACGGTTTTCAAAGTTTTGGTCCACTGGTTTCAAGTGTGTTGGGTTTAGATGTTCCTCTGTTGGTCTTCAGAGTTTGTGGACGATGGTTACACACCAGGGCTGCAGATAATCACAGGCTAAAAATAAGGCAAGTACACTCTCAGGGAGAACAGTGGCCAGGGAAGGCTTCTCTCAAAAAAATCCACTGAAGTTGTTTTTTAGGGGTGAAGATGGAGTCATCATGAACAATTGGATGAAGAGATCGTCCCGACGTGCCAAAGACAACGGCATGTTTTCGAGCAGGGAGAGCGCAGACAAACGCCTTGTATATTTTCAAGTTGTAACAGTCTTGCTGAGCCTTTCTTTCTTTTGGACACATTCCCTGTTTCCTTGAAGGCATTCACCTACAATAAAGTCAATTTGCGATTAGGAACGACAGTTAGAAAAATAAGCCTCTACGGCCTCCCACACCCTCCTTCAGATCACCACGCTCTTTTCAAATAAGGACGTTCCCACGCCCCGTCCTGTACAAATCCACACAGAAAGATCCCTCACAATCATTCGACCTCGTACGCTCTGAAATCCCCTCTGGCCTTGGATCAACTGCAGATGCTAATTGCCGCGCAAAGGGCAGCTCACATTGTGGAGGACGTCTGTGACGCTACATGGTCATACCACAGCAGTGAGTGCTCATGAAACCGCTGGCTCTCAGTCAAGTGTGGCCTCCCATTTGTGCCGACGCCACACGGTTCGGGCGGCTGTCGGCGTGTTGCCACGGGGGGCAGGGTGCAGATTGATGACCGGGCGTATGGCGGTGATCTGTCCACGTGTACGCCTCCCCCCCCATCAGGGAGCGCACTGATGTAACCGGAGACGAGCGCAGACATTTATAGCACTGTAAAAGTCAAGTGCGGGATGGAGGTGTGTGTGTGGGGGGGAGGAGGGGGAGGGGGGTAATAACCCAAAGTGAGGACAGGACAGGACGGTCAGACCCCTCATTTGACTTTCATTAGATATATCATGTCAGCATCACAAACCTCTCCACTGGCTTTATATGTTACACATAAAACTTTGATGATAAATATTTCTCAAATGCAAGCAGTGAACACCCCTGACGCCCTCGCCCTCACTGGTGTCCGACACGGCCCGGCAGAGGTCACATGGGCTGAGCAGACCCAGGTTGTGCATCTCCTCTTCTACTGCTGCACGACTAACCTTTATCGAATCAAAATCAGGGTTTTAGCTAACCTGCGAGTCAGATTGGGTCAGGGGATTTTCATTTCATCACGGAGTGGATTGAGGTGGTCCAAAAAATCCAATCGCCCCAATCACAAGCAGCGTGTGATTCAGACACACTTTATGGAGCTGGAGAGGGAAAGAGTGTGAGAGAGCACCACATTTATTACACAATGATTAAAACTAAAATGTTTTTTTTCCTGACTCCATGAAATGCTTCTTTGCTTCTTGCAGATTTGTATCTTGTTGCTGATGAAGCTGAAATGTAATAAATAAGCACCATGATGTTTAACAGCAGTGTTTATATGCAGCTCAATTGCATGAAAAATAGAACATATGCTTTCAATAAATATTAAAATCGCAAATCAAATCTAAATGCAATATATCTGTCAAAGTGGTGCAGCCATATCACCTTCTGATCAGTCTGATGGAAATCTGCTTCAGAACCACTAAGGTCCAAGGCAAAAAAACAATGTCTACATTCAACGACACGGAAATGTGGAGAAATGTTTCAATTACTGAGTTCCAACAACTGTGTGCGAGATGAAAGAGGCAGAGAGCCCTGCATCGGATCCAAAGTGTAAAGACATGATTACCGTAACCATTTAGTGAAACGCTCAGCTCTTCACACTCGGAGGGAAGCATTCTGATGAGACAGAAGAAGCTGAGGCAGTGTATTTGCGGAAAAATTAACTGCAACACTTTTGAACTCAGAGCTGATTTGGCTGTAGAACTGTGCGCTGATATAACACAACTGACATGAGAGGTTCAGACCTCCCCTGAACTAACTTATTACAGCAGAGTGTTTTCTCTGAACAGTCAGGCTGCAGCTCACAGACTGAATACAGGGGTTGAGCAGAGGGGGGAAATGTGGGACTCGGCCCCTGAAAGAAAACTAAAAAATAAGTCTCTATATTTATTATACTAACTACACTGGAAAAAATGCCATCTCATTTTAGATAAAGGGCTTGAAACGTGCTTGAATTAAAACAATTAATGCTGATTTTGAGAAGGTTTGGACTGTCTTGAATCAAGAGCCAATGGAATTGTTAAGGGAATTATTTTTTCTTCCACTGAGAACTAGAGCTTTTGTCTCAAAGGCAAGAAAAATCATTATTTTTCCCTTGCCAATAATAAAGTCCAACAACTAACCAAAATGTGCTCAAAATATCGTATCAGCAATCTATTGTTAGCGAGTACGTGACCATACACGTATTGTATTGAGGTTTTGTCTGAGTAAAAAAAATGTGAATTGATTGATTGATTGAACTGTAGAACTGACTTCAATAAATCCAAAGGCTCCACCGTGTGGTCCAAATGTCCACTTCTCTGACCTCACGGGGCCCTTTCCTCTTCCAGGAACAGGCTGAAACAATCTGCTCTCACAGCCAGACATTAATAATTCATCTTTAACTCCGCCACGGCCCGATGTCCCGATCCGATCTGTTTCTTTGTCCTCTTTACGAAGCACAAATCCAACAATCCCAGATAAACTGCGGAGCTTTGTGATTACGGAGGTCTCTAATGAAGCGCTCTGTGGATGATTGTGGCTGAACTCAGAGACATCAGCTCAGTGACCCCCATTACACCCACAGGCTGCGCACGGGACACTCCGTGTTACAATTAACCTCTGGGGGAATGGGAAGTGATCTGCATGTGTGCTCGGCCCCACCACTGAGCCACTGAGACAAATGCAAACCTGACCCTTTCTTAACTTATCAACCAAGTTTAATGGTGTTCACTCGTCCAAGACTGACCTGGAGAAGTATTTTTGATTCATTCTCAGGTTTATTCTCTAATCCTGTTCACTTTGTTCCTGCTTCATAGAAGGAACACCCTCCATTTATGCAAAACATATCAACCCTAACAATGTTCATGCATTCAAATTGGAGCCAGCCATTGAAAACACTAACACTGTGTATAAGGATTTTTTTTCCACTGGCTATTGTGTACATGAAGTAAACTTTTACCACTAAACTCTTAAATTATTAAACCAAAAGATAACAAATATTATTTCCTTTTAAAGAAAGAAATCTCAGACATCCTGGTCGATGGTAAGCAGAGTCTGTTAAATCGATACAGCTGGACTTTTCTTTCCTCTTATGGAATTTGGTTGGTCCCAAAACATTGGTCGGTAAAGAAAAAGTTGCTGCTGAATTTATTCAACGGACTGTTTACGGTTCACTTTTACAAATTCCAACATTGAAGTGTGCAGGCGTCTCCCAATGACGACAGAAGCTGTGCGTGTGTTTTTAGAGCCTTTACTCAGAGACAGAGCAGTGACCCCCATTACTCCCTCCATCGGCACAGAAGGCCCACAGTCAACCGCCGCACCAAAGTCACTTTTCTAATTAACCTCCACAAACTGACAGACAGCCCAACGGGAGGAAAATGGGAAAATACGTTTAAGTGGATCAGGCTTTCACCCATGTATATACAGTAACCCTTTGAAACAGGAGGATGTCAGTAGGCCAGGCACGATTCTTCAAGTTCAAGTCTTCTAAGTCCAGGCTCTAATTTATAATTCTTTATTCATCCCCAGTGAGGAAATTCCGGTGTCCATTAGCGTATATTCCAAATGCATCCAAACATAATACACAACATCAAAAAGTTATACAACATATATGTTATATAAAGGTACTAACATTAGTAAGTGCACTTCAGAAAGCTCCGTTGTCTCATAGCCCTGAATAAACGACCTCCTGAACCTCTCCATCCTGCAGTGCACTGTCACTGTCACTGTCGCGGCTTCTCTGAGCGACCACAGTCAGGGGGTGTCCACTCCCCTCTACATCACTCACTGACACACACCTCCTGACCAGTTTGTCCAGCCGGGTCCCCTCCCTGGCCTGTATGCACAACAGCAACAACTGATAGATAGAAAAGAGCAGCGTCTCATTCCAGACAGTGAAGACTTCAGCCATGTGAGTCTGCTCTGTTCTGTTACCACTGTCCAGTTTGTGATCCAGGTGGACATGCAGATATGTGTACGCTCACATTTGAACAGGTAGATGTCCACAACCATCTCCTTGGTTTTCGCTGTGTTAAGCCCAATGGGCGAGGAACGTGCTTCTCTTTGGTCCTCGAGGTCGGGAGCAGACATTCCTGAGCTTCCCACCTTTTTGTCCTTTCACATGCTCTGTAGGAGCAGCCATCATGGATTCTTTCTCAAATCTGTTGGACAGTTGGACGGACTGTGGATAGACCAAGGGACAGACTGAGGGACAGACTGTGGGTAGACTGTGGGACAGACTGAGGGACAGACTGTGGGACAGACTGTGGACAGACTGTGGGACAGACTGTGGACAGACTGACGGACGGGCTGTGGATAGACTGAGTGATAGACTGTGGGACAGACTGTGGATAGACTGTGGACAGACTGAGTGACGGACTGTGGACAGACTGTGGGACAGACTGTGGATAGACTGAGGGATAGACTGTGGGACGGACTGTGGGACGGACTGTGGGACAGACTGAGGGACAGACTGTGGGACAGACTGAGGGACAGACTGTGGGACAGACTGTGGGACGGACTGTGGGACAGACTGTAGGACGGACTGTGGGACGGACTGTGGGACGGACTGTGGGACGGACTGTGGGACGGACTGTGGGACAGACTGTGGGACGGACTGTGGGACGGACTGTGGGACGGATTGCGTGCTTCTCGTGAGGACCCAGAGGAACATTGGTCTGAGGCGGCGCTTCCCTCGGTCTCGCTCCAGTTGTGGATTAGCGCTCTGGGTCTGCGCTCTCATGACTGCAGCGCTAACAAACACAGCTGTCTCCGAGCGGCGGCCAACAACAACTGCAGCGCGTGGGATAATCCGAGGTTATCCTCCGCAGACGGGCGGGAGTGAGAGGGGGGGGAACGGGGGGGTGATCAGTGCTACATCTGCACATCAGTGGGATTTCACACAATGTACTGACAGTACGAAGAGTCAATCATTCCAAGTACTTATATTTGACCTGCGACTGCCATCAGGCCAAGATCGAGCTCAAATCACCATCAGACCGGCTCAAAATTGCTCTAAAACAGATCTTAATTGCACCAACTTAAATGTGTTTCTAAAGAATAAAGTGAGGAAAATTCATCAGAGAAAAATAAAGTCTAAAATTGCAGATGAAGGAGGTTTAGGTGAACTTTATTGTCCCCGCAGGGATATTCGACCCATCGACCCATCCCTCCAAATGTGGAGCCAGGCTGGAGAATGAACCGATTGTGCACCATGCCCCCATTGAGGTCTTTTTTAGTCTTCACTGTGAATGACCGCAGTATTCCCTCTTTAGTTGGTGATGAGAGAAACAAAGAGAGGAAGTCATCATGAGTCCTGACAAAACTTCAGTGATGGAGCTGACACAGGCAACAGGGGGACTGAGGGGCCCCACAGAAGGGGGACTGAGGGGCCTCACAATAACTTTATAAATGTAATAAAGTCATAAAAGTACTTCATTTGAGTTGGTAAATCAAAAATAATCTGAAGTATTTTTACACACACACACAAAAAGCTAATGAATTTGATCACAAACGTCAACTTATGTGAAAAAAGATGCTTTTTTTCTCATTAATTTTAAGTCCACTGGCAGATTATCATAATGTGCCTGTCGTGATATACAGTGGGATGCAAAAGTATCCGCCCCCCTTTAACTTTACGACATTTTGCCATACTATGGACCACAAACAGAAGTATATTTGTTTGAAATGATATGTGAAAGACACACACTAAGTGACACACGACTGTGAAGTGAAATGCACACATGATTTTGAATTTTGAATTTTGAATGATGTGCAAAAGTACAGGCCTCCTTTCCTTTTAATGCAACCAACTGTCTTCAGAAGTTTCCTGATGATTTCTGAATGATCACATGTTGACCTAATGACTAAATCGAGTCTACCTGTGTGTAATCTAATGTCAGTTCAAATACAGCTGCTCTGTGATGGTCTCAGGTCTGTTAGAGACTATTGTGGAGCAGAAGCATCATGAAGTCCAAGAACACACCAGACAGGTCCGGGATAAGGTTATTGAGAAGTATAAAGCTGGGTTAGGTTATAAAAAAGATTTCCAGAGCTTTGAACATCTCTCAAAGTACAGTTAAAAACACCATCCAGGAATGGAAAGAGTCTGGCATCACTGCAAACCTACCAAGACCCTGCCGTCCTCCTAAACTTACTGACCGAACCAAGAAGCCCATGATGACCCTGGATGAACTGCAGAGAGCCACAGCTCAGGTGGGGGAAACTGTCCACAGAACAACTATTAGTCGTACACTGCACAAATCTGGCCTTTATGACAGAGTGGCATTTTTGAAAGAAAACCATAAGAAGTCACGTTTTCTGTCTGTGGCTTAGAAAACGGGACTTCTTATGATTTTCTTTTAAAAATGGCTTGTTCTAGCCACTCTGCCATATTTATTTAAAAAAATTCTAAATCATGTATAAATTGTGTGTCTTTCACATCAAATTTCACCAGCAGGTGCTTTTGTTTTTGAATCCAGTTAAAAAGTGTAGTGGAGTGAAAGGGTGAGACGTGGGCTGTAGTGAAGTACAGTAAGTGCAGCATAAGTGCGAGGCTTTACTGTTTACTTTCCACCTCTGTGATCATTTGACTGTGTAAACTGTAATTCCTCATAATCCGGCCGTCTCGCTGACATGTCCCGGAGCGCGGCGCGTTAGCTCCTGCTCTCACCGCTGGAGCCCGGCCGTAAACACAGCTGTCTCTGGACCTGAGCCCGCCGTGATTCCAGCGCGGCGGATTAGAATCGGAGGTTAGCGCCGCGGTGACATCTCGCTGCTGAAGCTCGGACACGACGCAGGGAAAACAAAAACATACTTCGCTGACGCTTTGAGTTTCGCGTCGGAGAAAGGTCAGGAGTCGCTTGTGTCGATTTTACGACGCAGCACTGGATATAAATCACTTGGACAGGAAACATTCGGCAGCGTTAAGCAAACACACACACTGACAGGGCCTTTCTGATTCCTCTGAATCAGTTTCACGCCTCACTGAACTATTAATGGGACCTCTTACCTTCAAAGGCCCTTTTCTCAAAATGAAAAGTGAAAAGTTATCACATTCTGGCTTCACTTAAAAAAGCACAAACACCACCTTTTACAGTGTTGTTCGCCAAATGTCTAAAAATGATTTGTCTTTTTCATTTGGATTTCCTTTTATGCTTTTTACTAGCTGAGACCCGGCCTTCAGCTGGGCCTCGCTAGTCTCCACATGTGATATTCTGAGATTATGAGTGATTACAAAGAAATGTCCAACCCGTCACACAGTTCAGCTGTAGAACAGTGGTTCCCAACCCATTCCAAAAACTATGGCCACTACAAATGTGTAAAATAATGAAGGCAAAAAATAATTGCAAACAAACAGCAATTAGAGAGTTTGATGCACCCGTGCTCCTTTCTTATTAACTACAACGACAATATGTTCGCTAAACTCAGGGAATAGAATTCAAGAGATAGTGGAATAATTATGGATAAATATGAGGGGTTGAGCTCTAACGGTTTGGGTCACGGTGCAGGACCCGTGGCTTGGTGCATCATGGTAGTGTACAATAAAACAAATAATGAGTAGGTTTTGAACTGAAATAGCCTAATGATTGTTGTTAGACAGTATTTATAACCTTACAACAAAATTGGCAATGCTTTCAAAGCTGCTTTAGAATAAAATGTACCTCTGGGCTCACAATACGTGAAAGCAAAATAGAAAACAAATGGTACAGCAGCAAAGTAAAAAAAAAGAAAAAAACTACGCAGTGCAGGCCATGTGCTCGTGAAGTTGTAGTTTCATTTTCGCTTTCAGTCACACGGAGGATAAATCAGTCGGAGCAGCGCGTTTGATTAGAGGCTCGTGTTGGAGCAGGTTTTGGGCAGGAGAGACTTAAACAAAGACACGCAGATGTGTTTTGGAGGATGTACCTGTACCTGTGCGGAGCGTCTACAGCTGCAGTTTAGGGTGAGTGACGATGGCACACAGCGCCCTGTTTGGATGCGCGCGCGCACACACATAGACGCCGGCGCACGCACACACACACACACGCACACACACACACACACACACACGCACGCACGCGCACACAGGCCGGTTTGGATGCACGCGCGCACACATACACGCACGGACGCTCACACGCGCACACACACAAACGCGCGCGCACACACACATCGCCCTGGGTGAATGCGCGCACACGCACGGCAGTCAGATCTCGTGCACTCGCGTTTTTGTGACGGTGGGTTGTCCTGGGACAGCAGCACCGCGGCTTCCTGGTGTTCCCAAACGGTCTCCCATCCCAGTCCTAACCAGGCCCGTCCCTGCTGAGCTTCAAAGTCGGTATGGGAAATAAACATGGCGGCGCCCAGGCGGCGGCCATTGAGATAGCGTTTTCTATAATAGATGTTGCTCCTTGTTCTCTTTAGCTGATTGCTAAAAATCATCCATCAGTCCATCTTCTTCCACTTTATAGAAAACTTGCAATACATTCTTTCACTGTTATTTGTCATTTATCTACAAGATCAGTTTCAAATGGTTTCGTACTTCCCGATGTTTTTCATCTGTGAGTGTGAGTGTGGCCTCGGTGTCGCTGACCTGTTTTCCTGTGCACGGAGCAGCACTGATTTCTCGCTCTGACTGCGCCTGAGTCCGCGAGCCGCCGCTGGAGGAGAATATGAGGAATTCCTGCTAATTGTCCATTACCAGAAGACTCCGCGAGGCTGGAGTGGAAAGCAGAGGCACTTCATTATCCGGACTTTACTGCGCTGGTGGTTCAGGGCTGTTGTAAAAAAACAGCCAAATAAAACAGGATGCTGCCGTTCGTACGGCTGTGCTGCGTGTGGCAGTTTGGAAATGGTACAGGATAAAATAGTTTTATTTCATTAAAGATCAAGGTCATTATCGGTGATTATTATTATAAACCTGTGATTACCTGTTAATGAAGTGTCCAGTATAATAATGATATATAATAATGTTCATCTTATTTGATATTGACATTTTCTGCCACTAAAATAATATACAAAGTTAGCTTGCAGTTCTGTGTCTATACACGTCTATATTGTGTCTTCTCAAAGTGCCTCAGTGGATGTGGTGACGTGCTCCTGTGGCCACGGCTGCCCTGGGTCTGACAGACAAAAACAAGCCTGTCAGACTACAATAACAGCTCCCTCCATCACTCACTCACACTGACCACGTGTGACACAAAATAAATACATTCTGGCAAAGACTCTGTATAAAGCTCTGGTCTAAACAGCTGAAAGGTTCCTCTGGCTGCACCTCTCAGATCCTGAGTGACAGCTCTGTTATCCTCTTTTCTCCTCAGCTCCTCGGTGACAGCTCTGTTCTCCTCTTTTCTCCTCAGTGACAGCTCTGTTCTCCTCTGTTCTCCTCTTTCTCCTCAGTGACAGCTCTGTTCTCCTCTTTCTCCTCAGTGACAGCTCTGTTCTCCTCTTTCTCCTCAGTGACAGCTCTGTTCTCCTCAGCTCCTCAGTGACAGCTCTGTTCTCCTCAGCTCCTCAGTGACAGCTCTGTTCTCCTCAGTGACAGCTCTGTTCTCCTCTTTTCTCCTCAGTGACAGCTCTGTTCTCCTCAGCTCCTCAGAGACAGCTCTGTTCTCCTCTTTCTCCTCAGTGACAGCTCTGTTCTCCTCTTTCTCCTCAGTGACAGCTCTGTTCTCCTCTTTCTCCTCAGTGACAGCTCTGTTCTCCTCTTTTCTCCTCAGTGACAGCTCTGTTCTCCTCTTTTCTCCTCAGCTCCTCAGAGACAGCTCTGTTCTCCTCTTTCTCCTCAGTGACAGCTCTGTTCTCCTCTTTCTCCTCAGTGACAGCTCTGTTCTCCTCTTTCTCCTCAGTGACAGCTCTGTTCTCCTCAGCTCCTCAGTGACAGCTCTGTTCTCCTCTTTCTCCTCACTGACAGCTCTGTTCTCCTCTTTCTCCTCAGCTCCTCAGTGACAGCTCTGTTCTCCTCTTTCTCCTCAGCTCCTCAGTGACAGCTCTGTTCTCCTCAGCTCCTCAGTGACAGCTCTGTTCTCCTCTTTCTCCTCAGTGACAGCTCTGTTCTCCTCTTTCTCCTCAGTGACAGCTCTGTTCTCCTCTTTCTCCTCAGTGACAGCTCTGTTCTCCTCTTTCTCCTCAGTGACAGCTCTGTTCTCCTCTTTCTCCTCAGTGACAGCTCTGTTCTCCTCTTTCTCCTCAGTGACAGCTCTGTTCTCCTCTTTCTCCTCAGTGACAGCTCTGTTCTCCTCAGCTCCTCAGAGACAGCTCTGTTCTCCTCTTTCTCCTCAGTGACAGCTCTGTTCTCCTCTTTCTCCTCAGTGACAGCTCTGTTCTCCTCAGCTCCTCAGTGACAGCTCTGTTCTCCTCTTTTCTCCTCAGTGACAGCTCTGTTCTCCTCTTTTCTCCTCAGTGACAGCTCTGTTCTCCTCTTTCTCCTCAGTGACAGCTCTGTTCTCCTCTTTTCTCCTCAGTGACAGCTCTGTTCTCCTCTTTTCTCCTCAGTGACAGCTCTGTTCTCCTCTTTCTCCTCAGCTCCTCAGTGACAGCTCTGTTCTCCTCAGCTCCTCAGTGACAGCTCTGTTCTCCTCTTTCTCCTCAGTGACAGCTCTGTTCTCCTCTTTCTCCTCAGTGACAGCTCTGTTCTCCTCTTTCTCCTCAGTGACAGCTCTGTTCTCCTCTTTCTCCTCAGTGACAGCTCTGTTCTCCTCTTTCTCCTCAGTGACAGCTCTGTTCTCCTCTTTCTCCTCAGTGACAGCTCTGTTCTCCTCTTTCTCCTCAGTGACAGCTCTGTTCTCCTCAGCTCCTCAGAGACAGCTCTGTTCTCCTCTTTCTCCTCAGTGACAGCTCTGTTCTCCTCTTTCTCCTCAGTGACAGCTCTGTTCTCCTCAGCTCCTCAGTGACAGCTCTGTTCTCCTCTTTCTCCTCACTGACAGCTCTGTTCTCCTCTTTTCTCCTCAGCTCCTCAGAGACAGCTCTGTTCTCCTCTTTCTCCTCAGCTCCTCAGTGACAGCTCTGTTCTCCTCTGTTCTCCTCAGCTCCTCAGTGACAGCTCTGTTCTCCTCTTTCTCCTCAGCTCCTCAGTGACAGCTCTGTTCTCCTCAGCTCCTCAGTGACAGCTCTGTTCTCCTCTTTCTCCTCAGCTCCTCAGTGACAGCTCTGTTCTCCTCAGCTCCTCAGTGACAGCTCTGTTCTCCTCTTTCTCCTCAGTGACAGCTCTGTTCTCCTCAGTGACAGCTCTGTTCTCCTGTCTTCTCCCTCGATGTGCTGCGACTGGAGATGGCTCTAATCCGGCCGATAGAAAAGGGCCGCTCTCACTGAACAAATGGAGCGGCTGCCCTGGATGGAGCCGGTATTATTCCTTGGGAGCGGTGTAATCCAGGCGTGAAAGCAGCTCTTGAGGAGGCCACGGGGGCCATTCACACAGCTGAGCCTCTCGGTCTAATACCACCACTGGAACAGCATCAGCGGCTTCTACCGCACACAGCACGGGGAATTCTTCCTCTGTATTATACCTTTTTTGAAGAAGTCGCCCAGTTCCCATTATTCTTCATTCTTCTGCTGAATCTAATGTTTGTGACATTAAAAATATTATTTTGGGGCATTAAAAAGCCTTGAATTTGACCTGCTGCCGCCTGTAAATACGCTGTATTCGCTGTATTATGTTGATCCTCATACAGTAATTCCAATCTTTTGGTTGGTTTACATCAACTCCAACATTTAAACTTTTACTTGTTCAGTTTGATTACATTGTTTTGTTAGTAATGTGAGTCTTAAATATTTAGTTTTCTCTGTTTTCTTCGAGGAGCACCCAAAAACTACAAACATTCACCATTGCACTTCACAGTATATGTTTCTAAATAACTATTTCCTGGCTAGCGGATGAGCTAACGACATTTGAGAGCTACACATTTCTTCTTCTGAGACACTGAAGAGGCACCAAGAGCCCCCACACCTGCAGCACAGCGGAGGAGCTGCAGGAAGCAAGGAAGGGACAAATGAGGAGGTATCCGGGCAAGACTCACAGCTAAGCCACACAAGCCTTCTGTTGTTCTAATGGCTAATGGTCGTGCTGGACTCGGGAAGGCTCAGAAGATGGGGAAAGACGGTGGTGTTTTCATATTCACTGTGGAGTTTCACAGGAGACCCTCAGGTGAAGAGTGGCGTCAGAGCCAGGGGAGAAGGAGGAGGACCAAGATGAGAAGGAGCGAGAGGAGGTGCTCCGTTACAGAGGATCAGAGGAGCATCTGAAGGCAGAACCTCCAAAAACATGCCGCTCAGGTCGGCCCACACTAACTTAATGACTTAGTCTTTTTGTGCCTCATTCAGTCCATTCTCAATCCTGATCAAACGTGCTCAACATTTACAACTCAAACGCTCTATTCCACAAGGCCGAACATTAAAAACTCATTCTTATTGACTGAACGTGCTGAAAGTGCACTTAAATTGTAATTTCCTGGCTATTGTTTTTAGCCTCATATAAAGGTCTCTTCCCCTATGTCCAAACATTGTTTAGTTCAAATCATTACGAGGACAATAGCAAACCGCGGTCCAAGCTCCTTCTTAAACACATTTCCTAATGTTTCCTAATGTTGGGGGAGCAGAACCGCAGTGTCTCTCTCCGTGGGGAAAACATCTCGTGTCGTATTGTAATATTGTTTCTCAAAGCAGGCCGATGCCCCGCTCGTCAGCTGTGGTCAGAGCGGCGCCTCCGTCAGAGCTCCTCTCACTGGTTCATTCCACGCTGAGCAAACAACAAAACTGTAACTCACGCGTTTCTTACGACAGAGATCCATAAACATGAGCACAAACACTTCTCGATTTCTCCATATCATCCGTAAGCCACAAGGGCTGGGTACGGTTAAACAGAACCAGAATGTCTCGGAAAGCACATTCATCATACTCCCGATATCGCAGGAACTAATGTTTAGCACTGAGTTTTGATTCCAGTGAGAAGCGCTGAAGAAGTGACATGGTTTATCCAACTTAAAGGGACTCGATGGATATACTCGCTACTGCCACCTCAGGTCTTACGCGTAACTGCAGCTTCTATATTAAACCCGAA
>NC_136860.1:0-75000 GCF_951799975.1 Gobius niger
GGGAGCAGGATGGTGCAGGGGATGAGAGGGAGCAGGATGGTGCAGGGGATGAGAGGGAGCAGGATGGTGCAGGGGATGAGAGGGAGCAGGATGGTGCAGGGGATGAGAGGGAGCAGGATGGTGCAGGGGATGAGAGGGAGCAGGGTGGTGCAGGAATTGAGCTGGTGTCAATTGGTAATAATGTTGAAGAAGGGCTGGGGATCTTTCTTGGACTTAAATTTGGCCGTAAGGACTCCAAATGGGACCCACCAAAGCGTGATTTTGTAAACTGTAAGAAAGGATAAATATGATGTAATTCTGAGAAAAAGTCAAATTATAACAAACTACCTTTGTTAGACTTGGTGGGGGTCGATGAATGTGTGTCCGGGCTCTGTAGCCAGTGACTGAGGTACCGGAGTGAATGTACTTGGCAGCTGAAACATCCATATGATACAATTAAAACAGAATTAACTATGATATTATTTACAAGCCATGTTTTACTTTACCCGGTTGGTATGAAATCCACAACTGCATGGTGCATTTCCTCCAAATAAAGTAGTTTGTCCTCGTGCCTGCATTGGACATTTTAAAATCTGAAAAACACATATTTGTAAGGAGCATTTTTTTTTCATGAAAGAAAAAGGCAATACATGTGTCCATACTGCATTTTTAATATAATATACCTTTTGATAGAGGTCATGCCACTTCTTTTGTCTTGGAGCTGGTCGGTTTCCTTCTCCAGAGGGCCAAACACCAGTGCTGGCGAATGATTTTAGCCTGGCCATCCACTCCCCATCACCCATGCCTTTATGACTCTTCGGTTTTGAAGACATCTAATGATATTGTGTAAAACACTTATATATACGCTCTAATCAACTCTCTTTAGTATCTCAAAAATATTACCAACAAAAATAATAATAATATTTATTATAATAGACTACTAACACTGTAATGACACTATAGACTGAAAGCTGACAAAAACATGACATGGTGATTCCTTGCACAAGCTTATTGCTTAGAGCTTCACTAAAATGAGTAGGTCTGCGCATGCTAGAGTTGTTATTGATTTAAACTGCAATTTAATTATATTAAATAAAGCGTCGTACTAAAAAGCGTCATGGATGAAGGCACAAGAGACAAATTTTAAATGTGTGCATATTGTCTTCAGTAAAAACTAACGATTTCTTTATGAAGTGATTAGGCTACAAAGGAATGCAAATAGAAAAGTTGACTAAGAAGAGACACAATGACAGCGATGTTGACAGTACAACGGACACGCAGTCATCCAAAATCTACTTGACATATTAAAAGTAGAGCTCTGAAATACACGTTATTTATTTACTTTTACCTCTGCGCGAACGAGTTGCTTTTCCTCGATGCTTTCTCATGCTTTTTCATAACAAGCGGTAAGGTGGCTGGATGCGTTGCCGGCCTTGTCTTCTGATTGGCTATTCACTCCTCTCGCTTTGATTGGCTAGTGACAATGGAGAAGAGTGGACTGAGGACTCTGACTGGCAAGTGACAATGGAGCACAATGGAATGAGAGCTATTTGATTGACTAGTGAAAATGGACCGAAATGAATATCAGATTGGACTTGCTTGACAGATATTGGCTGACCCAAAACAGTCTTGCAGTAGTGCGCTGCTGCTAGCCGGGCAAGCGTCATTAACCCTTTATAGGGTAAGTGACTACTTTTGGTCATCTCTGCACACTTTACATATGGCCTCTGCTGCACATCAGTAATGTAAAGAAGCGCGCGGTCCTCACTCAGCCAATCAGAGCAGATCACCCGACAGCACAGATCCCACCTCCGTGGCATTTGACCAATGAACACAGACCTATCGCGCTCTCAACTTTCTGTTTTCTCTGAAGTCTGACAAAAAACGAAGTCTGGCTAAATGCATGGTACATTTCAATCAAGTAAATACGGTAACTTTGTTTACAGTCATTTTGTTTTACCACTGAAGGGCAAGGAACCAAATATGGCAACTTAGCTCACATTGATTTTCTGCGTGATATTGAAACATTGTGAAAAATGTTACAACAGAGCTAGACTTGTGTTATGTCCCCCAACAACACTCTTGAGTTGAATTATTAATTGAAAAGTATTTCAATGAGTGCCACACTTCATCTAGTACGTCTACGCCTGAGCTCAACTGAAGGGGAAGCGCTCGGATGCATCTACTGTACGCAACTGGGATGCAGAAGGAAAGAGACTCAATGGACTTGTTCATTGAGTCTATGCTAGTGAAATGGTGATTGTGAACATGCCAAGAGTTGTGCATTTCAGAAACCAAAAGTGAAACATTCAGATCGGGATTTGTACCTTTACCCCGCTTGTAGGCCAGACTGCATTCAGGAAGTTAACTTTCATTCTTGCGCCTTGAATTGCTAGGCCATTCTAAGCATAAAGAAGACTCTTTTTTTTCTGCTCTTGAGTTTCTTTTGGTATAGTTCCTCTGATAAGAATTCACGGTTTCTGTAGTGTAGTGGTAATCACATTCACCTAACACGCGAAAGGTCCCCGGTTCGAAACCGGGCAGAAACATGCAGCTTCATCTCCAATGTGCAGCACATGAAGAGACTGTTGCAAATGTGGGTTCTGAACGATTGGCTGTCTGAATCTTCAATATGGAAGCAACAAAGTGTGATTGGACGAAAGGCTTTTGTCTCCTGGAGAGTCAAAGACCCGAAAGACGGACATCGGTAAATTCTTCATCCTATTGTAAACACTGAGGATTTCTCTTTTTTTTTAAACAGCAAATATCCTGGTTATCGATCCTCGTTAGTATAGTGGTCAGTATCTCCGCGTGTCACGCGGTGGCCGGCAGCGTATACCCGTAGAGCCACAACAGCCACGAGTAGGATCGAGTCCCGTCTGGGCCAAAGTTTTACAATGTATTTGAGCTAATACTAAACTTCTATATACATTACTGCTGTTCTAATTACTATGTTATTTTCAATTTGTGAATCTGTCATGTGGTTGTGGGCTAGTTTTGATTGGAGATGCTATAGTTATTATTAGTTTTTATTCTTTCTTAAAAACTGATCATTATAGAGGCTACTGAAGAGACTAATACTGCATGTGCGGCACGGTAGCGCAGCGGTTAGTGCTTGTGCTTCACAGCTAGAAGGTCCGGGTTCGATTCCCACCAAGGACGGGGCCTTTCTGTGTGGAGTTTGCATGTTCTCCCCGTGGCTGCGTAGGCTTCCTCCGGGTACTCCGGTTTCCCCTACCACTAAAAACATGTGCAATAGGCCAGGATGTATGAGAGTGTGTTTGAGAGTGCGAATGGGGGACGACGGATGAAAATTAGCCTAAGGCTACAATCCGGTGTGGCTTGTTCATTAACTTGCACTGTCCCTACCAAATAAACCATAAATAAATAAATGTGGGCTACTGAATAAATATATGCTGACCACAAATGAATGAATAAAATGTATTCACTTACATCTGAGAAGACAAGATGATAACAAGCATGAATGAGATTTTAATAATTGTAATCATATGTGCAAATATCAAAACTATAGACAAATCTACAGTATAACAACAAATGAATGGACAGCTATTCATCAACTAAAATATTTACAAAACATGAAGAAAAGACAAACAATACAAGTACAGTAATATATATATATATATATTTTTGGTTATTTATGTATTTTCTTTGCAAAAAAAAGTATTCACATTAGAAACTACTAGTCCCTCTCAGTCACCCATCTGTCCCTCTCAGCCTCATAAAAGGCAGACCTCTGGAACTCCATCCAAGTGAGTTCTTTGGTCATGCCCTGGTCTCTGTACAGAGAGAGTACCTTGGAGGGACAGTACATGTACTTCCCAGGCACTCCAGGAAAGCCCGTATGAACGTGAGGGCTGTCCCGGCCCTGCTTCAATGGGAAGTGGCAGAACTGCAGAGGCGTCCGGTGGGAGCACTCGCCTCTGCCTTCCTCTTGGCTCTCTCACCTGTCACCCGCTTCCACTCTGCTCCTCCAGCTCCCTCTCAAAGAAAGGAGAGGCAGGAAACTCCTCAAAGGTCATCCTCGGGTTGGTCAGGCCCTCCCTGGAGTACATTTGGTGCACCTTGGTAGAGCAGTAAAAGTACTTCACAGACTCACTCTGATAAAAAAGTGAATTGTGGATCCGTCACCAAGGTAGCGGGACTTTGGCTGCCCACAGGCTAAGCAGTTCCTGGTCCTCTTTTTTGGAGTCTGCTGTTGCGCCTGCTGCGGAGGCTGCTGCTGCTGTTGCTTTAACACATCCTCTACAATGCTTTGCACAGCGGCTCGAGTCAGTGTTTCTTGGCGTGGCTGGACTGATGGAGGGCTGAGGACTGGTGGGGGGAGTGTTGTGACAGGCACACTGATGGTCTGGCTGCCTGTGGTCAGAGTGTGCCAGAGCTGCTGTGTGGAGACCACCTTCTCTGAGCTGGTGTTAAGGGCAGAGTGTGTGTTTTTTAACTTGGCCTGATGTTTCACATATCTTGATATATGCTGCCATGTTGTCGGGTGGAGAAGGCTGTTGGGGTCTGTGCATGCACTCTGCACCATAGATGCATATTCAGCATCTGCCCTCCTCAGCATTCTTTGGTGCCTCTGTGCTTTACCAGCAGATCATCGATGGCGTTCCTCATGGGCTGTGTCCACCGACTGTGGTCTAGCATATGAATCAGACCACCAGCTTTAACAGGCCCAGTTCTTGCAGCTCGAGGAGAAGCAACAATGGGCAGTGGTGCCACAAGTGGAAGATCTGTGACCGCAAGTTAAAGAAATATAATATATTAGTGTTACATAATCAGTAAGAATAATGTAATTTATATTTTAACATTGGCTTTGTCTTATTCAGTTCAAGCAACATCTCCATATGTACTATAATAAACAAATTACCTGTCTCTGTTTTTTGAGGTGACTCAGGATTGACACCGGTGGAAGCCTGTGAGACTGGGGCCAGCTGAGTTGCAAGAAGAGGCACAGGCCTTTGCTGGATCTCCCTTCTTATCTCCTTGAATCATAGCATAAAAACATAGACAGAATTAAGTTACATGTTCCATATTGTTTATCAGTATTTAAATATATATAAGTACCTGGCTGGACGCCCCAAAGTGGCTTCAGGGAGATGGAGCTCAGCCTGGGACAGTGGCTGTGGCACAGCTGTAGCAGGAACCTCCCCACTCTCTCCAACTTCCTCCTTGTCCCAGTTGAAGGCAATGGGGCGACAACCAGGCTCCACATACTGCAGTCCGAATCTCTGCCCTGTGTCCCGCAGAGACATTTTCAGGGCTGGGTACTTCTCTTCTCCAGTGACGCGCAGGGAAGAGGCATTCAGATCTGCAATGAGCAGAGGGTCGAAAACCGCCGGCAGCTCCACACTTGGTTGTTTTAGGTTCACCAGCCTCTGGTAATTCCAGCGCACCACTCCTGTCATGGCCTGTGCCTGGAAGAGCTCATTGGACACCCGAGTACCAGTCACCCACTGCGCTTGGTGACAGTGAAAGCCTTCCTGCTGAGAAGTCCCTCTCACTGGGATCCACACAGGAACAGCAGCACCTTCCCCCTTAACATGGTTGAGCTGCACAGTGCCTCCATACCTGTACAGCACCCCCTCTCCCACCTCTGGGTCACTCAGGCAGCCTCGCAAAATGTGGACCCGCTGAATCCTCCACACCTTCAGCATAGAGGGCTTAAACAGGGGTTCACCATTGCAATCTGTGGAGAGATGAAAATGATGCAGGACATCCTCCACTCTTGGGGCTGTGGCACTTTGGTCCTGCAGTGCTGTCTGATATGCTGCTTGGTCGGATTTGGTGGAGTGATCCCACAGAAAGTGTACGCTTCTTTCAGCTTCCTTAGGTCATCCTGGTCCACGACAACAAAGGCAGCAGAGAGGAACTGGCAGAATGAGCTGTAGAGAGGATGATGCTCTGACACACACTCCCTGGTGAAACGTCGCATGCAGTGAAACAAGTCCAACTTTGCGTTGATGTTTTGGTTGAACTTGAGTCTGGACGCGGAGATGTTGACCATTTCACCAGAAGTGGCCTCTGCTACAACAGCCTCTGTGGTCCTCCAGCTGTCCCACAAAAGGTGCTCCTGCGCTCCTGAATCAGGAACTCTAAATGCCGCACAGCAGTCCCTGTAATGTGAAAAAAAATACTGCAATTATTAACAGAAGATTCATTGTGCATAAAAGTTGATGAACATTTTCATCAATAAATAATAATGAATACAATATACCTGTCCACCCACTGGAAGGCTGCCTTCTCCAGTCCAGCGGCTGTGTAGCGCTGAGCCAGCCCCTCGTACATGGGACCAAGAGAACGCTCACACTCAGACTGCAGCATGACCCAGCTGAGGATGGTCCAGTGCTCACTCATCACAGCGTAAGATGACATTGTGCCAGATGAAAGCACCACCTTCCTTGCTACTTTACGAGTGTGGTCTGACCTCAGCACCTGCCCAAAAGTGCCTTGCAGCAGCAGAGTGAGGAGCTTCTCCTGTCGCTGGTACTCTTGAACAAGGCAGTCCACCAAGTAGTGGGAGGAAATAGACACTCCAGCCCAGCCGTCAGCATCTCCATATCCCCCGAATGGAGTTGGTTCTTCCCTCTGCCTCAGATGGCCAGTGATGGTTTTCTGGCCATATACTCCAGCCTCCGCATCCCAGATGTTTTGCACACTGAGGAGGTAAGCCAGGTGCGCCCGCTCATACTTTAGATGCAGCCCCTCCACCAACTGCTTGGCCATGTCCTCAGGTGACCTCCCACTTCTCCGCAGCTCGTCCATCACCGATTTGCATATGGCCTTCTTGTGGGTGATGAAAGCGGGCACAATTGTGTTAAACCGCTTTGGTAGTTTCTGTAGCCACTGGGGTTTGTCAGCATGCCAGTACTTTTTGCAGACTTTGCACGTGAGTCTGGAGGCAAAAATATAGTACTGACCGCTGACACCCACGATGACTCTTGGTCGACCCACTCCAGAAGAAGCTACCTGTGGATTTGTGCAGCCGTAGAGACAGGGCAAGATGTAATTATTTCGCACCCTCTCCATTATTTTATTTTCAGGCTTCCAAATAAAAAATGGATGAAGCTGGAAATGTTTGGGAGAGGGGAGCTCTGAGATTGTGTCTATGAGCTCAGGCTGAGGGGGATGGTGCCACAAGGAAAAGGGAACTCTGCCGGGGACAGAACCAGGCCACAGTCCTAGTGTCTGGAGCTCCATCCTCATCCAGACCTTCTGCTGGTGGGAGCACCTCCACTGGGCGATGTCATGATCCACTGGAGCAGCGGGATGGTGTGCTGTGTGTGGGTCCTCAGAGGCTGCTAGAGCAAAAAAGATTAGAGATATATATACATATATATGAATATAAATACATAATATTGTGTCTTGAAGTCTTCATGCATGTGCACTTAAATAAAATAATAAAATGATCAAATAAAACATACCGTATACAAACAACATTCCACAGATAAGCAGTAGTTTGTTATACATTGTATCTAAAATGTTCCAGCCACACCGATCTTACCAACTGCCGGAGCAGGTTGCTGCTCCCTAATGCCAAGTTGTGGAGCGATAGCCAACAGCTGAGGAGGAACTGGAAGTGGTGGCTTGAATGTGACTAAAAAACAAAAAGGGCTTAAAGATTCTGTGATATAAAATGACATAACATACACAACAGGAAGAGAATTACTGACCTGTGCTTGTGTCAGCCGTCCTGGGAGGGACTGGAGCAATTGTCATTTCCTGGGATCCTAAGCAAACAAGAGTGATCTTTAAAGATAAATATTTTTAATAATGTTTATTTCATATTTGTACCAAAACGCAACCTGTTCAAACCAGTCAAAGATCAATGTGATAATAAATGAAGACATGCCACAAATGAGACCTACTTCATGTTTCAGATGCACATACAAAGCATGCAAAAACACTTACCATTCTCAGTGACGTTTTATGCCTTTAGGAAAACAAAAGAATAAGAGAACACATGCATCAAAACAAGCCAGAACGTGGCCACACGAACACACAGGCTGGATTCAGAACGTAATCCATTTGAGAGCGACGTGGTGAACCTGTGCGTGAAGACACAGGCGCCTGGCTGCTGACGGAGTCTGATGGTCCTGGAAACAGAGGGACAGACTTTAATAACAACACAGACTGAAGAATTAAAAGGATCTTTCTCAACTTACCTGCATATTTGGATGGAGAGAGCTTCAACATCTCCTGCTCGAGCTCTTCATCCTCCTCCATCACTACACATTGATAGCCAGAGAAGACCATTGGTATAACAAAGTAAATGGTGAATCCAATACAGTGTACCATATTCAGACAGGCCGTGTGAACATACTCAGAGTGTCAGCAACTGGACTTGGGGTTTCTGGTCGTTGTGACTTCTGTGTGTGCTGCTGCTTTAGGAGGTACTGCTGGAGGAGGTACATCTTGCTGTTTTTAACACACCTGGCACTCAAGATGAAAGCAGCGTATCCATCTGCCCTGGTGTCCCAGATCTTCTGCCAGGTGTCCTTAGCTCTGACCCCAAAGCCCACAACATTGTCCCCTTCAGAGCGCACTGGTTCCGCTGGCACCCTGGACTTTAAATATTCCTGGAGATCCTTGATTTCTTTAAAGGTCCCAGCATAATCCAGGAAGGACAGGAGGCTCTCCTTGCTGTGACCCTCAGGAGTAAAAGTCCCTTCACTCTCCTCTTGCTCCACTTTATTCAATAGGTAAATAGTGTACCCGATATCATTTTCAAGGAGCCAACGGTATGTTTGTCCTTTATACTTGCCAAACTGAAGGACATACTCCCCCATGACCTCCTGCTTGTCTGTC
Source organism: Gobius niger (assembly GCF_951799975.1). NCBI lineage: Eukaryota > Metazoa > Chordata > Actinopteri > Gobiiformes > Gobiidae > Gobius > Gobius niger. The sequence continues at coordinate 8,803 of NC_136860.1, forward strand.
CTGTCTCCTCCACGCTGTATAATAGCTGCAAGGGCATTGGCCTTTACAACCTCCTGGCTCTGTGCAGGGAAGGTGGGGGATGGTCTCCTCTTCAGCTCCATGGCCACCTCTGAAGGATCCTGGCGGAGATGTCCAGAAGGGCCCTTCCTGAAGGAGACTGTCATTTTCCCTGGGAAAAAACTAAAGCGCTTCTTCATTTTTGTCTAGATAAAATAACAAAACATTGTGTTAATGTAATAATGTTGTTTCTTACCAGACATAATTGTGATGTAAAAAAACAAAAAAAAAACAACCTATAACACAGTAATGTACTGTGTAATCACCAGTCACACATCATCATCATCATCATCACATCTGAAACCTACAAACATCCTAAAACCAGATGCTAAGTATTAATCTTTTACTAAAGTAAAACTATAGATATGAGTGAAAAGAATGCACTAAAACAAAAGCATCATGGGGTATGCTGTCACTTCTTGTTACCGAGTCACCCCAGCGCCTCTCCGCCTTGGATGGCCATGTCCAATCATTGGCCCTAACCATTAGGTCAGTGGACCCATGCCTGACGTTTTAGGAAGGACAATTTCAGTTTTACAGAGAAATATCATTTTTTACATTTGGGATTATGCAAGTTTGTTATTTTGGTGTGTATAAACAGTCTGAGAAGACCTCAGGGTACGCGATCACAGATCTGCACTAAAGAGAGAGACAATAGGGAAACAATTGAGACAAAAGTGGGGGAAATATCCAAAATGACCTTCTCCTCGAGGCCATAATAGGACCTATTTTCAGATCTGGGCATGTATGGCAAAGTAGCCCACACGACTTGGGCTTGTAGCTCAGCGATAGTGTGCAGGACTTGGGTGCGGGAGGTTTTCAGTTCAAACACAGCTTTGTCACTTTTCACATTTTTTAACACACACACACACACACACACACACACACACACACACCTGTAGACGTCATGGACCATTTTATTGAACGCTCACACCTCAAAAAAAAAAAAAGCATCAAATAAATAACATTGACACTGAGCCATTTAGTACTTTCCCCCAAAAATCGACTCAACTGTCGAGCCAAGTGAGATCCCTGCCCTCCCCACCAAAAGACTTTCTATCCACCCCATAGTCCCACAAAAGCTCTTCTCCAACCACAACATCTCGAAGAGCATGAAAGAGGACCACTGCACGTGTCCCTTCCGGGAGGTTTACGTTGTGAACCTTTGGTGCCACATTGGCATTTTTACGTGAATGGTTGAGGCGCCTTCCGTAGGTGTCCATGGTGGGGTGGCAGCTGCAGGGAAACTGTGTGGCGTCCACACACAGGCTTTTGCCTGCAGAGTCTTTGAAAAACAAAACATATCCAGACTGAAGGAGCTTTTTCCCTTGCGAGGACGGCATATTCAGTCCATGATAATCACAAACGACTTCATTTTTCCGCCGGGGCAACACTGTGATTATGCCTAGGGATTTATAAAACAGAGAAGATTGGATAAACATATTGGCGGTCAAAAAAAAACGCTGTGAAGGAAATACCTTTTCCCTTTTCCTCTTCAAACTGCACCACGGCGAGACCGGTCCAGCTCTGCTCCATCACCCTGCGGACAATCCACTGCATCTCCTCCTCTGTGTCTGTAGGTGGAACCCAGGCCTTCAGCACATCCCCAGTGCTGGGTACATTTGTCACCCACTTCTCAATGTCAATCTTGTGTTGCACAGTGGATGGACGTGGTTCTGTACGGGCTCTGTTCTGTGCTTGATCTTCAGGTAAATAGAAAAGAAGAAATGTTACTATACTTACACTTACACATATTACATATTACATACATTTTGTGGTATATGTCAAATGGCAGTTGGTCTCTAAACTTTGGACCTGTGGCTTTTTTATTTTTTATTTTTTTACACATTTTAAGGTATCACTTTTTATAGAAGAAGATCTTCATTGATATAGTGCCTTTCACAGATATAATCACAAAGCGCTTCACATGAGACAATTGTACATTCGCTCCATACTGGGTGGTGGTAAGCTGCTTGTGGTTTCCCCTGGGTGAGACTTACAGAAGCGCTGTCGCGACTGCACACGTCTGCACCAACAGTCCCTCTGACCACCATATATAAGTAAATATAAATATATATAAAGCACTGAAGACTCAAGCATGGTATTTACCTAAAATGTACTTCTCCCGCACATGTCGCTGCTCAGATCGCCACTTCTTGTAAAAAGGCCTGTAATCGCTAAATCCGGCTTTCTCGCAGGCTGCCTTTGTCGGCGCCTGTGCATCTGGAGTGATTGGAAAGGCACAGAGGAAGTCATTCCAGCGGCTGATGGACCGAGTTTCTGGACTGGTGGTGGCACCCTCTCTGCCTGTGTACCTTGACAAAACACAGAGGGATAATGTTTTTTATTTGTAAAACTGTCAAAAATTAAGTAATAAAGCACAACTAAAATGGATTCATTTCAAAGTTTGACACTAACTTTTCTTCCAAACGGCGCACGTCAACCGCTGCGTTCTTAAGCGCCTGTCTGCCATTGGCCAGGAAAAATGCTATGCTTTCGTCCTTCTGTACAAAGGTCGGCCTCACATTTCGGAAATACGTTTCCAAAGTCTGCCAAATCATCAAAATTACACAGGATGCCTGGACAGACTTTTTTCATCGTCAAGTGTTTCAACCTGCCTTGTCCGTGGATGGGCTCAGCCGGGAACCCCCCGTTGAAAGCAGAACTACTCCGCCATCTGAGTCCGGTACCCGCTGGAGCCAGCTCTGGACCTGTCCGATATTCAGATAGCGCATTAACAATAGTGTTTTCTGCTGTCATGCCCCATAGTACTTCCTGTCAGCCGGGTGGGGTGAATGAAGCTGTTCTACAGTCATCACTGTCTGTCTGCCTGCCTGTGCGCCCGCACGCCCGCCTGTCTGTCTCTGTCTGTCTGAGATAACCCTGTTTTCAGTGATGCCAGTAAAATGCACACAAATGGATACTTACAGTCAAATCAGATACAGCTTTTGAGCTGAATTGGTAGCCTTTCATCAGTAGCACCTGGCAGTAACGTCTGTACTCGGTGCTTTCCCGGTTGGAAAGTGTTTTTTTCTCCTTGACTTTGTCCTCTATGCACCGCATGTCACGCATGGCCGCCTGCAGCACATCCACCTCTTTACAACTGTAAAAGCAGAAAAGACATACGTGTGTTGAAAGATTTTCAAACAGCACCCAAGTGCTCCATTCGCTGCCCTTTCTGGCACTAACGTGACGGGTAGATTGGGATCAGGTCCCGCTTGATGAATCTCATCTATGACCAACTCCGGTCCACATGCCCCAGCCATAAAGTGCCTGAAAACAAACAGAAATGTCATGAAAAATGTGGCCGTCGCTATAACTTCGTGAATTCAGCCATAATCGATGATGAACACATGCTGAGATCCAGCCCTATTTTTTCCTTTCTCTCAAGCAGAAGGGATATTTAAATTAAAACAATAAAAATGTTGACCCGACCTATTCTTAAACTACAGTCAACGTCTACCGCTTACCATGTTCACTCACATGGTGCTACAGAGGCAAAGAGTAACACCGAAGAGTGTAGATGGACATTGTGCCTGTGGACTCAACTCCAGATATGAAACTATGCTTATGCATGCCCCTAAAGCCTTATAGTTTGTATGTGTGTGTGTGTATGTTTAGTGTGTATGTTTTTGGTTGATGTGGGAAACCTGAGCAGCCAGAGGAAACCAATGCACACCAGGGGGCACAGAGAGGCACTCGTACCCTTCTTTAAGACGATAGATGTCGGCCAAAGGGTTATACAAGGGTATCCCATCTTGTCCCACAAAAAAAGCTTGCGGATTTTCCCCAATCGTTTGCAGGAATCTGGGTCTGGCCCACGTGTAATAAGTGTCCAGCATCTGAAATGGGCACAAAAAACACACACACACTTTGTTTTGGAGGAAATATTTGTTCACTCAATAGCCTTGCACTGCAATTGTTGAGTCTGCTGTCCACAATATCCAGTAGTACAGTCAATGATAAGTGCTTCTTTGTCCCAGCTGGCAGAAGGAAAAACAAAAAAAACTTGCCCTTTTTGTGGATGCTGTTACATGGTATGTCAATCCCCCAGTTCTCAGGGCCACTCCACTCTGCCCATCATCCACCCGGTTCGTCCAGTCCTCAACCTGAAAATTAATGGACAGCATTAATTGTTTGGCAATTAACAACAAACAATGGCACTTTCATGAAGCTAAAGAATCGGGGGTCCACACTACACGACAGAGACTCGTAAGAGCGAACACACTGCACAGCTGTGATGTCCTCTCTAACGCTTCAATTCTCCTCCGGCTTTAAAAAAAGTGACCCCAAATCAGCAAAGATAGGCCCGTGTTTGTGAGTGTGGGAAAAAACGATTTCTTTGCATGTGTTGTGACATATTCTTTGTGTAATGGCAGTGTACACCACGCATACGGACACTGTATGGCTGCTAAAATGAAAGGTTCCCAGACACGTGTTCCACTTCTATAAACTTATTCATTCGGCCCAAAAACCCAATACCCACATCCACATGTGATATAGGCCCAGGTGCCATATAGAGGCAGGGGGTAAAATAACAGTGACAAATCATAATTGGCTGCTACACTTTGCAATCCTTGGACTTTCACTTGTCACTTTTCTTAACACTCTTCTTAACCGATTCAAAATGTTCAAAACAAACAAAACAAAAAGTTATACATAATACATACACACATAAAAAGACACACTACACTGTAACAACTTACAGTGAGTTGTGAAACAGCTGCACAGCTGTTGTCCTATTCTTGCAGCAGTAGGGACACGCAGTACCGTCTGAACGTAGTCATCTCTTTGGTGGTCACCGTCTCACCTCCAGCCATACTGTTGGCAATCTGGAGCATCTTCTCTTGTCCTCCAAATACAATCTCCTGGTTCTCTGCCCCGGAGCCATCATCCCACGCAGTGGTTTCACGGTCCATGTTCTCTGCCCTGGAGTCGCACCGAATTGCAGACAGTTGTTTTTCAGAGTTAATCTCAAGTGCAACACCCGAGTTTAGCCCTAACCCCCAATACTGCAAAGTCTCATTTATAACCCTAAACCACAAGTGAAATGATTTCGAGCTATGGACTAGTTATCAACAACAACGAAAAAAGAAAATACGATAAACAATGACTTATATAAAACAGAATTGGCTTTAATCATTTTACCACTCACATGGCTTCTGTTGAGGTTGCTCTGTTGACGGCCGGCCGACTCGATTACACATATAGAAACACCCCCCGCCCCTTGCTAATGACACCAGCTAACGCTCACTTAGCCACTCCTCCTGGAGGCAAATCTTGGCCAAAAAATAAAATAAAAAAATAATAATATCTTGACCTGAGATCCTGAGGAGAGAACTGTGGTGTAGTACGTTTTACGGCCCACTAGGTGTCACTGTGTGACCGCAATGAATGCTGTCCAAGCGCCGGTGTCCAATCAGTTTAGTAGAATGATTTGATTTGAACAGAGGCAATGCAAAACATACATTTAGCTCAAAAAGGAGAGAGGCATTGTACCGGGTTTTGGCAGCTGTGCTAATTTCCACTTGCAGTCCATGGGCAGCCTGATGTTAACAGACAACGTTTATGATATATGCATGTATAAATACAGGGAACTCTCAAAAGGACATTACAGATGCAGACACTGAACTCATTTTTTAAAAGAATTAATTGCCTTTTCACATTTATCGTAAGGTAGAAGATTAGTTTGTTATGACAATATCAATCAATCAATTCAAAATGTAAAGAACCAAAACTACTTTATTGAAAAAACACACCAAAAACACACGCTATAACAACAATAAATAATGCTCCAAGAATATAAAAAAGACACTCCACTAATTCACTGGGCCCCTATCCTCTTTCCCTCTTTTCTCCCCTCCCTCCGTCAGGTCCATCTCCGCCCTTAGCTGCTGGGCCCTCTTCTTTTTTAGCATAGTTTTAATCTTTTCGCCGAGGTATTCCTGCATGGTTTTGTGAGGTGATGGGCTATATCCTTTTTGCCATATGCTGTCCTCAATGCCCCGGCGAGTGATTTTCAGACTTTTCAAAGCACTGTCTTTTGTACCTGCGAAATCAAACAACAAACATTTCCGGTCAGATTGTGGCTTGGAATGTCACTAGTTATGTCAATGTGTCACTTAACTGTTTATTCCCATCCGCTCACACTGGTACAGGAAGTAGGCTAGTTGCTGACGGCTCAGTCTTTCATTGGGGCTCATATGATGAGGCAGAAAAGGCTGTAGGGCCGCCAAGACCTCCGGTTCTGGTTCCTTGTTTGGTTCTGGCTCTGTTGGCGGCACTGGCTCCTCCACTTCCTGCCTCGTCAGCTCGGCCTCTGCGTCTGTGGCTTCTGCCGGGGTGGGTGCCTCACTCACACCAGTCAGTGTGGCCGCTGAGAGGGCATCATCAAGGTCTGCCCCAAGCTCCACACCCCGCGATGGAGAGGAGTGACTGGAAGGTGAAAATGTGATGTTGCCACGCTCTAGTTTGGCCAGACGCCCAGAGACGATTTCTTCCAGTGATCTCAGTTGGGTCTCTATGGCATCCAAGCGGCGGTCATTTCTCTCCATCGCGCTTGAAAACTCCGAGGACAACCTTTGGGAACAGTCCCTGTAAAATTCGGCCATGAAGCCTTGTTGTGCACTCCTCCACGCCTGGAGGCCATTGTGCACTTCAGTTTGGAGCGTGGACATGGTGGTTTTCATGTCTCCAATCGCCTCCTTAATTTTACCCACAGCTATCTCTTCAAAAAGCTCCAGCTCATCCCCTGGATTCAGGCTGACATGCTCGTCTCCATCGCACTCCATGTCTGTAAGGGGGGGGGGAAAGTATGAAAGTATGAACTTCAAAATATAGTTTCTGAGTAAAAAGTGAAAGTTTTGCGTTGCTTTTTTGAAGAATTGAATGTAATGGATCCTTTGAAGTAAACCAGGACTAAACTGTGGGCTAGACTAGGTCTAAAGAGTTAAAGTAGCATCTCGTGATAAAAAAGTGATCATCAAATATGCTGATGATACCACCATCACTGGGCTGATCTCATCTCAATCTCATAATTGTGGGGGAGGCGGGGGAATGTTGGTTAACCTGATTTTGAACATGGCCGATAAAATTAATCTGAATCGTTTGGTTGTAGGAGATCATTTTTTCTTTTCTTTTTTTTTTTTTTTTTTAAATAAAATACCTGTTACTTTTAACCCAATTACAAAAGTAATGTAGCACAGGCTAATGAAAAGTACGCGTCATAAAACTGACTCACGTAAAGTAAAAAATACCTATAATTTGGATTTCTTATTATGGTTTTATTCTGCTGCTTTATGGTGACTAAGTGATATCAGCATTCTCTCCTGTAGCACTATCTATTATTCTGCATTCACAACATTCTTTGAAGTAAAAGAGACGGTGAAAGTGTGGTTGAAGGCCCTTTTGGGGTTAACCCTAAAGCGTTAAGGGTTGGGACAGATTAATTAAGTTGGACCGCTTAATTAAGTCGGTGCTTTAACCACCTTATTGGAAATTGAACCACACTGCTGCCAATGCTGTTACCCTGTATTTATTTGGGAAGAAATTAACTAAACTGGGTCAGCAAGTCAAAGAAAGGAACCAGAAAAAAACTTTTTTTGTCATCCACTGCGCTGAACTCAGACTAGGGAGCAATCGACATACGCGCGCACATGCTGTGACAATGAGAACATTACACGTGCGTTGGACTTCATATGCGATAGGCTACATACCTTTAACTGGAGTGGTGCCGATTAAAAGAACAACGACCTGACTCTTGCGCTTACGATAATAGAAATAACTTGTAATAACCATCTACAATCCCACCGAGCAGATGGGCCCCCTTTGAGCAGACGCTCACAGAGCCTCTAGTGGTTCGGGGGGGGAACTGTTGTTGTTTTTTATGTATTCATTTATTTATTTTCCGCTGACTCCATTGCTGAATGATATTTCCCTATGGATATCAATAATCCATATTACCACTTAGACTTTATTTTGCTGCTTTTTTGGAATGACAATTTCAGTTTTACATTATATCAGTTTTGCATTTAGAATGACGTTGCTTTCTTATTTTCTGATTTTCAAACTAATTGGAGTCTAGCTCAGTTAGTGATGAGTAACTCAGGTATGGCCAGTGCATAACTCAAACCCTTAACCCCTAAACCCTAAGGAACTCCCCCTAGTGGATGGGGTTAGGAAACGTTGCCACATATGCAAATGAGAGTCTTGGCTTTCCAGAGTCATCTGCACTTTCTTCTCTATACCTACAGCCCCCATGGCCCCGGCAGCCCTGTAACCCAAACCCTGAGGAGCTCCCCCTAGTGGACCCCATTGGTAAGTGCTTGTCACATCTTGTTACTGAGTTCTGGCCATGCCTGCATTTACATTACACATCATTTGAACAAATCTGGTCGACTCATATCGCCCTAATTCATGACTTGAAAATGACTTTCAATAGAATTCATTTCTCCATTATACCCAGTTGAGCTGTTGACTAGAGGGCCATATACAACCATCGGGCCTGACCTTAAGGTCAGTGGACCCATGCCTGAACCTAAGTTATAGGAAGGACCATTTCAGTTTTACAGAAAAATATCATTTTTTGCATTTGGGATTATGTTAGTTTGTTATCGTGCCTTTTTTGGAATGACAATTTCAGTTTTACATTATATCAGTTTTGCATTTAGAATGACGTTGCTTTCTTATTTTCTGATTTTCAAACTAATTGGAGTCTAGCTCAGTTAGTGATGAGTAACTCAGGTATGGCCAGTGCATAACTCAAACCCTTAACCCCTAAACCCTAAGGAACTCCCCCTAGTGGATGGGGTTAGGAAACGTTGCCACATATGCAAATGAGAGTCTTGGCTTTCCAGAGTCATCTGCACTTTCTTCTCTATACCTAACCCTAACCCTAACCCTAACCCTAACCCTAACCTAAAACCGGTCTCATACCAGAGATGGGTCCCTTTTCAAACACCTAACCCTAACCCTAACCCTAAGGACACAGGGTTCTTGCCTAACCTTAAAACACAGGGTGTATGCATATCTTGTAGGTGTTTACATCCAACCTAGACATCCAGAACATAGGACATGGGAATCACCCATCTGACAATGACTTTGTTCAAATTATATTTCTTTTCCTTCATGTCATTATATCTGTTTAACATTGATTGAAATAACTCTTCTATGTATGCCGGTATGGTGAAATTATTTTATTGCATTCCATGTAGGACATAATCAGTTCACTTTGCTTAAATATTTAATAAAATCACATAAAAAAATAAAAAAATAATTAACTACAAAAAAATAATAAAACAATAAATTTACAAAAAATACATGTTCATAAATAATCCGTGTACCTTTCGATCATTAGTTATTCAGTTTCAAAATAAAATCAGAAAAACTAATTATGTGGTTGTTTTATTGTATTTCCATTTTCTAAATTAAATTGGAAAGGCAAAAAATTCTAAATAAAATATTGACCCATTTCTTTGCTCTGCAGTGGAAACAAACACTGCTAAAACAACTTCCGTTATTTGGTTCACTACTGCTTCGGTTTGATTTGCTACTGGAAATGATGAGTAACTTTCTCTCTGCCTCTCTCTCCCTCGCGCAGGAGGGAAACAAAAACAAACTTCAGCAAAAGAGGTCGAGCTTCAACGCGATCTCCTCTGTAACCGTTGTTTATTATGTCATTAGGACTTTTATTTCTCAAACTCGTTGCTGCTCACTTTGAGCTCCTCGTGGAGCAGCAGCAGCAGCCGAGGTGACCGGGGCGGAGGAGGAGGCAGTGGGCGATGATGTCGCTTCGGAGGCGGCCGAGAGCGGAGCTGAGTGAACAGGTGGAAGATGTGAGTGTCGGGGCTCCTGTACCCGCCTCACTCACGGACTCCACACGCCTTTTTCTCTCCCATGGCCCGGGAGAGCTGGTGCCGGGAGCGTTCGGGAGCTCTCTCTCTGTTTCCCCAGAGCCGCGCTCTAAAACCCTTTCCCGTCTTGCATTCCCAAACTGTCCCTCTGCCACTCCTCTCTCCGTCCCCCCACTTCAGCAGTGACTTTTGTTTTGCAAAGTAATCATACACAACTAAAGTGACGAAGAGGAATAAAAAATATATATAATAACGCGCATACCCGTCGCTTAGGGCGGGCCATAGGGGGCCGTGCCCGTCCCCCAAGATGCTTGTGCCCCCCAGACACAGATGTGGTGTAGTCTACGTGATACGCAGGTATACGCCGTATAACCACGAGAAGCCACTACAAACTGGGCAAAGATAGGCTACGTATCACTGTTACTTTTGCGCTTTCTGCCTGATTAGACCAGCCCAAACTCCACAACAAGTAACTATTTCCTCCCCTGACACCGAGAGAGGGCAGTTCACCCCTCTCTCTCTTTCTCTGGCACGGTTCCCTCTAAGCTGCGCTCGTGCGCAATTGCGCACGGCTCCCGTATTGTCTGGGCACAAAATAAAACATAGCTGATATGATAGAGGAGTATTAACGATCATCCTCCGCTCTGAGAGTCCACGATGTCGCCTCTTTATGCTCATTTCCCCGTCCCGGCTCGTGAGAGTAAAGGCAGTGACAGGTGCTCGTGTGTGTTTTACTACAAAGCGCTGAAGTCGAAAAGAGCCCGCGTTCCAAGTGTGCGTTTTACACTCAGACACTGGAGCTTTAGTGAAGGCTGAGAGAGACTGAAAAGTGGACGCGGCCACAGCACTGACCGAGACAGATTCATGGTCCAAAAACGGTGGCGAGGGGGGTGGGGGGAGTGTGGGGGTGCATGCGCTCGTTCTACAGCCCCAGAGTCCGGTCGTTTTCCACGCTCAGAAACGTGTTTTTGTTGCATCGGCGCAATATTCTGCACAGACGCAAGGCCCAGCTCATTCAGCTGCTTTTGAAAAGGACCTCACTCTCATGAATTCAAATTTGAGTAGAAGGACGCACAGTGTCTGCCCAGTTGTTTTCCAAGCAGAATCTCCTCACGGATATTTCTGAGCAACCATTCCCTCCGTGGTAATGTAAAACATCTCTGATCTCTGCATGTGTTGCCCAATTTTTAAAAAGCATAAAACTTTCCAAACAAGTGTAGGAGCGGCTCTGAGCTGAGGTCTCTCCTCACTTCCGGTGTCGCAAACAATAATAAAACGAAATAATAGTAACGTCATAATTTTGGGGGGAATTTAAAACAACTAGAACCAAAACAAGCACATTGACATTGACGTATACAAGATTTCTTTTTCTAATTCAAGTTTAGAAAGGGAAAAAAAACAAAAAACAAATGGAAATGTTGTTTTTCTGATTTTATTTTGAAACGGAATAACTAATGATCGAAAGGTACACGGATTATAAATAATCCGTGTACCTTTCGATCATTAGTTATTCCGTTTCAAAATAAAATCAGAAAAACTAATTATGTGGTTGTTTTATTGTATTTCCATTTTCTAAATCAAATTGGAAAGGCAAAAAATTCTAAATAAAATATTGACCCATTTCTTTGCTCTGCAGTGGAAACAAACACTGCTAAAACAACTTCCGTTATTTTGTTCACTACTGCTTCGGTTTGATTTGCTACTGGAAATGATGAGTAACTTTTTCTCTGCCTCTCTCTCCCTCGCGCAGGAGGGAAACAAAAACAAACTTAAGCAAAAGAGGTCGAGCTTCAACGCGATCTCCTCTGTAACCGTTGTTTATTATGTCATTAGGACTTTTATTTCTCAAACTCGTTGCTGCTCACTTTGAGCTCCTCGTGGAGCAGCAGCAGCAGCCGAGGTGACCGGGGCGGAGGAGGCAGTGCGCGGTGATGTCGCTTCGGAGGCGGCCAAGAGCGGAGCTGAGCGAACAGGTGGAAGATGTGAGTGTCGGGGCTCCTGTAGCCGCCTCGTCACTCACGGACTCCACGCGCCTTTTTCTCTCCCGTGGCCCGGGAGAGCTGGTGCCGGGAGCGTTCGGGAGCTCTCTCTCTGTTTCCCCAGAGCCGCGCTCTAAAACCCTTTCCCGTCGTGCATTCCCAAACTGTCCCTCTGCCTCTCCTCTCTCCGTCCCCCCCACTTCAGCAGTGACTTTTGTTTTGCAAAGTAGTCATGCACAACTAAAGTGACAAAGAGGAATAAAAAAATATATAATAACGCGCATACCCGTCGCTATGGGCGGGCCATAGGGGGCCGTGCCCGTCCCCCAAGATGCTTGAGCCCCCCATGTGGTGTCGTCTACGTGATACGCAGGTATACGCCGTATTACCACGAGAAGCCACTACAAATTGGGCAAAGATCGGCTACGTATCACTGTTACTTTTGCGCTTTCTGCCTGATTAGACCAGCCCAAACTCCACAACAAGTAACTATTTCCTCTCCTGACACCGAGAGAGGGGAGCGGCGGCATTTCATCCCTCTCTCTCTTTCTCTGGCACGGTTCCCTCTAAGCTGCGCTCGTGCGCAATTGCGCACGGCTCCCGTATTGTCTGGGCACAAAATAAAACATAGCTGATATGACAGAGGAGCATTAACGATCATCCTCCGCTCTGAGAGTCCACGATGTCGGCCTCTTTATGCTCATTTCCAGTCCCGGCTCGTGAGAGGCTTTAGGCAAAGGCAGTGACAGGTGCTCGTGTGTGTTTTACCACAAAGCGCTGAAAAGAGCCCGCGTTCCAAGTGTGCGTTTTACACTCAGACGCTGGAGCTTTAGTGAAGGCTGAGAGAGACTGAAAAGTGGACGCGGCCACAGCACTGACCGAGCCATATTCAGGGTCCAAAAACGGTGGGGTGGAGGTGTGGGGGGGAGTGTGGGGGGGAGTGTGGGGGTACAGGCGCTCGTTCTACAGCCTCAGAGTCCGGTCGTTTTCCACACTCAGAAACGTGTTTTCGTTGCATCGGCGCAGTATCTGCACAGACGCAAGGCCCAGCTCATTCAGCTGCTTTTGAAAAGGACCTCACTCTCATGAATTCAAGTCTGAGTAGAAGGATGTGTTGATGAGGAGGCTCAGCTCAGAGAAACGCCACCTGCATCATACTGATTTCCGCCACGAGGACTCATGTTACAGCTGTAGTTGGTCTGGTCATATTTGCTGTTGATTATGTTTAATGTAATGATCAGTGTGCGCCAGGGCTCCGTGAATACCATGTGAAAAATATGTATTTAATAGTAAATGTGCCCCCCGTGGATTTCATATGCCCCCCTTAAGACTGACGTCTGGCGACGGGACTGATAACGCATGTGTCCTCTCCTCCCGGCGCCTGCAGCTGCATTTCCCCGTGTTCGCGCTGCTTTCTGCCGGCTTCAGTGTCGCTGCCACAGGGCCAGGACCGCACGACTCGCAAACAACATGTTTGAAAACCTTGTGACCGTGCGATTTTCACTCGTACGTTCGTCGTGAGCAGCTCTTCGTGGCTCGTAGCCCCCTGTCCACTGCATGACAGAGACGCACAGTGTCTGCCCAGCTTTTTAAAGTTGTTTTCCAAGCAGAATCTCCTCACGGATATTTCTGAGCAACCCTTCCCTCCGTGGTGATATAAATCATCTCTGATCTCTGCATGTGTTGCCAAATTTTTAAAAAGTATCTGCATAAAACTTTCCAAACAAGTGTAGGAGCGGCTCTGAGCTGAGGTCTCTCCTCACTTCCGGTGTCGCAAACAATAATAAAACGAAATAATAGTAACGTCATAATTTTGGAGGGGAATTAAAAACAACTAGAACTAAAACAAACACATTGACATTGACGTATACAAGATTTCTTTTTCTAATTCAAGTTTAGAAAGGGAAAAAAACAAAAAAACAAATGGAAATGTTGTTTTTCTGATTTTATTTTGAAACGGAATAACTAATGATCGAAAGGTACACGGATTATAAATAGTTCATTTGTTGACTGTGACAGCTACTACAGATACTATAGGACTACAATTGACTAATCTGTCTGTCTGATACCCTCTCCGCGTCTTCCAGAGGGCGGAGCATGCGGCCTATATAAGGCCCTGCAGCTGCACTCCTCTCTCATTTCTCGACAGACTCTCCACATGTGCACAACACCTGACTGCAAGACTGCTGCCTTTAACCCCACCATATTTTAGAGCGTGCTGAAGCCTGAAGAAGACTGATCTCAGTCGAAACGTCGCGCACAAGCACGCCATTTCTATTTTGTTTTTCCCTCTTTTGTTTTTTCATTTCATAAATATTATTTCATTTTGCTTCTAAATAAATAATACCTTAATAATAAATAATACATTATTCATAAATAAATAAATACATCATTATTAAATAAATACATTATTAAATAAATACATAAATTCATAATAAATTAATTAATAAAACCATAAATCGTACTCGCCTGGCCAGGCAGAATTTTGGCCATAAACACACCAATAAAGGTGCCAAAATGGCCGAGTCCGGCTGGACTCGTGTCCAATATCGAAGGAGGGCGGACCGGAATGCCTCCGGGACTAGGGGCTACCATGACAGGGGAATGGCCCGTGCAAAACCGGTCTCATACCAGAGATGGGTCCCTTTTCAAACACCTAACCCTAACCCTAACCCTAGAAATCCCCTCTTTATTCCTATTGTAATCCCCTCTTCAGCCCCACCAGATCTCTGGTCTAAGTTCACGCTGAAAATAGTCTTGTACCGAAGAAATCAGGCAACGTTTTAACATGAATCTTGAATGTAATTGTGTTAAGTGTGTTTTTTTTTTTAAATGGGTCTAACTGGTCACATGTACTTTACATGGAGCAGAGACACTTCCCTTTAAAGGGAGCAGAGACGCTTCCCTTTAAAGGGAGCAGAGACACTTCCCTTTAAACAGGAACCTTTTGGTGAGCAGACCAGTCAGTCAGGGTCACTACATTTAATTACATGAAACTATTACTACAATTCTGCTTTCTCCTTTAAATAACAAGGACTAACAAAAAAGAAGCATAGACAAATATGGAGAGAAAATTTTATTTGAAATACAGACGTACAAAATCAAAGCAACAGATGAAGAATAACAGTCCCTGAACACATCATTGTAAACTTGTCTGGTCCTTGAATGCACCGCAGTGAACAACACAACACACACAGGTTTACGAATAACACTTGTGAAAATGCACTTCAGTTCACTACAGCCCAAGGCCCCGCCCCCACAGCCGGACCGTGCAGTGGGAGGTTCAGGCCATAAACTTTATTGAACCATCTAACTATACACTCACAACACAGACATTTTTACAATAAATCACTAGTTAAAGCACTTATAATACATTCACTTTGTCAACACTGAAGACTCGACGCTAACACTGAACACTCGACGCTAACACTGACAGCTCCAGAGTCTGACGCTGCCTTCAGGGGCGTCCGTACATTTCACAGACGAGTGACTTCAGAACTACCAAACCAGATATTTAATACAATTCAAGATAGGACATGGCGTTTGTTGACATGGCAGAGCCACTTAATGGACCTCATTCACGAATGTTCACAACTCTTTTTTACAAACAAATGTGTTCTTAAGGCCTTCTCAGGAAGATTTTTGGCATTCACAAAACTTGTTCGCAGCTGAAAATGTTCCTCTGTCAGAACTGATCCTAAGAACAGTCTGGAGGACTCGTACGCATAAAAAACATCTCCAGTTCTGTTCAGGATCACGGGACCCAACATTCTCAGTCATGTATGTAAATTAAATCATGTGCCTTTGAAGTCAGGCATAGACAATGTTCAACTTTTGTTTGCTTGTTTACAAGAAGGGAAGGGCTGGATGGCTCAAAATTGTCTAAAGCTAAATGACTAACACTGAAATCGTTTTTGAAAAGTCATGTGACGTCACTGCTCTGGGACCTTTGAGCAAATAATGCCACGAGTCTGCTAGGAATCTTAGGGTTGTTTTGGATGGTTCATTTAAACACAAATAAGTTCTGTCTAAGTTCTAACCCTAACCCAAAACTTCCTTTTTCAGCTGCGTTTGCCTCATGCCGACCTGGAGCGTGTCATTCATGCTTTTATTATGTGTGGCCTTGATCATTGTCACTTCTTGTACTGTAGGTTTGATCAAAGTTCCATCCGTCGCCTGCCGTTAGTTCCAAACGCAGCAGCACGTTTGCTCACGGGGAACATAACTGAGCACAGAACTCCTGTGTCCGGCACTGGCTTTAGTCAGATTTAGGATGCAATTTAAGACACTGTTGAAGGTTTTTAAATGTCTGAATGTCTGTCTTTTTACTCATTCCTTTTGCCCCCGAGGCCCCCGAGGCCTGCACTTTGCTCGTGGAGCTAAGTGGGCAGAGTGTTGTGTTGCCACCGCATCTATTTAAGGGATTAGGGAGGAAAATCCTTTTGTGATTTTGTCACGGGTTCGTACTCCCACAGAAAAAATGATGGCAAAGGCCGAAACTTTAGATCCACCTTTTTGTTTTTAGTGCAGCAAGGAAAAGATGTATTTACAAAAAGAAACCAAAATCTTACGAATTCAAGGCCTCAGACCACAGCCAGCTCCAGACTCCAACCAACAACAGAGCCCAAATGCTCCCCTTTAATACCCCCCAGCCCCTCCTCCGGGCAGACCAACACTAATTGGAGGGGGTTATTAAACAATTACACAGGGAGACACAAAAACAAAGAAAATAACACAAAATATTCACACCACTCTAATGAAAATAACGTTCTTTACAAAGGCCAACAGAAACTCACATACAAACACAAGAAATCACAAAACCATTACAAACAACCAAAATGGACCAGCCCGGGTCACGTGGTTGGCCCCAGCGCGCCACCACGGGCTACATGACGCGGCCCAGGAAGTGCCTCTGTTTGGCCACACTACCCGCGGCGACCGGACTGACGGGACAGCAGGAGCAGGTGAGAAAATGATGCGGCATGCAGGCACGAGTGTGCACCCTCGTGCGCTACAGCCGGGAAAACCAGTGTTTTACGGAGGGACAGTTTGTATGGCGCATGACCGCGGGATGCGTGCGCGGCCTGCGGGGAATCAGTCTTGGAGCGAGAGCGCGCCCGAGCGCTCCCAGCGCCAACACTCTCCCAGGAGAGGGGAGAGGAAGAGGCGCGCGGGGACCGAGAGTGACGAGGCAACTACTGGCGCCCCGTCACAGATTTACAGGTTATATCATTTGTCATGAGAGCTAATTCGCCCAAAGGTTGGGTTGAGTCCTTGAGCGTGTGGCGACGATAAGTTTGGGGTTTTGTTTATTAGCCTTGGATTCGTGTTTGGTTATTCATTTTCTGCACACCACTCCTTTTTGTCCTTATATGGTGAATCAGAGGTGGTGACATACTAAGTAGTCCTCACACTAACCCTTTGCGCTTCCAAGTTGGGATTCACAAACTTGAAAACACTGTTGCGAAGGATTTTCCCTACTTAGGAACGTGTCGTGAATCTGGCGCAGTTTCCTGACACTGCCTCCGTAAGACTGTATTTAAAGAAGTTTCTTAAGATGTTCATGAATGAGGCCCATTATTTGTGACTGGTTTATTCCTTCTGAGTCTCGTATCTCAGTCAGGATCATGTAATTCCTTTGAAACGTCATGTTGTTTAGCCGTATTAGCATTGTTTCCTCCATTCATTCCCATTTCACTGTCACATGGTCAAATACATATGGCTCATGTGTTCGGACGAGAACTGCCATTTGTTTCAACGTATTACTACGGCCATGTCCTAGCTACAGTTTAAATAATGACATTTGTACCAAACATGAAACATAAATAATCTATATGTGACTGTGCATTTTGGCGGCTTCTGTAGAGGTCGCCTATGCCCAAAGCATGAGACCTCTTCATGTGCTTTTGGTCCCGTAGAGCAGTGTTTCTTCCCTTCACAAACCACAGTCTCATCTTTAAAATTACAGTTTTGTTTGAAGCTCTCGCGCATTGAAATTAATCAGATTGTGGCTAATTTATTCGTCAAACCTGAAAAGCCAAAGGAAGTTCTTCAGATATTTCACAAAGAAATAGTTTAAACTGATCTCACTGACATCAATGTTTATAATGTCATTATTCTGTCTCTTTGTTTTTGTTTTTAAAACAAACATTATTGTTGTTTTAAGGTGGGCGGTTGTTTTAAGGTGGGCTGTTGTTTTCAGGTGGAGTGTTGTTTTAAACTTGGCTGTTTTAAGGTGGGCTGTTGTTTTAAACTGGGCTGTTGTTTTAAACTGGGCTGTTGTTTTAAACTTGGCTGTTGTTTTCAGGTGGAGTGTTGTTTTAAACTTGGCTGTTTTAAGGTGGGCTGTTGTTTTAAACTGGGCTGTTGTTTTAAACTGGGCTGTTGTTTTAAACTTGGCTGTTTTAAGGTGGGATGTGGTGAAGAGGCGCAGCTTTGGCGCAAATGGCTTTAGTTCTGTTGAACAAAACAAAGATTCACATTAAGCACAGAAGTCTTGATGGAAACTGCTCTAATGCTGCGTTCAGGGCGACTGGGGCGACTGAGGCTGTTGTGATTTTCGGTTGTACAAAACCATTGATTGATTGATTTGATTGATTGATTGATTGATTGATTGATTGATTGATTGATTGATTGATTGATTGATTGATTGATTGATTGATTGATTGAACACTTCCCTAATAAGATGCTAATGTTATATGAGCGTTTCTTCAGCAAATTTAATTCAGAACCTTCGACATTATGCGGTTATACGACGGCTGTGACACAGATGTAGAGGTTTGTTATGTTTTTTTCTCATTAGTCTCTCCACTAGGGGGCGCCACTGTGTCTAAACTGCTCTGATCATGTTTAGTAATGACAATCGTCTGAACGCAGCATAAAGGTCAGGTCTAACCTCATAACTCAGACCTTGCTTCTGTGACGAGGACTGGCTCCGCCCCCTGGTGCACTGGCAACGCCAGCTCTGATGCTGGCCACGCCCCCTCGGATGCTGCCTCTGACAGGCGGCTGCTGGCGGCCCGCTCTGATTGGCTTAGCTTTGGGAAACACAGAGTGATCAGTTTTAGGTGGATGAATGAGAGCAGAGGACAAGGATCACAAATTTACCGATCTGCGCATAGTGGCTCCTTTGCCTCATGGCGTCTTTGATGCGCTCCACTTCCTGTCTGCAGCGCTCCACTTCATGTTTGTAGTTCTTCTTGTCACGGATAGCGGCCATCTTGGCTTCGTTCAGAGCCTTTTGCAGCAGCTGCACGCGCTCGGACGCCGCGCGGAGCCGCTTCTCCAACTTCGGCAGCTCACAGCGGAGGTCTGCGTTATCCCTCACCAGCTGTTAACGACAATAAACAACAATAAACAACAATAAACAACAAGAAACACAATAACAGCTCACAGCGGAGGTCTGCGTTATCCCTCACCAGCTGTTAACGACAATAAACAACAATAAACAACAATAAACAACAAGAAACACAATAACAGCTCACAGCGGAGGTCTGCGTTATCCCTCACCAGCTGTTAACGACAATAAACAACAATAAACAACAATAAACAACAAGAAACACAATAACAGCTCACAGCGGAGGTCTGCGTTATCCCTCACCAGCTGTTAACGACAATAAACAACAATAAACAACAAGAAACACAATAACAGCTCACAGTGGAGGTCTGCGTTATCCCTCACCAGCTGTTAACGACAATAAACAACAATAAACAACAAGAAACACAATAACAGCTCACAGCGGAGGTCTGCGTTATCCCTCACCAGCTGTTAACGACAATAAACAACAATAAACAACAATAAACAACAAGAAACACAATAACAGCTCACAGCGGAGGTCTGCGTTATCCCTCACCAGCTGTTAACGACAATAAACAACAATAAACAACAATAAACAACAAGAAACACAATAACAGCTCACAGCGGAGGTCTGCGTTATCCCTCACCAGCTGTTAACGACAATAAACAACAATAAACAACAAGAAACACAATAACAGCTCACAGTGGAGGTCTGCGTTATCCCTCACCAGCTGTTAACGACAATAAACAACAATAAACAACAAGAAACACAATAACAGCTCACAGCGGAGGTCTGCGTTATCCCTCACCAGCTGTTAACGACAATAAACAACAATAAACAACAAGAAACACAATAACAGCTCACAGCGGAGGTCTGCATTATCCCTCACCAGCTGTTAACGACAATAAACAACAATAAACAACAAGAAACACAATAACAGCTCACAGTGGAGGTCTGCGTTATCCCTCACCAGCTGTTAACGACAATAAACAACAATAAACAACAAGAAACACAATAACAGCTCACAGTGGAGGTCTGCGTTATCCCTCACCAGCTGTTAACGACAATAAACAACAATAAACAACAAGAAACACAATAACAGCTCACAGTGGAGGTCTGCGTTATCTCTCACCAGCTGTTAACGACAATAAACAACAATAAACAACAAGAAACACAATAACAGCTCACAGCGGAGGTCTGCATTATCCCTCACCAGCTGTTAACGACAATAAACAACAATAAACCTGGCTGGATTGTAGAGATGATTGTAGAGTGTTGTAGAGTGTCGTACAGCTGACTGTAGAGTGTTGTAGAGTGTTGTAGAGCTGATTGTAGAGTGTTGGAGAGCTGATTGTAGAGTGTTGTACAGCTGATTGTAGAGTGTTATGAAGCTGACTGTAGAGTGTTGGAGAGCTGATTGTAGAGTGTTGTACAGCTGATTGTAGAGTGTTATGAAGCTGACTGTAGAGTGTTGGAGAGCTGATTGTAGAGTGTTGTAGAGCTGATTGTAGAGTGTTATGAAGCTGACTGTAGAGTGTTGGAGAGCTGATTGTAGAGTGTTGTACAGCTGATTGTAGAGTGTTATGAAGCTGACTGTAGAGTGTTATGAAGCTGACTGTAGAGTGTTGGAGAGCTGATTGTAGAGTGTTGGAGAGCTGATTGTAGAGTGTTGTACAGCTGATTGTAGAGTGTTATGAAGCTGACTGTAGAGTGTTGGAGAGCTGATTGTAGAGTGTTGTACAGCTGATTGTAGAGTGTTATGAAGCTGACTGTAGAGTGTTGGAGAGCTGACTGTAGAGTGTTGGAGAGCTGATTGTAGAGTGTTGTACAGCTGATTGTAGAGTGTTGTACAGCTGATTGTAGAGCTGATTGTAGAGCTGATTGTAGAGCTGATTGTAGAGCTGATTGTAGAGTGTTGGAGAGCTGATTGTAGAGTGTTGTACAGCTGATTGTAGAGCTGATTGTAGAGCTGATTGTAGAGCTGATTGTAGAGTGTTGTACAGCTGATTGTAGAGTGTTGTACAGCTGATTGTAGAGCTGATTGTAGAGCTGATTGTAGAGCTGATTGTAGAGCTGACTGTAGAGTGTTGTACAGCTGATTGTAGAGTGTTGTACAGCTGATTGTAGAGCTGATTGTAGAGCTGATTGTAGAGTGTTGGAGAGCTGATTGTAGGGTGTTGTAGAGCTGATTGTAGAGCTGATTGTAGAGCTGATTGTAGAGTGTTGGAGAGCTGATTGTAGAGTGTTGGAGAGCTGATTGTAGAGTGTTATGAAGCTGACTGTAGAGTGTTGGAGAGCTGATTGTAGAGTGTTGTACAGCTGATTGTAGAGTGTTGTACAGCTGATTGTAGAGTGTTATGAAGCTGACTGTAGAGTGTTGGAGAGCTGATTGTAGAGTGTTGTACAGCTGATTGTAGAGTGTTGTACAGCTGATTGTAGAGTGTTATGAAGCTGACTGTAGAGTGTTGGAGAGCTGATTGTAGAGTGTTGTACAGCTGATTGTAGAGTGTTGTACAGCTGATTGTAGAGTGTTATGAAGCTGACTGTAGAGTGTTGGAGAGCTGATTGTAGAGTGTTGTACAGCTGATTGTAGAGTGTTATGAAGCTGACTGTAGAGTGTTGGAGAGCTGATTGTAGAGTGTTGGAGAGCTGATTGTAGAGTGTTGTACAGCTGATTGTAGAGTGTTGTACAGCTGATTGTAGAGCTGATTGTAGAGCTGATTGTAGAGTGTTGGAGAGCTGATTGTAGAGCTGATTGTAGAGCTGATTGTAGAGTGTTGGAGAGCTGATTGTAGAGTGTTGTACAGCTGATTGTAGAGTGTTGTACAGCTGATTGTAGAGTGTTGTACAGCTGATTGTAGAGCTGATTGTAGAGCTGATTGTAGAGCTGATTGTAGAGCTGATTGTAGAGTGTTGGAGAGCTGATTGTAGAGTGTTGTACAGCTGATTGTAGAGTGTTGTACAGCTGATTGTAGAGCTGATTGTAGAGCTGATTGTAGAGCTGATTGTAGAGTGTTGTACAGCTGATTGTAGAGTGTTGTACAGCTGATTGTAGAGTGTTATGAAGCTGATTGTAGAGTGTTATGAAGCTGACTGTAGAGTGTTGGAGAGCTGATTGTAGAGTGTTGTACAGCTGATTGTAGAGTGTTATGAAGCTGACTGTAGAGTGTTGGAGAGCTGATTGTAGAGTGTTGGAGAGCTGATTGTAGAGTGTTGTACAGCTGATTGTAGAGTGTTGTACAGCTGATTGTAGAGCTGATTGTAGAGCTGATTGTAGAGTGTTGGAGAGCTGATTGTAGAGTGTTGTACAGCTGATTGTAGAGTGTTGTACAGCTGATTGTAGAGCTGATTGTAGAGCTGATTGTAGAGCTGATTGTAGAGTGTTGTACAGCTGATTGTAGAGTGTTGTACAGCTGATTGTAGAGTGTTGTACAGCTGATTGTAGAGCTGATTGTAGAGCTGATTGTAGAGTGTTGGAGAGCTGATTGTAGGGTGTTGTAGAGCTGATTGTAGAGCTGATTGTAGAGCTGATTGTAGAGTGTTGGAGAGCTGATTGTAGAGTGTTGGAGAGCTGATTGTAGAGTGGTACCTGCTTGTGGACTTTGCTGAGTTGGTCCAAATTGTTTTCCAGAAAAATAATTCTTTGTTTTTGCGCCAGACTTCCCCCGGCTTCATCAGCATCTCTCTCCTGGACCTGGAAAGACAAAGGCTTAACTATAGTCCTGGATTAGTCCCAGTTTAGTCCCGGTTTAGACCCGGTTTAGTCACAGTTTAGTCCAGGTTTAGTCCAGGTTTAGTCCAGGTTTAGTCCAGGTTTAGTCCGGGTTTGCTCCCGGTTTAGTCCCAGTTTAGTCCAGGTTTAGTGTTGGTTCTCACACTTTGAATCCTGGAGTTGAAGTCGTCCACAAAGTTTCTGCGGAGGTTCATCAGAGTCTGCAGCTCTTTGGCCTAAAACAGGAGTCACAGATTGGGACAAAATACACAGAGAATACTGTAATACTTCAATAATGCAGTACGGTAATACTTAAGTACTATGATACTTGAATACTGTAGTACTGTCACCTACTTTATGTAACTTGCCTATCTTTTACTTCTGCAGTGTGTGCAGGAGGGCTGGCTGTAGGTGGTGGGATGTAGGAGCATGCTACCATGATGTCTTTAAATACTGGGGATTCTGGGTCAGAATGTTTATGTAGATATTTAACTGTAAAGCCCTTTGTGCTAAACCTGTGCTTTGTTCTTAATGAGTAAAGTTTGAATTGTAAAAAATGATTGTTAGCTGGATACAACTTGCATTTTAAAACACTGTAGTACTAACCCTAAAATATGTTATGTTGCTCTTCAAAGCGGCGTAACAACCTAACAGCCATCATCAGCTCATTATTAGCTCTTCGTTAGCACTTTGTTAGCCATTCATTGGCTCTTCATTAGCTTTGTATTAGCCATTACCCCTTCACTAGCTCTTCATTTTCCATTGGCCTTTCATTACCTCTTCATTAGCCATTAGCTCTTCATTAGCTACTAGCCCTTCATTGCCTCTTCACTAGCCAATAGCTCGTCATTAGCCACTGGCCCTTCATTACCTCTTCATTAGCCACTAGCCTTTCATTACCTCTTCATTAGCCAATAGCCTTTCATTACCTCTTCATTAGCCACTAGCCTTTCATTACCTCTTCATTAGCCACTAGCCTTTCATTACCTCTTAATTAGCCACTAGCCCTTCATTACCTCTTCATTAGCCACTAGCCCTTCATTACCTCTTCATTAGCCACTGGCCCTTCATTACCTCTTCATTAGCCACTGGCCCTTCATTACCTCTTCATTAGCCACTAGCCCTTCATTACCTCTTCATTAGCCACTAGCCCTTCATTACCTCTTCATTAGCCATTAGCCCTTCATTAGCTCTTCATTAGCCACTAGCCCTTCATTAGCTCTTCATTAGCCACTAGCCTTTCATTACCTCTTCATTAGCCAATAGCCCTTCATTACCTCTTCATTAGCCACTAGCCTTTCATTACCTCTTCATTAGCCACTAGCCTTTCATTACCTCTTAATTAGCCACTAGCCCTTCATTACCTCTTCATTAGCCACTGGCCCTTCATTACCTCTTCATTAGCCACTGGCCCTTCATTACCTCTTCATTAGCCACTAGCCCTTCATTACCTCTTCATTAGCCACTAGCCCTTCATTACCTCTTCATTAGCCACTAGCCCTTCATTACCTCTTCATTAGCCATTAGCCCTTCATTAGCTCTTCATTAGCCACTAGCCCTTCATTACCTCTTCATTAGCCACTAGCCTTTCATTACCTCTTCATTAGCCAATAGCCCTTCATTACCTCTTCATTAGCCACTAGCCTTTCATTACCTCTTCATTAGCCACTGGCCCTTCATTACCTCTTCATTAGCCACTAGCCCTTCATTACCTCTTCATTAGCCATTAGCCCTTCATTAGCTCTTCATTAGCCACTAGCCCTTCATTAGCTCTTCATTAGCCACTAGCCCTTCATTACCTCTTCATTAGCCACTAGCCTTTCATTACCTCTTCATTAGCCAATAGCCCTTCATTACCTCTTCATTAGCCACTGGCCCTTCATGACCTCTTCATTAGCCACTAGCCTTTCATTACCTCTTCATTAGCCAATAGCCCTTCATTACCTCTTCATTAGCCACTGGCCCTTCATTACCTCTTCATTAGCCACTAGCCCTTCATTACCTCTTCATTAGCCAATAGCCCTTCATTACCTCTTCATTAGCCACTAGCCCTTCATTACCTCTTCATTAGCCAATAGCCCTTCATTACCTCTTCATTAGCCACTGGCCCTTCATGACCTCTTCATTAGCCACTAGCCCTTCATTACCTCTTCATTAGCCACTAGCCTTTCATTACCTCTTCATTAGCCATTAGCCCTTCATTACCTCTTCATTAGCCATTAGCCCTTCATTAGCTCTTCATTAGCCACTAGCCCTTCATTACCTCTTCATTAGCCACTGGCCCTTCATTACCTCTTCATTAGCCACTGGCCCTTCATTACCTCTTCATTAGCCAATAGCCCTTCATTACCTCTTCATTAGCCACTGGCCCTTCATTACCTCTTCATTAGCCACTAGCCCTTCATTACCTCTTCATTAGCCACTGGCCCTTCATTACCTCTTCATTAGCCACTGGCCCTTCATTACCTCTTCATTAGCCACTAGCCCTTCATTACCTCTTCATTAGCCATTAGCCCTTCATTACCTCTTCATTAGCCACTAGCCCTTCATTACCTCTTCATTAGCCACTAGCCCTTCATTACCTCTTCATTAGCCACTACCCCTTCATTACCTCTTCATTAGCCACTAGCCTTTCATTACCTCTTCATTAGCCACTAGCCCTTCATTACCTCTTCATTAGCCATTAGCCCTTCATTAGCTCTTCATTAGCCACTAGCCCTTCATTACCTCTTCATTAGCCACTAGCCCTTCATTACCTCTTCATTAGCCACTAGCCTTTCATTACCTCTTCATTAGCCACTGGCCCTTCATTACCTCTTCATTAGCCACTAGCCCTTCATTACCTCTTCATTAGCCACTAGCCTTTCATTACCTCTTCATTAGCCACTAGCCCTTCATTACCTCTTCATTAGCCACTAGCCTTTCATTACCTCTTCATTAGCCAATAGCCCTTCATTACCTCTTCATTAGCCACTAGCCCTTCATTACCTCTTCATTAGCCACTAGCCTTTCATTACCTCTTCATTAGCCACTAGCCTTTCATTACCTCTTCATTAGCCATTAGCCCTTCATTAGCTCTTCATTCCCTTCATTACCTCTTCATTAGCCACTAGCCCTTCATTACCTCTTCATTAGCCATTAGCCCTTCATTACCTCTTCATTAGCCACTAGCCCTTCATTACCTCTTCATTAGCCACTGGCCCTTCATTACCTCTTCATTAGCCACTAGCCCTTCATTACCTCTTCATTAGCCACTAGCCCTTCATTACCTCTTCATTAGCCACTGGCCCTTCATTAGCTCTTCATTAGCCACTAGCCCTTCATTACCTCTTCATTAGCCACTAGCCCTTCATTACCTCTTCATTAGCCATTAGCCCTTCATTAGCTCTTCATTAGCCACTAGCCCTTCATTACCTCTTCATTAGCCATTAGCCGTTCATTACCTCTTCATTAGCCACTAGCCTTTCATTACCTCTTCATTAGCCACTAGCCCTTCATTACCTCTTCATTAGCCATTAGCCCTTCATTAGCTCTTCATTAGCCACTAGCCCTTCATTACCTCTTCATTAGCCACTAGCCCTTCATTACCTCTTCATTAGCCACTAGCCTTTCATTACCTCTTCATTAGCCACTGGCCCTTCATTACCTCTTCATTAGCCACTAGCCCTTCATTACCTCTTCATTAGCCACTAGCCTTTCATTACCTCTTCATTAGCCACTAGCCCTTCATTACCTCTTCATTAGCCACTAGCCCTTCATTACCTCTTCATTAGCCACTAGCCTTTCATTACCTCTTCATTAGCCACTAGCCTTTCATTACCTCTTCATTAGCCACTAGCCTTTCATTACCTCTTCATTAGCCATTAGCCCTTCATTAGCTCTTCATTCCCTTCATTACCTCTTCATTAGCCACTAGCCCTTCATTACCTCTTCATTAGCCATTAGCCTTTCATTACCTCTTCATTAGCCATTAGCTCTTCATTAGCTACTAGCCCTTCATTGCCTCTTCACTAGCCAATAGCTCGTCATTAGCCACTGGCCCTTCATTACCTCTTCATTAGCCACTAGCCTTTCATTACCTCTTCATTAGCCACTAGCCTTTCATTACCTCTTCATTAGCCACTGGCCCTTCATTACCTCTTCATTAGCCACTAGCCCTTCATTACCTCTTCATTAGCCATTAGCCCTTCATTAGCTCTTCATTAGCCACTAGCCCTTCATTAGCTCTTCATTAGCCACTAGCCCTTCATTACCTCTTCATTAGCCACTAGCCTTTCATTACCTCTTCATTAGCCAATAGCCCTTCATTACCTCTTCATTAGCCACTGGCCCTTCATGACCTCTTCATTAGCCACTAGCCTTTCATTACCTCTTCATTAGCCAATAGCCCTTCATTACCTCTTCATTAGCCACTAGCCTTTCATTACCTCTTCATTAGCCACTAGCCCTTCATTACCTCTTCATTAGCCATTAGCCCTTCATTACCTCTTCATTAGCCATTAGCCCTTCATTAGCTCTTCATTAGCCACTAGCCCTTCATTACCTCTTCATTAGCCACTGGCCCTTCATTACCTCTTCATTAGCCACTGGCCCTTCATTACCTCTTCATTAGCCACTAGCCCTTCATTACCTCTTCATTAGCCACTAGCCTTTCATTACCTCTTCATTAGCCACTAGCCCTTCATTACCTCTTCATTAGCCATTAGCCCTTCATTAGCTCTTCATTAGCCACTAGCCCTTCATTACCTCTTCATTAGCCACTAGCCCTTCATTACCTCTTCATTAGCCACTAGCCTTTCATTACCTCTTCATTAGCCACTGGCCCTTCATTACCTCTCCATTAGCCACTAGCCCTTCATTACCTCTTCATTAGCCACTAGCCTTTCATTACCTCTTCATTAGCCACTAGCCCTTCATTACCTCTTCATTAGCCACTAGCCTTTCATTACCTCTTCATTAGCCAATAGCCCTTCATTACCTCTTCATTAGCCACTAGCCCTTCATTACCTCTTCATTAGCCACTAGCCTTTCATTACCTCTTCATTAGCCACTAGCCTTTCATTACCTCTTCATTAGCCACTAGCCTTTCATTACCTCTTCATTAGCCATTAGCCCTTCATTAGCTCTTCATTCCCTTCATTACCTCTTCATTAGCCACTAGCCCTTCATTACCTCTTCATTAGCCATTAGCCCTTCATTACCTCTTCATTAGCCACTAGCCCTTCATTACCTCTTCATTAGCCACTGGCCCTTCATTACCTCTTCATTAGCCACTAGCCCTTCATTACCTCTTCATTAGCCACTAGCCCTTCATTACCTCTTCATTAGCCACTAGCCCTTCATTACCTCTTCATTAGCCACTAGCCTTTCATTACCTCTTCATTAGCCACTGGCCCTTCATTACCTCTTCATTAGCCACTAGCCCTTCATTACCTCTTCATTAGCCACTAGCCTTTCATTACCTCTTCATTAGCCACTAGCCCTTCATTACCTCTTCATTAGCCACTAGCCCTTCATTACCTCTTCATTAGCCACTAGCCTTTCATTACCTCTTCATTAGCCACTAGCCTTTCATTACCTCTTCATTAGCCACTAGCCTTTCATTACCTCTTCATTAGCCATTAGCCCTTCATTAGCTCTTCATTCCCTTCATTACCTCTTCATTAGCCACTAGCCCTTCATTACCTCTTCATTAGCCATTAGCCCTTCATTACCTCTTCATTAGCCACTAGCCCTTCATTACCTCTTCATTAGCCACTGGCCCTTCATTACCTCTTCATTAGCCACTAGCCCTTCATTACCTCTTCATTAGCCACTAGCCCTTCATTACCCCTTCATTAGCCACTGGCCCTTCATTACCTCTTCATTAGCCACTAGCCCTTCATTACCTCTTCATTAGCCACTAGCCCTTCATTACCTCTTCATTAGCCACTAGCCCTTCATTACCTCTTCATTAGCCACTAGCCTTTCATTACCTCTTCATTAGCCACTAGCCTTTCATTACCTCTTCATTAGCCACTAGCCCTTCATTACCTCTTCATTAGCCACTAGCCCTTCATTACCTCTTCATTAGCCACTAGCCCTTCATTACCTCTTCATTAGCCACTGGCCCTTCATTACCTCTTCATTAGCCACTAGCCCTTCATTAGCTCTTCTTTAGCCAATAGCCCTTCATTACCTCTTCATTCCCTTCATTACCTCTTCATTAGCCACTAGCCTTTCATTACCTCTTCATTAGCCATTAGCCTTTTATTACCTCTTCATTAGCCACTAGCCCTTCATTAGCTCTTCTTTAGCCATTAGCCCTTCATTACCTCTTTATTAGCCATTAGCCTTTCATTACCTCTTCATTAGCCATTAGCCTTTCATTACCTCTTCATTAGCCATTAGCCCTTCATTACCTCTTCATTAGCCATTAGCCCTTCATTAGCTCTTCTTTAGCCAATAGCCCTTCATTAGCTCTTCATTCCCTTCATTACCTCTTCATTAGCCATTAGCCTTTCATTACCTCTTCATTAGCCATTAGCCTTTCATTACCTCTTCATTAGCCATTAGCCTTTCATTACCTCTTCATTAGCCATTAGCCCTTCATTAGCTCTTCTTTAGCCAATAGCCCTTCATTAGCTCTTCATTCCCTTCATTAGCTGTTCATTTGAGGTTGTTTAAACAAACATGTGATGCCTCTGCTGTCCTGAGGGGGCAGTAGTGAGTGAGTCTTACCACTGTGTCCTCCAGCCCCTTTAGGTCCTCTTTGGCCTGGTCCCTCCTCTCTCTCAGAAGCCTGAAACAGACCAGGTTCAGACTGGGTTTAGTCCTGGTGTGGTTACATTTTGGGTCTTGGTTTAGTCCCCGTTTAGTCCCAGTTTAGGACTTACTGCAGCTCTCGGAGTCTCTGGTCCTTGGTCTGGTCTTGGACTCGGAGTTGGTCCAGGTCTGAGTTGAGTCTGTGGATCTCGACCTGTTGCTGCTCTGTGACACTGCAGGAAACAGGAATCACATTTTTCATTATGTATTGTACTAGACCAGCTTTTCCAAAAGTCCGGTATATCGCAGGTCCCATATCGATCCGAAACTCGGGGGCCCAATTATAATAATTTACTCTATATTTTACAGCTACATTTACATAAAAAACAAACATCTAGCAATGACTTTCGGCTAAATACTGGATTACAGTAAACATTACAACAAATAAATGTATTTTTCAAATACATTACTATTTAATTTGTTTTTTTACGGTTGCCCTATAGGTCACTCACTCTCGGAGCAGGTCCAAGTCCCGGTTCTGGGCCTGGATTTGGTCTCGGAGTCTGGAGACCTGTCGCTGATGGACCTCCCTGTGGTTCTCCATCTGCTCCTCCAGGGTGCGCTACGGAAATCAGAGGTTCTTTATAGAGCACATTTAACCCTTGTGTTTCGTTAACCAAAATGTTTTCAGTTAACGCTAACCCACAAACACAATAAAACTAGGGCATTACTTAATTACTTATTAAGGGTTGGATACATACATATACCTTTACTGATCTACAACAAGAATCAAACAATAAAATTAATTAAAACAACTGTGTGGATAGTCTCCTTTTGCAGAGTGGCTAGCTCTGTACCTTCATGTCCACGGTGTCCTTCAGGACCTTTTCTTTGTCAATCGCTGACATCTCCACCAGACGACCTGTCAGTCACACAGCAGGTTACTCACAGTTTAGTCCTGGTTTAGTCCTGCTATAGTCCCGGTTTAGTCATGTTTTAATCCTGTTTTAGTCCTGGTTTAATCCTGTTTTAGTCCTGGTTTAATCCTGTTTTAGTCCTGGTTTAATCCTGTTTTAGTCATGATTTAATCCTGTTTTAGTCCTGGTTTAATCCTGTTTTAGTCCTGGTTTAATCCTGTTTTAGTCATGATTTAATCCTGTTTTAGTCCTGGTTTAATCCTGTTTTAGTCCTGGTTTAATTCTGGTTTAGTCCTGGTTTTGTCCTGGTTAAGTCCTAGTCAGACCTTGGGCCTGTGCTTGGTGGAGCTCCTCCGTCAGTGAGTCCTGATTTTCCTCTAACACCCGGTTTCTCTGCTCCAGTTTCTGCAGGTCCTCGCTCAGAGTTCTGGTCTTCGTCTGAAGCTGGAGACATCAGAGAATATAAAAACATCCTTTAAAGTCAAGTGCCCAAGCACTCACACATTAGAGTCAGAACAGGAGATCAGAGGGTGAAATCAGAGAAACATTATCACCATTCTGCCGCGGTACCATGTGGTAATTGCAAACGAAACCTTCTACAGAGCATGTTCCTAAAAAGGGAAGGGAGTTGGGTCACACCTTGTTATGGTCACCGTCGAGTCAGTATCTACGGCTAAAAAAGCCAAGTCAGTATCTACAGCTAAACACACTGAGTCAGTATCTACGGCTAAACACGCCAAGTCAGTATCTACGGCTAAAGAAGCCAAGTCAGTATCTACAGCTAAACACGCCGAGTCAGTATCTACAGCTAAACACGCCAAGTCAGTATCTACAGCTAAACACGCCGAGTCAGTATCTACGGCTAAACACGCCAAGTCAGTATCTACAGCTAAACACGCCAAGTCAGTATCTACAGCTAAACACGCCAAGTCAGTATCTACAGCTAAACACGCCGAGTCAGTATCTACGGCTAAAGAAGCCAAGTCAGTATCTACAGCTAAACACGCCAAGTCAGTATCTACAGCTAAACACGCCGAGTCAGTATCTACGGCTAAACACGCCAAGTCAGTATCTACAGCTAAACACGCCAAGTCAGTATCTACGGCTAAACACGCCAAGTCAGTATCTACGGCTAAAGAAGCCAAGTCAGTATCTACAGCTAAACACGCCGAGTCAGTATCTACGGCTAAACACGCCAAGTCAGTATCTACAGCTAAACACGCCAAGTCAGTATCTACAGCTAAACACGCCGAGTCAGTATCTACGGCTAAACACGCCAAGTCAGTATCTACAGCTAAACACGCCAAGTCAGTATCGACAGCTAAACACGCCAAGTCAGTATCTACAGCTAAACACGCCAAGTCAGTATCTACAGCTAAACACGCCAAGTCAGTATCTACAGCTAAACACGCCGAGTCAGTATCTACGGCTAAAGAAGCCAAGTCAGTATCTACAGCTAAACACGCCGAGTCAGTATCTACGGCTAAACACGCCAAGTCAGTATCTACAGCTAAACACGCCAAGTCAGTATCTACAGCTAAACACGCCGAGTCAGTATCTACGGCTAAACACGCCAAGTCAGTATCTACAGCTAAACACGCCAAGTCAGTATCGACAGCTAAACACGCCAAGTCAGTATCTACAGCTAAACACGCCAAGTCAGTATCTACAGCTAAACACGCCAAGTCAGTATCGACAGCTAAACACGCCAAGTCAGTATCTACAGCTAAACACGCCAAGTCAGTATCGACAGCTAAACACGCCAAGTCAGTATCTACAGCTAAACACGCCAAGTCAGTATCTACAGCTAAACACGCCAAGTCAGTATCTACAGCTAAACACGCCAAGTCAGTATCTACAGCTAAACACGCTGAGTCAGTATCTACGGCTAAACACGCCAAGTCAGTATCTACAGCTAAACACGCCGAGTCAGTATCTACGGCTAAACACGCCAAGTCAGTATCTACAGCTAAACACGCCAAGTCAGTATCGACAGCTAAAGAAGCCAAGTCAGTATCTACAGCTAAACACGCCAAGTCAGTATCTACAGCTAAACACGCCAAGTCAGTATCTACAGCTAAACACGCCAAGTCAGTATCTACAGCTAAACACGCTGAGTCAGTATCTACGGCTAAACACGCCAAGTCAGTATCTACAGCTAAACACGCCGAGTCAGTATCTACGGCTAAAGAAGCCAAGTCAGTATCTACAGCTAAACACGCCAAGTCAGTATCTACAGCTAAACACGCTGAGTCAGTATCTACGGCTAAACACGCCAAGTCAGTATCTACGGCTAAACACGCCAAGTCAGTATCTACGGCTAAAGAAGCCAAGTCAGTATCTACGGCTAAACACGCTGAGTCAGTATCTACGGCTAAACACGCCAAGTCAGTATCTACAGCTAAACACGCCAAGTCAGTATCTACGGCTAAAGAAGCCAAGTCAGTATCTACAGCTAAACACGCTGAGTCAGTATCTACGGCTAAACACGCCAAGTCAGTATCTACAGCTAAACACGCCAAGTCAGTATCTACGGCTAAACACGCCAAGTCAGTATCTACAGCTAAACACGCCAAGTCAGTATCTACGGCTAAACACGCCAAGTCAGTATCTACAGCTAAACACGCCAAGTCAGTATCTACAGCTAAACACGCCAAGTCAGTATCTACGGCTAAACACGCCGAGTCGGTATCTACGGCTAAACACGCCAAGTCAGTATCTACGGCTAAACACGCCGAGTCAGTATCTACGGCTAAACACGCCGAGTCAGTATCTACGGCTAAACACGCCAAGTCAGTATCTACAGCTAAACACGCCGAGTCAGTATCTACGGCTAAACACGCCGAGTCAGTATCTACGGCTAAACACGCCGAGTCAGTATCTACGGCTAAACACGCCAAGTCAGTATCTACAGCTAAACACGCTGAGTCAGTATCTACAGCTAAAGAAGCCAAGTCAGTATCTACAGCTAAACACGCCAAGTCAGTATCGACAGCTAAACACGCCAAGTCAGTATCTACAGCTAAACACGCCAAGTCAGTATCTACAGCTAAACACGCCAAGTCAGTATCTACAGCTAAACACGCTGAGTCAGTATCTACGGCTAAACACGCCAAGTCAGTATCTACAGCTAAACACGCCAAGTCAGTATCTACGGCTAAACACGCCAAGTCAGTATCTACAGCTAAACACGCCAAGTCAGTATCTACAGCTAAACACGCCAAGTCAGTATCTACGGCTAAACACGCTGAGTCAGTATCTACGGCTAAACACGCCAAGTCAGTATCTACAGCTAAACACGCCAAGTCAGTATCTACAGCTAAACACGCCAAGTCAGTATCTACAGCTAAACACGCCAAGTCAGTATCTACGGCTAAACACGCCAAGTCAGTATCTACAGCTAAACACGCCGAGTCAGTATCTACAGCTAAACACGCTGAGTCAGTATCTACGGCTAAACACGCCAAGTCAGTATCTACAGCTAAACACGCTGAGTCAGTATCTACGGCTAAACACGCCAAGTCAGTATCTACAGCTAAACACGCCAAGTCAGTATCTACAGCTAAAGAAGCCAAGTCAGTATCTACAGCTAAACACGCCAAGTCAGTATCTACAGCTAAACACGCCAAGTCAGTATCTACAGCTAAACACGCCAAGTCAGTATCTACAGCTAAACACGCCAAGTCAGTATCTACAGCTAAACACGCCAAGTCAGTATCTACGGCTAAACACGCTGAGTCAGTATCTACGGCTAAACACGCCAAGTCAGTATCTACGGCTAAACACGCCAAGTCAGTATCTACGGCTAAAGAAGCCAAGTCAGTATCTACGGCTAAACACGCTGAGTCAGTATCTACGGCTAAACACGCCAAGTCAGTATCTACAGCTAAACACGCCAAGTCAGTATCTACGGCTAAAGAAGCCAAGTCAGTATCTACAGCTAAACACGCTGAGTCAGTATCTACGGCTAAACACGCCAAGTCAGTATCTACAGCTAAACACGCCAAGTCAGTATCTACGGCTAAACACGCCAAGTCAGTATCTACAGCTAAACACGCCAAGTCAGTATCTACGGCTAAACACGCCAAGTCAGTATCTACAGCTAAACACGCCAAGTCAGTATCTACAGCTAAACACGCCAAGTCAGTATCTACAGCTAAACACGCCAAGTCAGTATCTACAGCTAAACACGCCAAGTCAGTATCTACGGCTAAACACGCCGAGTCGGTATCTACGGCTAAACACGCCAAGTCAGTATCTACAGCTAAACACGCCAAGTCAGTATCTACGGCTAAACACGCCGAGTCGGTATCTACGGCTAAACACGCCAAGTCAGTATCTACGGCTAAACACGCCGAGTCAGTATCTACGGCTAAACACGCCGAGTCAGTATCTACGGCTAAACACGCCAAGTCAGTATCTACAGCTAAACACGCCGAGTCAGTATCTACGGCTAAACACGCCGAGTCAGTATCTACGGCTAAACACGCCGAGTCAGTATCTACGGCTAAACACGCCAAGTCAGTATCTACAGCTAAACACGCTGAGTCAGTATCTACAGCTAAAGAAGCCAAGTCAGTATCTACAGCTAAACACGCCAAGTCAGTATCGACAGCTAAACACGCCAAGTCAGTATCTACAGCTAAACACGCCAAGTCAGTATCTACAGCTAAACACGCCAAGTCAGTATCTACAGCTAAACACGCTGAGTCAGTATCTACGGCTAAACACGCCAAGTCAGTATCTACAGCTAAACACGCCAAGTCAGTATCTACGGCTAAACACGCCAAGTCAGTATCTACAGCTAAACACGCCAAGTCAGTATCTACAGCTAAACACGCCAAGTCAGTATCTACGGCTAAACACGCTGAGTCAGTATCTACGGCTAAACACGCCAAGTCAGTATCTACAGCTAAACACGCCAAGTCAGTATCTACAGCTAAACACGCCAAGTCAGTATCTACAGCTAAACACGCCAAGTCAGTATCTACGGCTAAACACGCCAAGTCAGTATCTACAGCTAAACACGCCGAGTCAGTATCTACAGCTAAACACGCTGAGTCAGTATCTACGGCTAAACACGCCAAGTCAGTATCTACAGCTAAACACGCTGAGTCAGTATCTACGGCTAAACACGCCAAGTCAGTATCTACAGCTAAACACGCCAAGTCAGTATCTACAGCTAAAGAAGCCAAGTCAGTATCTACAGCTAAACACGCCAAGTCAGTATCTACAGCTAAACACGCCAAGTCAGTATCTACAGCTAAACACGCCAAGTCAGTATCTACAGCTAAACACGCCAAGTCAGTATCTACAGCTAAACACGCTGAGTCAGTATCTACGGCTAAACACGCCAAGTCAGTATCTACAGCTAAACACGCCGAGTCAGTATCTACGGCTAAAGAAGCCAAGTCAGTATCTACAGCTAAACACGCCAAGTCAGTATCTACAGCTAAACACGCCGAGTCAGTATCTACGGCTAAAGAAGCCAAGTCAGTATCTACAGCTAAACACGCCAAGTCAGTATCTACGGCTAAACACGCCGAGTCAGTATCTACGGCTAAACACGCCGAGTCAGTATCTACAGCTAAACACGCCAAGTCAGTATCTACAGCTAAACACGCCAAGTCAGTATCTACAGCTAAACACGCTGAGTCAGTATCTACGGCTAAACACGCCAAGTCAGTATCTACAGCTAAACACGCCGAGTCAGTATCTACGGCTAAAGAAGCCAAGTCAATATCTACAGCTAAACACGCCAAGTCAGTATCTACAGCTAAACACGCCAAGTCAGTATCTACAGCTAAACACGCCAAGTCAGTATCTACGGCTAAACACGCCGAGTCAGTATCTGTTACATGTTGTAAGTGGGCGTGGCTCGTGTTACCTGTTGTAAGTGGGCGTGGCTCGTGTTACCTGCTGTAAGTGGGTGTTACCTGTTGTAAGTGGGCGTGGCTCATGTTACATGTTGTAAGTGGGCGTGGCTCGTGTTACCTGTTGTAAGTGGGCGTGGCTTAGCCCCAGTTCGCGCTCCAGCGTGACAGTCCTCGTCTTCTGCTCCTGAAGGTCCTGGTCCAATGTCTGGACTCGGTTCTGGGCGGACTTGACCTCTGACATCATTTTACTGATGAAGAGTCGAGCCGCTGTGAAGTCTTCCTCCAGCCCAGCCCCCGGAATGGCTCCAGCCCCGGGTCCAGAGCAGCTCTTTAGACCAAGAGAGGGACTGAGTTACAGGGACAGGCTGAGTTACAGGGAGAGACTGAGTTACAGGGAGAGACTGAGTTACAGGGAGAGACTGAGTTACAGGGAGAGGTGGGGTTACAGGGAGACGGGATTAAAGAGAGAGGCGGAAAAGCATAGCTTTAGAGAGAAGTCTGCAGGAGGGAAAGGAGTGTGGGGAGGAGTCTGGAGGAGGGAAAGGAGTGTGGGGGAGGAGTCTGAAGGAGGGGGAGGAGTCTGGAGGAGGGAAAGGGGTGTGGGGGAGGAGTTTGGCGGAGGGAAAGGAGTGTGGGGAGGAGTCTGGAGGAGGGGGAGGAGTCTGGAGGAGGGAAAGGAGTGTGGGGGAGGAGTCTGGAGGAGGGGGGGGAGTCTGGTGAAAGGAGAGGAATCTGGGGGATTGCCCTCACCAGCGCAGCGCCTAGCTCCCACAGGTCCCTGAGCAGCAGGTTGAGGACTTCATTGGACCTTTTCTTCTGGTGAGAACTCAGCTCCTGCACCGAGGCCAGCTCCCTCTGCAGGCCGTCCAGCTGCACCTGCGGTCAGGGTCAGAGGTCAGAGGTCAGAGGTCAGGTAAGTAACTTTTTTTTACATAATATCTTTCACAGACAGAAGTTATCAAATTACAGTAGAAATATAAACAAAGTACAGTTACAGTCATAAACATGAAGATCTAGACATCCCTGGTTACTCCCAGTCACTCACACTCTTCAGCTGCAGCTCCTGATGGACCTCTCGGACCTCTTTGGTCCTGGACTCGGTCTCGTGAAGCTTCTGGTCGTAGTTCAGAGCCAGTTCCTCCAGTGCCTGAAGTACCTCCTTCACCTCGTCCTTCGCCGTATCGCACTGGGCCTGAGAGCGCGACAGCTCCCCCTGCAGGCGCTCCAGCTCAGCACGCAGCGACAGGGTCAACTGTAACAACAGTCAGCAGGGGGCGTTCACATGATGAGAGAACAGCCAGCAGGAGGCGGTCACATGACGAGAGAACAGCCAGCAGGGGGCGCTCACATGACGACACAATAACAGCTAACGGGGGGCAATCATG
The DNA here is from genome assembly GCF_951799975.1 of Gobius niger. Classification (NCBI taxonomy): domain Eukaryota; kingdom Metazoa; phylum Chordata; class Actinopteri; order Gobiiformes; family Gobiidae; genus Gobius; species Gobius niger. The sequence continues at coordinate 46,622 of NC_136860.1, forward strand.
TGATGACACAACAACAGCCAGCAGGAGGCGGTCACATGACGAGAGAACAGCCAGCAGGAGGCGGTCACATGACGAGAGAACAGCCAGCAGGGGGCGCTCACATGACGACACATTAGGTGTGTTTAAGATGCGAGGCGCCTCGCCTCGATTCCAGACGAGACCAGGCGGTGGCGTCAGAGGGCGGAGAAAGGCGCCTCTAATCAAGTCAGACACATCTCAACCCCGAGAACAGAGAGGAGCCTCAGATCACGCAGCGTCTCGCGTGTGTTAGAAAGTTTGGGAATAAAACTATTTTAAAAGTTTGTGAACACATTTCTGCTTCTCGCACACACCAGACAGACGCCCCATCACTACAGCAAAAAAAACAGACTCTCCTCTTACAGTTTAGGATTAGAAAAATAAACGTATGCATATTTAAAATGTAGGCCATATGTTGAACACACTGGCACTTTCTGTCAAATATGAAGACTCTGAAGCATGTCTGCAGATTTAAGTAGATCTTGGTGATGAGAAAAGATGAGGCAGGAGCTGCGGAGCGTCAGGGCAACACGTCTCCGATCTAAACACAACTCATATCCAATCATCTGTCAGTCCTCTGTCAGCGTACGTGTTTACAGCACTTCACTTCCCACAATCCCTTTGGCTTTTGTAGTTCAGCCAGCCGAGCGAGGCGGAGAAAAGCAACTTCGCTCGCCTACCCAAGGCGCTCCAGCCGCCTCGGTCTCACGAGAATACGGGCACCGTCGCACAGGTGGCGTCAGAGCGATTCTGACCGACATGCACCGCTCGCCTGCAGCCGCCTGCAGCGCCTCGCTCATCTTAAACACACCTAATAACAGCTAACGGGGGGCAATCATGTGATGACACAACAACAGCCAGCAGGAGGCGGTCACATGACGAGAGAACAGCCAGCAGGAGGCGGTCACATGACGAGAGAACAGCCAGCAGGGGGCGCTCACATGACGACACAATAACAGCTAACGGGGGGCAATCATGTGATGACACAACAGCCATTCACCTTATTCCTTTTGCCTCTTTTTGACTTGTCTCGACACTTCCGTTGTATTGACTCTTCCAGTAGAGCACGAAGCCCGTTCATTAGATGGAGAACGAGGGAAAATGTTCGCCCCAAAATTCTGATGTTTAGTCGAAAATGGCCAATGTTTACTTGGACCAACAAGTCAACACTGCACTGTTTCTCTGCGCGGAATAAAATCAGCATGGTTTTGTGTAGTAACTGCTTTTATCTTGACCTCTCCAGTCCTATGTTAATTGGCAGAAGAAAAGGAACGGGCACGATTCATGACGGCACCCACAGGAGAACTTCCGGAATAAGGTGAATAGTTTAAAGGGAGGATCCTTCTGGACTCTGATCTCTCTCAGTACAGACCCAGTACAGAAGAATCCGCCTCTCCTTTGAATAGATTTCATCAATTTATTTGCTCGACTTAAGGAAAATGGCTCAAAGGTCAGACCTGGTCCTGTTCCAGAAGCTGCTGCTTCAGCTCTTCCTGGGCCTGACTCTGGAGGTTCATCTCATCATCCTGAAACACACCACAGCTTCAGTTAGTCCCAGTTAAGTTTGGTTTATCCCCGGTTTAGTCTAACCTTGTCGTCCAGGTTCTTGTAAAGGTTAGTGATGAGGCTCTCGTACTGAGCTCGCTCCTCATTGGTCAGAGGCATAGGGGGTGGGGCCTCAGTCGCAGCTGTGGGCCAATCAGCCGTCAGCTTCTTGTCCCTATGAGTCTGCTGTTCCAATGGGACAGACTCCCCTATAAGATAAACCGGATGTGTGTCAGCAAAAAGAAGCATCTGAATACTGCTGTCCGTGAGGTTCCTCTCATATCTCCTTTAGCATAGGGACCTCTGGAGGTTCCTCTCATATCTCCTTTAGCTTAGGGACCTCTGGAGGTTCCTCTCATATCTCCTTTAGCATAGGGACCTCTGGAGGTTCCTCTCATATCTCCTTTAGCTTAGGGACCTCTGCTGGTTCCTCTCATATCTCCTTTAGTTTAGGGACCTCTGCTGGTTCCTCTCATATCTCCTTTAGTTTAGGGACCTCTGCTGGTTCCTTTCATATCTCCTTTAGCTTAGGGACCTCTGCTGGTTCCTCTCATATCTCCTTTAGCTTAGGGACCTCTGCTGGTTCCTTTCATATCTCCTTTAGTTTAGGGACCTCTGGAGGTTCCTCTCATATCTCCTTTAGCATAGGGACCTCTGGAGGTTCCTCTCATATCTCCTTTATTTTAGGGACCTCTGGAGGTTCCTCTCATATCTCCTTTAGCATAGGGACCTCTGCTGGTTCCTTTCATATCTCCTTAAGCTTATGGACCTCTGCTGGTTCCTCTCACATCTCCGTTAGCGTATGGACCTCTGGAGGTTCCTCTCATATCTCCGTTAGCGTATGGACCTCTGGAGGTTCCTCTCATATCTCCTTTAGCTTATGGACCTCTGGAGGTTCCTCTCATATCTCCTTTAGCATAGGGACCTCTGGAGGTTCCTCTCATATCTCCTTTAGCTTATGGACCTCTGCTGGTTCCTCTCACATCTCCTTTAGCTTATGGACCTCTGGAGGTTCCTCTCATATCTCCTTTAGCTTAGGGACCTCTGCTGGTTCCTCTCATATCTCCTTTAGCTTATGGACCTCTGGAGGTTCCTCTCATATCTCCTTTAGCTTATGGACCTCTGGAGGTTCCTCTCATATCTCCTTTAGCTTAGGGACCTCTGGAGGTTCCTCTCATATCTCCTTTAGCTTAGGGACCTCTGGAGGTTCACAATGACAGCCTCTAGAGGGTGCTCTAGGCTTGTGTACCAGTATCTGCTACTCCTGTACCACTGAGGATTTAAAACATGGTGATGGGGCAACAGAAAGAAAAAAAGGAGTGAGTAAGATACTTTTGAGGTACTGGCAAAATGCGGGGGCTACTCTGACTGCAAAGAAGAAAACATAGAAAGCGAATCTCGGGCCACAGGCTTGATGGCCGAAGCTGGAGGAACGAGTTCACAGATGGGAGTTTGAACAACGGTGGCGTATTTTTCCAGGCAGGTGGAAAAATACAGTAATTCAAAACTATATGGGTGATGTAGTTTTTATGAAACAGCTGTTGGTGATGTCACTTCCTGTTGTGACAAGAGGATAGGAGCAAGGATGAGGACATAGGAGCTATTATTGTACGTATTCAAATGTATTTGGCTAAAAAGATACAGGCACACACATCATAGGCAGTGAAACCTGTGTGCTGGATCCAAAATAAGAACACAGTGATTTAAGCAGGTGTCGGGCATGAGGCCCGAAACATCACATGGTGTAAGACACTGTGCAGACCCTTACTTTAATCAAGGTATTCAAATGTAGCCACTGATTTGGCCCCTGGAACTGATAACGTTCTACATCATAGAGGTAATACATATATCTTTCTTCCAGCGCAGCGCCCTCTTGTGGACTGATGTACCTTTCCTCCAACGCTGCAACTCCACCTCCAGCCGATGGTTGGACACCGTCAAACTCCTGGTTTTCTCCTTTTCTTTCTCATATTTCCTCCTCCACTCGTCGGCCGTCAGCTCCACGTTAACACTCACGGTGTTCTTTATGGTCTTCGCCCTGCAACGGTTCCACTTTAGTCCAGGCTAGTCCAGGTTTAGACTCACTTTAAACACGCTTTAGTCCAGGTTTAGACCCGCTTTAGTCCCACTTTAAACCCACTATAGTCCAGGCTTTGACCTACTTTAGACCCGCTTTGAACCAGGTTTAGACCCACCTCTGGCCGAACATCAGCGTGGACCTGGTCTCCGGTTCGTTGTAGCTGGACGGGGAGCAGCAGATGATGATCGTGGTTCGACAGTTTCCTCCGAGAGAGTCCTGAAGAATCCTGGTCATTTTACTGTCTCTGTAAGGCACATGGGCCTTCTGTGGACAAGAGGGTCAGGGTTAGGGCCGTCTGTGACTCTCATATCGTGACTGTTTTGTTCATAAATATTACCTTCCCCTCGGAAAGAGCGGAGATGACGTTACCGAGCGCCGACAGAGACTTGTTGATGTTTTTGGCTTCATCCAAAACAGAACCTTCTGCTCCAGTTTTACTGACCTGAACATTTAAAACAAAACAGCTGAAGCAGACAGAGAAAGTGACACTGACCCAGTTTATAGAGTTTGTAGAGGGTTTGTAAGGACTTTGTAGGGAGTTTGTAGAGAGTTTGAAGAGTGAAGGAATCTTGTCCAGAATACAGTTACCTTTTCACTCCCAGCCAGATCCACCAGGTAAAGTTTTCCAGACACTTTTGTTTCTGTTTCCACATTTTCCTGTTTAATGTTGATCAGAAAAATACTGTGGCTGCGAGAGCTGTGTTCATTCATGTCTGTAACAGAGACCAGACCGGGTTAGACTGAGAGCTGTGTTCATGTCTGTAACAGAGACCAGACCGGGTTAGACTGAGAGCAGTGTTCATTCATGTCTGTAACAGAGACCAGACCGGGTTAGACTGAGAGCTGTGTTCATTCATGTCTGTAACAGAGACCAGACCGGGTTAGACTGAGAGCTGTGTTCATGTCTGTAACAGAGACCAGACCGGGTTAGACTGAGAGCTGTGTTCATGTCTGTAACAGAGACCAGACCGGGTTAGACTGAGAGCTGTGTTCATTCATGTCTGTAACAGAGACCAGACCGGGTTAGACTGAGAGCAGTGTTCATTCATGTCTGTAACAGAGACCAGACCGGGTTAGACTGAGAGCTGTGTTCATTCATGTCTGTAACAGAGACCAGACCGGGTTAGACTGAGAGCTGTGTTCATTCATGTCTGTAACAGAGACCAGACCGGGTTAGACTGAGAGCAGTGTTCATTCATGTCTGTAACAGAGACCAGACCGGGTTAGACTGAGAGCTGTGTTCATTCATGTCTGTAACAGAGACCAGACCGGGTTAGACTGAGAGCTGTGTTCATTCATGTCTGTAACAGAGACCAGACCGGGTTAGACTGAGAGCAGTGTTCATTCATGTCTGTAACAGAGACCAGACCGGGTTAGACTGAGAGCTGTGTTCATTCATGTCTGTAACAGAGACCAGACCGGGTTAGACTGAGAGCTGTGTTCATTCATGTCTGTAACAGAGACCAGACCGCGTTAGACAGAGAGCTGTGTTCATTCATGTCTGTAACAGAGACCAGACCGGGTTAGACTGAGAGCTGTGTTCATTCATGTCTGTAACAGAGACCAGACCGGGTTAGACTGAGAGCTGTGTTCATTCATGTCTGTAACAGAGACCAGACCGGGTTAGACTGAGAGCTGTGTTCATTCATGTCTGTAACAGAGACCAGACCGGGTTAGACTGAGAGCTGTGTTCATTCATGTCTGTAACAGAGACCAGACCGGGTTAGACAGTTAGAAACTGAGGAGAAACTGAGGAGACACTGAGGAGACTCTGAGGAGACACTGAGGAGACACTGAGGAGACACTGAGGAGACTCTGAGGAGACACTGAGGAGACTCTGAGGAGACACTGAGGAGACACTGAGGAGACACTGAGGAGACACTGAGGAGACATTGAGGAGACACTGAGGAGACTCTGAGGAGACACTGAGGAGACACTGAGGAGACACTGAGGAGACACTGAGGAGACTCTGAGGAGACACTGAGGAGACTCTGAGGAGACACTGAGGAGACACTGAGGAGACACTGAGGAGACACTGAGGAGACATTGAGGAGACACTGAGGAGACTCTGAGGAGACACTGAGGAGACACTGAGGAGACACTGAGGAGACGCTGAGGAGACATTGAGGAGACACTGAGGAGACACTGAGGAGAAACTGAGGAGACTCTGAGGAGAAACTGAGGAGACACTGAGGAGGAGACACTGAGGAGACACTGAGGAGACACTGAGGAGACTCTGAGGAGACTCTGAGGAGAAACTGAGGAGACACTGAGGAGGAGACACTGAGGAGACACTGAGGAGACACTGAGGAGACTCTGAGGAGACTCTGAGGAGACACTGAGGAGACACTGAGGAGACACTGAGGAGACTCTGAGGAGACACTGGGGAGAAACTGGGGAGAAACTGAGGAGACACTGAGGAGACACTGAGGAGACACTGAGGAGACTCTGAGGAGACACTGAGGAGAAACTGAGGAGACACTGAGGAGACACTGAGGAGACTCTGAGGAGACACTGAGGAGACTCTATGGAGAGTCTGAGGAGACTCTGAGGAGACACTGAGGAGACACTGAGGAGACTCTGAGAAGACACTGAGGAGACACTGAGGAGACACTGAGGAGACTCTGAGGAGACACTGAGGAGACACTGAGGAGACTCTGAGGAGACACTGAGGAGACACTGAGGAGACACTGGGGAGAAACTGGGGAGAAACTGAGGAGAAACTGGGGAGAAACTGAGGAGAAACTGAGGAGAAACTGAGGAGACACTGAGGAGACTCTGAGGAGACTCTGAGGAGACTCTGAGGAGACACTGAGGAGACACTGAGGAGACACTGAGGAGACTCTGAGGAGACACTGAGGAGACACTGAGGAGACACTGGGGAGAAACTGGGGAGAAACTGAGGAGAAACTGAGGAGAAACTGAGGAGACACTGAGGAGACACTGAGGAGACACTGAGGAGACTCTGAGGAGACACTGAGGAGAAACTGAGGAGACACTGAGGAGACACTGAGGAGACTCTGAGGAGACACTGAGGCGACTCTATGGAGAGTCTGAGGAGACTCTGAGGAGACACTGAGGAGACACTGAGGAGACTCTGAGGAGACACTGAGGAGACACTGAGGAGACACTGAGGAGACTCTGAGGAGACACTGGGGAGACACTGAGGAGACACTGAGGAGACTCTGAGGAGACTCTGAGGAGACATTGAGGAGACTCTGAGGAGAAACTGAGGAGACACTGAGGAGAAACTGGGGAGACACTGAGGAGACACTGAGGAGACTCTGAGGAGACTCTGAGGAGACATTGAGGAGACTCTGAGGAGACTCTGAGGAGACTCTGAGGAGAAACTGAGGAGACACTGAGGAGACACTGAGGAGACACTGAGGAGACTCTGAGGGGACTCTATGGAGACTCTGAGGAGACTCTGAGGAGACTCTGAGGAGACTCTGAGGAGAAACTGAGGAGAGACTGAGGAGACACTGAGGAGACAGCTTGGACTCACTGGTCACTGCAACGTGGCGGTTGGATTTTCCTTCATCGATGACGTCCATCACTTCCTCAGGACTCGTCACGAAGCGCTCAGTGCAGCCCTGGAGTCACAGGTTTATCACAAAGAGTTAATATAAACCCAGATTCTCCTGCTACATCTCGTTACAGTCGACTATACTCAAACACTCATGGATCTCACGACCTCTTGCTTCTGTAGTGTGGCCTTTTTATATTTGCACCACAGTGCAGCTGTGTACAGAGGTGTGCAGCTGTGTACACAGGTGTGCAGCTGTGTACAGAGGTGTGCAGCTGTGTACAGAGGTGTACACCACAGTGCAGCTGTGTACAGAGGTGTGCAGCTGTGTACACAGGTGTGCAGCTGTGTACAGAGGTGTGCAGCTGTGTACAGAGGTGTGCAGCTGTGTACAGAGGTGTGCAGCTGTGTACAGAGGTGTGCAGTAACTTCTGAACAGATTCATTTTCACACTTGATTCAGGTACTATTTCACATTTCTGAAACTACCAGAAACTCTACAAAACTAGAGGGTTATAGAGGCAACTGTGATGCAAAGTAAAGGCACCGTGTTCACCACAAACGCAGCCGCGAGGGCGTTTTACCTTCACGAAGGGGACGCGGTTCTTATCCTCGTGAACAGCCAGGTTTGTCTTCGACACTGAGGAAACAGACAAACCAGGGTCAGGCTAACTTTAACCCAGATTAACCCAGAGTCAGGCTAACCTTGACCCAGTGTCAGGCTAACCCTAACCCAGATTATCCCAGAGTCAGGCTAACTTTAACCCAGATTAACAAAGAGTCAGGCTAACTTTGACCCAGTGTCAGGCTAACCCTAACCCAGATTATCCCAGAGTCAGGCTAACTTTAACCCAGATTAACCCAGAGTCAGGCTAAATTTAACCCAGATTAACGCAGAGTCAGGCTAACTTTAACCCAGTGTCAGGCTAACCCTAACCCAGATTATCCCAGAGTCAGGCTAACTTTAACCCAGATTAACCCAGAGTCAGACTAACTTTAACCCAGAGTCAGGCTAACTTTAACCCAGAGTCAGGCTAACTTTAACCCAGAGTCAGACTAACTTTAACCCAGAGTCAGGCTAACTTTAACCCAGAGTCAGGCTAACTTTAACCCAGAGTCAGACTAACTTTAACCAGAGTCAGGCTAACTTTAACCCAGAGTCAGATTTACTTTAACCCAGAGTCAGACTAACTTTAACCCAGAGTCAGACTAACTTTAACCCAGAGTCAGGCTAACTTTAACCCAGAGTCAGGCTAACTTTAACCCAGAGTCACACTAACTTTAACCCAGAGTCAGATTTACTTTAACCCAGAGTCAGATTTACTTTAACCCAGAGTCAGACTAACTTTAACCCAGAGTCAGACTAACTTTAACCCAGAGTCAGACTAACTTTAACCCAGAGTCAGACTAACTTTAACCCAGAGTCAGACTAACTTTAACCCAGAGTCAGATTTACTTTAACCCAGAGTCAGACTAACTTTAACCCAGAGTCAGACTAACTTTAACCCAGAGTCAGACTAACTTTAACCCAGAGTCAGACTAACTTTAACCCAGAGTCAGACTAACTTTAACCCAGAGTCAGGCTAACTTTAACCCAGAGTCAGACTAACTTTAACCTTGAGTCAGGCTAACTTTAACCCAGAGTCAGGCTAACTTTAACCCAGAGTCAGGCTAACTTTAACCCAGAGTCAGGCTAACTTTAACCTAGAGTCAGGCTAACTTTAACCCAAAGTCAGACTAACTTTAACCCAGAGTCAGACTAACTTTAACCCAGAGTCAGACTAACTTTAACCCAGAGTCAGGCTAACTTTAACCCAGAGTCAGACTAACTTTAACCCAGAGTCAGACTAACTTTAACCCAGAGTCAGGCTAACTTTAACCCAGAGTCAGACTAACTTTAACCCAGAGTCAGACTAACTTTAACCCAGAGTCAGACTAACTTAAACCCAGAGTCAGGCTAACTTTAACCCAGAGTCAGGCTAACTTAAACCCAGAGTCAGGCTAACTTTAACCCAGAGTCAGGCTAACTTTAACCCAGAGTCAGACTAACTTTAACCCAGAGTCAGGCTAACTTTAACCCAGAGTCAGGCTAACTTTAACCCAGAGTCAGACTAACTTTAACCAGAGTCAGGCTAACTTTAACCCAGAGTCAGATTTACTTTAACCCAGAGTCAGACTAACTTTAACCCAGAGTCAGACTAACTTTAACCCAGAGTCAGACTAACTTTAACCCAGAGTCAGGCTAACTTTAACCCAGAGTCAGGCTAACTTTAACCCAGAGTCAGATTTACTTTAACCCAGAGTCAGATTTACTTTAACCCAGAGTCAGACTAACTTTAACCCAGAGTCAGACTAACTTTAACCCAGAGTCAGACTAACTTTAACCCAGAGTCAGACTAACTTTAACCCAGAGTCAGACTAACTTTAACCCAGAGTCAGATTTACTTTAACCCAGAGTCAGACTAACTTTAACCCAGAGTCAGACTAACTTTAACCCAGAGTCAGACTAACTTTAACCCAGAGTCAGACTAACTTTAACCCAGAGTCAGACTAACTTTAACCCAGAGTCAGGCTAACTTTAACCCAGAGTCAGGCTAACTTTAACCTTGAGTCAGGCTAACTTTAACCCAGAGTCAGGCTAACTTTAACCCAGAGTCAGGCTAACTTTAACCTAGAGTCAGGCTAACTTTAACCCAAAGTCAGACTAACTTTAACCCAGAGTCAGACTAACTTTAACCCAGAGTCAGACTAACTTTAACCCAGAGTCAGGCTAACTTTAACCCAGAGTCAGACTAACTTTAACCCAGAGTCAGACTAACTTTAACCCAGAGTCAGGCTAACTTTAACCCAGAGTCAGACTAACTTTAACCCAGAGTCAGACTAACTTTAACCCAGAGTCAGGCTAACTTTAACCCAGAGTCAGGCTAACTTTAACCCAGAGTCAGGCTAACTTTAACCCAGAGTCAGGCTAACTTTAACCCAGAGTCAGGCTAACTTTAACCCAGAGTCAGGCTAACTTTAACCCAGAGTCAGACTAACTTTAACCCAGAGTCAGACTAACTTTAACCCAGAGTCAGGCTAATTTTAACCCAGAGTCAGACTAACTTTAACCCAGAGTCAGGCTAACTTTAACCCAGAGTCAGGCTAACTTTAACCCAGAGTCAGACTAACTTTAACCCAGAGTCAGGCTAACTTTAACCCAGAGTCAGACTAACTTTAACCCAGAGTCAGGCTAACTTTAACCCAGAGTCAGGCTAACTTTAACCCAGAGTCAGGCTAACTTTAACCCAGAGTCAGACTAACTTTAACCCAGAGTCAGATTAACTTTAACCCAGAGTCAGGCTAACTTTAACCCAGAGTCAGGCTAACTTTAACCCAGAGTCAGGCTAACTTTAACCTAGAGTCAGGCTAACTTTAACCCAGAGTCAGACTAACTTTAACCCAGAGTCAGACTAACTTTAACCCAGAGTCAGGCTAACTTTAACCCAGAGTCAGATTAACTTTAACCCAGAGTCAGGCTAACTTTAACCCAGAGTCAGATTAACTTTAACCCAGAGTCAGGCTAACTTTAACCCAGAGTCAGACTAACTTTAACCCAGAGTCAGGCTAACTTTAACCCAGAGTCAGACTAACTTTAACCCAGAGTCAGACTAACTTTAACCCAGAGTCAGGCTAACTTTAACCCAGAGTCAGGCTAACTTTAACCCAGAGTCAGGCTAACTTTAACCCAGAGTCAGGCTAACTTTAACCCAGAGTCAGACTAACTTTAACCCAGAGTCAGACTAACTTTAACCCAGAGTCAGACTAACTTTAACCCAGAGTCAAGCTAACTTTAACCCAGAGTCAGACTTACTTTAACCCAGAGTCAGACTAACTTTAACCCAGAGTCAGGCTAACTTTAACCCAGAGTCAGGCTAACTTTAACCCAGAGTCAGGCTAACTTTAACCCAGAGTCAGGCTAACTTTAACCCAGAGTCAGGCTAACTTTAACCCAGAGTCAGGCTAACTTTAACCCAGAGTCAGACTAACTTTAACCCAGAGTCAGGCTAACTTTGACCCAGAGTCAGGCTAACTTTAACCCAGAGTCAGACTAACTTTAACCCAGAGTCAGACTAACTTTAACCCAGAGTCAGACTAACTTTAACCCAGAGTCAGGCTAACTTTAACCCAGAGTCAGGCTAACTTTAACCCAGAGTCAGGCTAACTTTAACGCAGAGTCAGGCTAACTTTAACCCAGAGTCAGGCTAACTTTAACCCAGAGTCAGGCTAACTTTAACCCAGAGTCAGACTAACTTTAACCCAGAGTCAGGCTAACTTTAACCCAGAGTCAGACTAACTTAAACCCAGAGTCAGGCTAACTTTAACCCAGAGTCAGGCTAACTTAAACCCAGAGTCAGGCTAACTTTAACCCAGAGTCAGGCTAACTTTAACCCAGAGTCAGACTAACTTTAACCCAGAGTCAGACTAACTTTAACCCAGAGTCAAGCTAACTTTAACCCAGAGTCAGACTAACTTTAACCCAGAGTCAAGCTAACTTTAACCCAGAGTCAGACTAACTTTAACCCAGAGTCAGACTAACTTTAACCCAGAGTCAGACTAACTTTAACCCAGAGTCAGACTAACTTTAACCCAGAGTCAGGCTAACTTTAACCCAGAGTCAGGCTAACTTTAACCCAGAGTGAGAAAAACTTTAACCCAGAGTCAGGCTAACTTTAACCCAGAGTCAGGCTAACTTTAACCCAGAGTGAGAAAAACTTTAACCCAGAGTCAGGCTAACTTTAACCCAGAGTCAGACTAACTTTAACCCAGAGTCAGACTAACTTTAACCCAGAGTCAGGCTAACTTTAACCCAGAGTGAGAAAAACTTTAACCCAGAGTCAGGCTAACTTTAACCCAGAGTCAGACTAACTTTAACCCAGAGTCAGACTAACTTAAACCCAGAGTCAGGCTAACTTAAACCCAGAGTCAGGCTAACTTAAACCCAGAGTCAGGCTAACTTTAACCCAGAGTCAGGCTAACTTTAACCCAGAGTCAGACTAACTTTAACCCAGAGTCAGACTAACTTTAACCCAGAGTCAAGCTAACTTTAACCCAGAGTCAGACTAACATTAACCCAGAGTCAAGCTAACTTTAACCCAGAGTCAGACTAACTTTAACCCAGAGTCAGACTAACTTTAACCCAGAGTCAGACTAACTTTAACCCAGAGTCAGACTAACTTTAACCCAGAGTCAGGCTAACTTTAACCCAGAGTCAGGCTAACTTTAACCCAGAGTGAGAAAAACTTTAACCCAGAGTCAGGCTAACTTTAACCCAGAGTCAGGCTAACTTTAACCCAGAGTGAGAAAAACTTTAACCCAGAGTCAGGCTAACTTTAACCCAGAGTCAGACTAACTTTAACCCAGAGTCAGACTAACTTTAACCCAGAGTCAGGCTAACTTTAACCCAGAGTGAGAAAAACTTTAACCCAGAGTCAGGCTAACTTTAACCCAGAGTGAGAAAAACTTTAACCCAGAGTCAGGCTAACTTTAACCCAGAGTCAGGCTAACTTTAACCCAGAGTGAGAAAAACTTTAACCCAGAGTCAGGCTGACTTTAACCCAGAGTCAGGCTAACTTTAACCCAGATTGAGAAAAACTTTAACCCAGAGTCAGACTAACTTTAACCCAGAGTCAGGCTAACTTTAACCCAGAGTGAGAAAAACTTTAACCCAGAGTCAGGCTAACTTTAACCCAGAGTCAGACTAACTTTAACCCAGAGTCAGACTAACTTTAACCCAGAGTCAGACTAACTTTAACCCAGAGTCAGACTAACTTTAACCCAGAGTCAGGCTAACTTTAAAGGAATAGGCCACCGTTTTTACATACCAAAATATGTTCTTACCTCACTTTAGTCTAGTTAATATATCCCCGTCTGGTCTTTGTCCGTGCGCTCTGTTAGGCAAACGGAGCACATACGCAGCCTCTCCCACATGTCATATAGCTCTGAAAAAGCTCACGATAGAAGCTACCAAGCTCTTCCACGTGTTCCCTATTTAAATAAAGTTACGTGAAGTGTTTTCATGCGAAGTATATTTACACAGAAATGTAACATGTCGATTTTATAAGCAAATAAAAAGGGGGGCTATATTGTGAGGCGTAATGATACGAGAAGTAAAACGTCCGCGCAGTAACTCCTAAAGGTTATTGACGGAAGTGAGCGGGGGAAGTCTTTAGGAGTTACTGCGCGGACGTTTTACTCCTCGTATCATTACGCCTCACAATATAGTCCCCCTTTTTATTTGCTTATAAAATCGACATGTTACATTTCTGTGTAAATACACTTTGCATGAAAACACTTCACATAACTTTATTTAAATAGGGAACACGTGGAAGAGCTTGGTAGCTTCTATCGTGAGCTTTTTTGGAGCTATGTGACATGTGGGAGAGGCTGCGTATGTGTGAGCGCACGGACAAAGACCAGACGGGGATATATTAACTCGACTAAAGTGAGCTAAGAACATATTTTGGTATGTAAAAACGGTGGCCTATTCCTTTAACCCAGAGTGAGAAAAACTTTAACCCAGAGTCAGGCTAACTTTAACCCAGAGTCAGGCTAACTTTAACCCAGAGTGAGAAAAACTTTAACCCAGAGTCAGGCTAACTTTGACCCAGAGTCAGGCTAACTTTAACCCAGAGTCAGGCTAACTTTAACCCAGATTGAGAAAAACTTTAACCCAGAGTCAGACTAACTTTAACCCAGAGTCAGACTAACTTTAACCCAGAGTCAGGCTAACTTTAACCCAGAGTGAGAAAAACTTTAACCCAGAGTCAGGCTAACTTTAACCCAGAGTCAGGCTAACTTTAACCCAGAGTGAGAAAAACTTTAACCCAGACTTTTACCCAGAGCCAGTGTCGGTTTAAGGTGAGACCCTGCAGGTGAAAACAGTGAATAATGTTGAGATTTTGATGTAGTTTTAGCTTAAGTTAACTCATTGAAACTGTTTCTTGTTCACCTGCGGAGTCTCACCTGAACACTATAGTCCTGTGACTGAAGTCCTGTGACTGAAGTCATGTGACTGAAGTCATGTGACTGAAGTCATGTGACGTACCGTCCAGCAGGTCTCGGATTTTGTCAAGGTAAATCTCAAAGTACGAAACCTGCAAAACATAAAACACAAGTTCAAAGACGATGACTCAAAAACCTTGATTTAGAATTAACAAGTGATGATCAAAAACAGATCAATAACAGATATATAACAGATTAATAAGAGATAATAACAGATTAATAAGAGATAATAACAATAGTAATAGAGTATAGTGACACCTTGATGTGGAACTCCAGGTTCTGGTCCATGGAGTAAATGTGGTTGAAAATGTCTGAGGCGATTCTGGGGATGACGCCCATGAGCTCATCGTCGTGAAGAACGCCCTGAAGAACAGAGACCACTTTTACAACCCAGGGACTACTGAGGGACCACTGTGGAACCACCGAGGGACCACCAAGGGACCACTCTGGGCCCACTAAGGAACCACGGAAGGACCACTGTGGGCGGGGTTTCTGACTGACCTCCATGGTGTGGGTCTTTCCTGAAGACGTCTGTCCGTACGCGAAGATCGTCCCATTGTATCCGCCCAAAACATCTACAACAGGAATTTATTTCAATACAGACGTTTAAATAAAGTCACCAGAGTTGAAGATCATTATTATGTATTAACAAATGATCACAGGCTTCAATGGAACATCTACAGGAAAATGGAAAATATACTTTTAGCTTTAAGGCGAGAAACTGCAGCAGAAACAGAGACAAACTGCAGATACAACATAAACACGAGGGTAAAAAAGCAACGTAAATCCACCTTTATATAGAACATTTTACCCACAAAGTCTAAAAGCGCTGCACAAATCAACACGTATTACAAAAACAATCACATAAGCAAATGCAACGAAAATAAAGTGTTCAATAATAAAATGCAATAAACATGAGAATGAATGAAACACAGTCAGGTGGACCACACAGGTGGACCACACAGGTGGACCACACAGGTGGACCACACAGGTGGACCACACAGGTGGACCACACAGGTGGACCACACAGGTGGACCACACAGGTGGACCACACAGCTGGACCACACAGCTGGACCACACAGCTGGACCACACAATCCCTGTGCCAGGTGTTTTTCAGAGCTGGTTCTGACCCGGGACCTTACCTTGGACTATGTTCTTGGCGCAGGAGTCATAGACCTGTATCTGCTCCGAGTCCGGGGCCAGGACTTGGTCAAAGACATACGGCTTTCCCTGGACCAGGACCAGATCACACAGAGACACGCATGAGGAAGTAACAT
Organism: Gobius niger; assembly: GCF_951799975.1. Taxonomy (NCBI): domain Eukaryota; kingdom Metazoa; phylum Chordata; class Actinopteri; order Gobiiformes; family Gobiidae; genus Gobius; species Gobius niger. The sequence goes on from NC_136860.1 coordinate 62,112, forward strand.
GTAGGTTTGGACTGGTAATAAAGCTTATTATATTATGTTATATCTTATATTAAAGCAGAGGTTAGGGCCAGGGCCACGGCAAAGCTTTAGACAAACAAATGATAAAACAAGTAAAAAGGAGAGAAAAGCCTCCTCTCCGTGTCTGTGTACAAAACTATATTCCAGTATTTGTGTTTTCCCTCGACTGCTTCAAAACCTGACCATATATGGGCACTTCCAGAGCTGCCGTCTGTACAGTAGTTAAATATGTAGTATGTTTAGTAAGCATGTATTTAGCGTGTAGTGACTCACGGCGAGCACCACGGTGTCGTCTCCACTGAACTTAGGAACGTAACGATCGCCACGGCTGCGCTCAGCGTCGTTCAGAGGACGGAACCTGCGGAAAACACGCTTATTAAACACGCTTAATAAACACGTTTAATAAACAAACACGCTTATTAAACACGCTTATTAAACACTCTTATTAAACACGCTTATCAAACACGCTTATTAAACACGCTTATTAAACACACTAAACACACTTATTAAACACGCTTATTAAACACGCTTAACAAACACACTTATTAAACACGCTTTTTAAACACACTTATTAAACACACTTATTAAACACACTTATTAAACACACTTAATAAACACAATTATCAAACACGCTTAACAAAAACGCTTATTAAACACACTTATTAAACACGCTTAACAAACACGCTTATTAAACACGCTTATCAAACACGCTTAACAAAAACGCTTATTAAACACGCTTATTAAACACTTATTAAACACGCTTAACAAACACGCTTATTAAACACACTTATCAAACACGCTTATTAAACACGCTTATCAAACACGCTTATTAAACACGCTTAACAAACACGCTTATTAAACACGCTTATCAAACACGCTTAACAAAAACGCTTATTAAACACGCTTATTAAACACACTTATCAAACACGCTTATCAAACACGCTTAACAAACATGCTTATTAAACACGCTTATCAAACACGCTTAACAAAAACGCTTATTAAACACGCTTATTAAACACACTTATCAAACACGCTTATCCAACACGCTTAACAAACATGCTTATTAAACACGCTTAACAAACATGCTTATCAAACACGCTTAACAAACACGCTTATTAAACACGCTTATCTAACATGCTTAACAAACACGCTTTTTAAACACGCTTATCTAACATGCTTATCAAACACGCTTATCAAACACGCTTACTAAACACGCTTATTAAACACGCTTCACAAACACGCTTAACAAACGCGCTTAACAAACACGCTTATTAAACACGCTTATTAAACACGCTTAACAAACACGCTTATTAAACACGCTTAACAAACACGCTTATTAAACACACTTATTAAACACGCTTATTAAACACACTTAACAAACACGCTTATTAAACACGCTAATTAAACACGCTTAACAAACACGCTTAACAAACACGCTTATTAAACATGCTTATTAAACACACTTATCAAACACACTTAATAAACAAACACGCTTATTAAACACGCTTAATAAACAAACACGCTTATTAAACACACTTAATAAACACGCTTATTAAACACGCTTATTAAACACACTTATTAAACACACTTAATAAACACACTTAATAAACACGCTTATTAAACACGATTATTAAACACGCTTATTAAACACGCTTATTAAACACGCTTATTAAACACGCTTATTAAACACGCTTATCAAACACACTTAATAAACACGCTTATTAAACAAACACGCTTATTAAACACACTTATTAAACACACTTAATAAACACGCTTAATAAACAAACACGCTTATTAAACACGCTTATTAAACACACTTAATAAACACGCTTATTAAACACACTTATTAAACACACTTAATAAACACGCTTAATAAACAAACACACTTATTAAACACACTTATTAAACACGCTTAATACACAAACACGCTTATTAAACACACTTAAAGGTCCTATATCATGCAAAATCGACTTTTTGGAGCTTTTAGCCATGTTGTTATGCTATTTCCTTATCAAAAACACCCCCAGAGTGGTTTGTGGCTTCATTCACGCAGCTCTCAGTAATCCTCCTGAATCCTGCTCTCTGAGGCTCCGCCCTCTCCTGGTGAACGACTGAGTGTTCAGTTGTGTCGTAACAACGGAACGGAAGTGCTCGACGTCTGTAATGTAATGTCTTAATTCTATGCTTACGGCCTGATTTTAATTTGTAAAACAGCGTTTTCATTATTTCTGTCATAAGAGAGAAAAAAAGAGTAAAAAATGAAAAAAAAATAAAAAAAATAAAAAATAAAAAAGGATGTGCCCGAGGTGCTTCCAGGTCAGCTGAGGCCAAAACAAACACATGTGTCTGAACAGATCAGTCATGTTTGCGCTGCAGCTGAAGATGGAGCTCGTTACCTATTCTGGACACAGCTGTTTTTTATTCTTAACTAACGATAATGTCACGGAGAAAAAGAAGCGCGTTTGGCTACGAGGACGAGGAGTTTATATTCAACCCTTTTCAGGAAGAGGCCACTCAGCTGTTTTTTTCTCCGGGATTCAGCGACTATCAGCCAAAATATTGTTTCTCTGTGACTGTCTCTGATGGATGTTTGGAGAACCTTCACCAGAACCAAAGTGGATTAACTTTTATAACCAACGCGAGTCCCATAATGTAAACAGCGATGGAGCAGAGGGTGAGTCAATCCAAACGCGGGTTAGCTTGTGTGTTAGCATATTAGCATGTGTGTTAGCATATTAGCTTGTGTGTTAGCATATTAGCATGTGTGTTAGCATATTAGCATGTGTGTTAGCCATTTATGAAGCTGTGTTGCAGATGTCAACTCCTTATAACTGCATCGTGAAGTGACTTCACTTATTGCTGTTTATTTATATTACGGTAAAGTATGTGCGGAGAGAGGGGGCGGAGTTAACTGAATCGAAGCGTTCTGTCTTCCGGGTTTGAAAAATACCTCCAGAAAACACTTATATTTATCAAAAAAATGAGTGCTCCATAGTGGTAGAGGTACAATATATCATATAAATGCCTATACTTAACTTTGGAATGGCTAAAATAGCAGGATATAGCTCCTTTAATAAACACCCTTATTAAACACGCTTATTAAACACACTTAATAAACACGCTAATTAAACACGCCTAACAAACACGCTTATTAAACACGCTTAACAAACACGCTTATTAAACACGCTTATCAAACACGCTTATTAAACACGCTTAATAAAGAAACACGCTTATCAAACACACTTAATAAACAAACACGCTTATTAAACACGCTTAATAAACAAACACGCTTATTAAACACGCTTAATAAACAAACACGCTTATTAAACACGCTTAATAAACAAACACGCTTATTAAACACGCTTATTAAACACGCTTATTAAACACACTTAATAAACACGCTTATCAAACACGCTTATTAAACACACTTATTAAACACGCTTATTAAACACGCTTATTAAACACGCTTATTAAACACGCTTATTAAACACGCTTATTAAACACGCTTGTTAAACACGCTTAATAAACACGCTTATCAAACACGCTTATTAAACACGCTTATTAAACACGCTTATTAAACACGTTTATTAAACACGCTTATTAAACATGCTTAATAAACACGCTTATTAAACACGCTTATTAAACACGCTTATTAAACACGCTTATTAAACACACTTAATAAACACGCTTATTAAACACGCTTATTAAACACGCTTAATAAGCACGCTTAATAAACACGCTTATTAAACACGCTTATTAAACACACTTATTAAACACGCTTATTAAACACGCTTATTAAACACGCTTATTAAACACGCTTATTAAACACGCTTATTAAACACGCTTAATAAACACGCTTATTAAACACGCTTAATAAGCACGCTTAATAAACACGCTTATTAAACACGCTTATTAAACACACTTAATAAACACGCTTATCAAACACGCTTATTAAACACGCTTATTAAACACGTTTATTAAACACGTTTATTAAACACGCTTATTAAACACGCTTAATAAACACGCTTATTAAACACGCTTATTAAACACGCTTATTAAACACACTTAATAAACACGCTTATTAAACACGCTTATTAAACACGCTTAATAAACACGCTTATTAAACACGCTTAATAAGCACGCTTAATAAACACGCTTATTAAACACGCTTATTAAACACACTTAATAAACACGCTTATTAAACACGCTTATTAAACACGCTTATTAAACACACTTAATAAACACGCTTATTAAACACGCTTATTAAACACGCTTATTAAACACGCTTATTAAACACACTTAATAAACACGCTTATTAAACACGCTTATTAAACACGCTTATTAAACACGCTTATTAAACACGCTTAATAAGCACGCTTATTAAACACGCTTATCAAACACGCTTATTAAACACGCTTATTAAACACGCTTATTAAACACGCTTATTAAACACGCTTATTAAACACGCTTATTAAACACGCTTATTAAACACGCTTATTAAACACGCTTATTAAACACGCTTATTAAACACGCTTATTAAACACGCTTAATAAGCACGCTTATTAAACACGCTTATTAAACACGCTTATTAAACGCGCTTATTAAACACGCTTATTAAACACGCTTATTAAACACGCTTATTAAACACGCTTAATAAGCACGCTTATTAAACACGCTTATTAAACACGCTTATTAAACACGCTTATTAAACACGCTTATTAAACACGCTTAATAAGCACGCTTATTAAACACGCTTATTAAACACGCTTATTAAACGCGCTTATTAAACACGCTTATTAAACACGCTTATCAAACACACTTATTAAACACAATTATTAAACACGCTTATTAAACACGCTTATTAAACACGCTTATTAAACACGCTTATTAAACACACTTAATAAACAAACATGCTTAACAAACACGCTTTTTAAACACGCTTATTAAACACGCTTATTAAACACGCTTATCAAACACGCTTATCAGTCGCCTGAACAGACAAAAGTCCATGAAACAGAGAAACCGCTGAGAGTTTATACTTGTATTTATACTTTAAAAACGTGAAAGCTCCAAATATAATAATTCAATAATAACCGTAAAAAGCAACAACATGTTTTTGTTTATCTGTTTTCTGGTCACTTGTGCAGCTGTGGAGCTCTTTGAACGGCCTTGTGTATGAATTGTGCTCTACAAATAATGTATTTATACATTGGACTTTAACATTTGAATATCTGCGTGAAATACAAGATGTTTCATTTGAATGAACCCGGCACATGACTCTTTATATGCACTTTTATAGCAGCGGTTAAATAAAAATAATAATAATCATGAATAATTGATCATGTTTACGACATGTCTCAGTTTTGTAGGTCTTAGCTTTCAAATGAAGCGTGACTCTGGCCTGGACGGGACCTTTTAGATTTGAGTAAAGCCAGAACTGGAGAAAGTGAAACTTTTTCATTGTCACTTTTTCATCACTTTTGTGATGCTGTTTATGAAACTTTTTTATAACATGTTTATAGTTTCATATAAAATGACCAGAAAGCAGAAAAAATAAACCCATGAAACATCAACATGAAAATGAATGAATCACAGTAGAAATATGCTTCAAGGAGCCTTTAGATTTGGGTAAAGCCTGGATAATAACTGGAGGACGTGCTCGGTGAAGGCGGGGGTTAAGAGGTTTATGAAACAGAAGCTTCAGATCCTTTACCTGCACATGACCTTCACCCCGCACTCCGCCGCGTCCCCCATCCTGCACGCGCACGGACGGCTGCACGCGCACACGCACGGGAGTTCCGGGACACGGCCCCGCGGTGAACCGACTGGAGCACGGCCTCAGAGTCACACCGGGGCGGGGCCACACGTACAGTCCGCCAAGGGAGCGCTGTCCGCGGGTAAACACCGCCTCAAGCACCGGGGACCGAGCGGTTCGACCCGGACAAAGAGGAGGAGGAGGAGGAGGAGGAGGAGGAGGAGGAGGAGGAGAGAGGCGGAGGAGGAGAGAGGCGGAGGAGGAGAGAGGCGGAGGAGGAGGAGGAGGAGGAGGAGGAGGAGGAGGAGGAGAGAGGCGGAGGAGGAGAGAGGCGGAGGAGGAGGAGGAGGCGGCTGCAGGGGGAGCGCTGTCTCCGGTAAACGCCGTCTCAGGAGCTCTCGGTCCCGGACAAAGAGCAGGAGGCGGAGGAGGAGGTGAAGATGAGGAGGTGGATGAGGAGGTGGAGGTAGAGGCTCACGGACCGCACGGAAGAACCACCGAACAGGCGCTCGGATCCACGGGCGGCGGCTCGCGGACACTGCCCGGTGTTTGTCTGAAGATGCTCCGAGGACACGCCCCTAACAGGCTCCGAGCCGCAAAGCATTCTGGGAGCTGGAGTTCAGAGCTGCTTTAGACAGTGTCTGCGTGTGTGTGTGTGTTTGTGTATGTGTGTGTGTGTGTGTGTGTGTGTGTGTGTGTGTGTGTGTGTGTGTGTGTGTGTGTGTGTGTGTGTGTGTGTGTGTGTGTGTGTGTGCGTGTGTGCGTGCGTGCGTGCGTGCGCGCGTGCATGTGTGTGCATGCGTGCGTGCGTGCGCGTGCGATTTGGATCGATTTTCGAAATTCAGTCACTTCGAGATTATTTAGAGCGAGCGCTTTTTAAAAAGCTGATCCTGGATCAGTTTATTTCCCTCCCTGACACAGCTGTAGGAGAGAGGGAGCTCCAGCAGGGGGCGCTGTCTCACTGCTGTTGAATAAAGATTTAAATAACCCTTTTCTGAATTTCATTTGTTCAATAAACTTTATTACATAAAACAGTTTACAAAAACAAATAATAAAAAGTTACTCTGGAGAAATGTATAAAAACACATAAAAGATGAAGCAGAAAATAAGAGACAGAATTAAAGATGTTTTTCCTCATTTTTTAGTATTTTATTAACTCTGGGTTAGGGTTACAGCCACACAAACCACACACAACATGACAAACCACACACAACATGACAAACCACACACAACATGACAAACCACACACAACATGACAAACCACATAAACATGACAAACCACACACAACATGACAAACCACATAAACATGACAAACCACACACAACATGACAAACCACACACAACATGACAAACCACATAAACATGACAAACCACATAAACATGACAAACCACACAACATGACAAACCACATAAACATGACAAACCACACAACATGACAAACCACATAAACATGACAAACCACACACAACATGACAAACCACATAAACATGACAAACCACACAACATGACAAACCACATAAACATGACAAACCACACACAACATGACAAACCACACAACATGACAAACCACACACAACATGACAAACCACATAAACATGACAAACCACACACAACATGACAAACCACATAAACATGACAAACCACATAAACATGACAAACCACATAAACATGACAAACCACATAAACATGACAAACCACATAAACATGACAAACCACATAAACATGACAAACCACATAAACATGACAAACCACATAAACATGACAAACCACACACAACATGACAAACCACACAACATGACAAACCACATAAACATGACAAACCACATAAACATGACAAACCACATAAACATGACAAACCACACACAACATGACAAACCACACAACATGACAAACCACATAAACATGACAAACCACACACAACATGACAAACCACATAAACATGACAAACCACATAAACATGACAAACCACATAAACATGACAAACCACATAAACATGACAAACCACACACAACATGACAAACCACATAAACATGACAAACCACACACAACATGACAAACCACACAACATGACAAACCACACACAACATGACAAACCACACACAACATGACAAACCACACACAACATGACAAACCACATAAACATGACAAACCACACAACATGACAAACCACATAAACATGACAAACCACACACAACATGACAAACCACATAAACATGACAAACCACACAACATGACAAACCACACAACATGACAAACCACATAAACATGACAAACCACATAAACATGACAAACCACACAACATGACAAACCACACAACATGACAAACCACACACAACATGACAAACCACACACAACATGACAAACCACACAACATGACAAACCACACACAACATGACAAACCACATAAACATGACAAACCACACAACATGACAAACCACACAACATGACAAACCACATAAACATGACAAACCACACACAACATGACAAACCACACAACATGACAAACCACACACAACATGACAAACCACATAAACATGACAAACCACACACAACATGACAAACCACATAAACATGACAAACCACACACAACATGACAAACCACATAAACATGACAAACCACACACAACATGACAAACCACATAAACATGACAAACCACACACAACATGACAAACCACACACAACATGACAAACCACACACAACATGACAAACCACATAAACATGACAAACCACACACAACATGACAAACCACACACAACATGACAAACCACATAAACATGACAAACCACACACAACATGACAAACCACATAAACATGACAAACCACATAAACATGACAAACCACACACAACATGACAAACCACATAAACATGACAAACCACACACAACATGACAAACCACACAACATGACAAACCACATAAACATGACAAACCACACACAACATGACAAACCACACACAACATGACAAACCACACACAACATGACAAACCACATAAACATGACAAACCACACACAACATGACAAACCACACACAACATGACAAACCACATAAACATGACAAACCACACACAACATGACAAACCACACAACATGACAAACCACACACAACATGACAAACCACATAAACATGACAAACCACATAAACATGACAAACCACACACAACATGACAAACCACATAAACATGACAAACCACATAAACATGACAAACCACACACAACATGACAAACCACATAAACATGACAAACCACATAAACATGACAAACCACACACAACATGACAAACCACACAACATGACAAACCACACACAACATGACAAACCACATAAACATGACAAACCACATAAACATGACAAACCACACACAACATGACAAACCACATAAACATGACAAACCACATAAACATGACAAACCACACACAACATGACAAACCACATAAACATGACAAACCACATAAACATGACAAACCACACACAACATGACAAACCACACAACATGACAAACCACATAAACATGACAAACCACACACAACATGACAAACCACATAAACATGACAAACCACATAAACATGACAAACCACATAAACATGACAAACCACACACAACATGACAAACCACACACAACATGACAAACCACACAACATGACAAACCACACACAACATGACAAACCACATAAACATGACAAACCACATAAACATGACAAACCACATAAACATGACAAACCACATAAACATGACAAACCACACACAACATGACAAACCACACACAACATGACAAACCACACAACATGACAAACCACACACAACATGACAAACCACACACAACATGACAAACCACACACAACATGACAAACCACATAAACATGACAAACCACACAACATGACAAACCACATAAACATGACAAACCACATAAACATGACAAACCACACACAACATGACAAACCACATAAACATGACAAACCACACACAACATGACAAACCACATAAACATGACAAACCACACAACATGACAAACCACATAAACATGACAAACCACACACAACATGACAAACCACATAAACATGACAAACCACATAAACATGACAAACCACACACAACATGACAAACCACACACAACATGACAAACCACATAAACATGACAAACCACATAAACATGACAAACCACATAAACATGACAAACCACATAAACATGACAAACCACACACAACATGACAAACCACACAACATGACAAACCACATAAACATGACAAACCACACACAACATGACAAACCACATAAACATGACAAACCACACACAACATGACAAACCACACACAACATGACAAACCACACACAACATGACAAACCACACACAACATGACAAACCACATAAACATGACAAACCACATAAACATGACAAACCACACACAACATGACAAACCACACACAACATGACAAACCACATAAACATGACAAACCACATAAACATGACAAACCACACACAACATGACAAACCACATAAACATGACAAACCACATAAACATGACAAACCACACACAACATGACAAACCACACACAACATGACAAACCACACAACATGACAAACCACACACAACATGACAAACCACACACAACATGACAAACCACACACAACATGACAAACCACACACAACATGACAAACCACATAAACATGACAAACCACACAACATGACAAACCACATAAACATGACAAACCACATAAACATGACAAACCACACACAACATGACAAACCACATAAACATGACAAACCACACAACATGACAAACCACATAAACATGACAAACCACACACAACATGACAAACCACATAAACATGACAAACCACATAAACATGACAAACCACACACAACATGACAAACCACATAAACATGACAAACCACACAACATGACAAACCACATAAACATGACAAACCACACACAACATGACAAACCACATAAACATGACAAACCACATAAACATGACAAACCACACACAACATGACAAACCACATAAACATGACAAACCACATAAACATGACAAACCACACACAACATGACAAACCACATAAACATGACAAACCACACAACATGACAAACCACATAAACATGACAAACCACACACAACATGACAAACCACATAAACATGACAAACCACATAAACATGACAAACCACACACAACATGACAAACCACATAAACATGACAAACCACATAAACATGACAAACCACACACAACATGACAAACCACACACAACATGACAAACCACACACAACATGACAAACCACATAAACATGACAAACCACATAAACATGACAAACCACATAAACATGACAAACCACACACAACATGACAAACCACATAAACATGACAAACCACATAAACATGACAAACCACACACAACATGACAAACCACACACAACATGACAAACCACATAAACATGACAAACCACATAAACATGACAAACCACACAACATGACAAACCACATAAACATGACAAACCACATAAACATGACAAACCACACACAACATGACAAACCACATAAACATGACAAACCACATAAACATGACAAACCACATAAACATGACAAACCACACACAACATGACAAACCACACAACATGACAAACCACATAAACATGACAAACCACATAAACATGACAAACCACACACAACATGACAAACCACACAACATGACAAACCACACACAACATGACAAACCACACACAACATGACAAACCACATAAACATGACAAACCACACACAACATGACAAACCACATAAACATGACAAACCACATAAACATGACAAACCACATAAACATGACAAACCACATAAACATGACAAACCACATAAACATGACAAACCACATAAACATGACAAACCACACACAACATGACAAACCACACAACATGACAAACCACACACAACATGACAAACCACATAAACATGACAAACCACATAAACATGACAAACCACACACAACATGACAAACCACACACAACATGACAAACCACACACAACATGACAAACCACATAAACATGACAAACCACACACAACATGACAAACCACATAAACATGACAAACCACACACAACATGACAAACCACACACAACATGACAAACCACACACAACATGACAAACTCAATAAAAACCCTCAACTCACCGAACCAGACGAGACAAGGGAACCAAACATCGATATGAAAACTTGTTTTTGGTAATATAGTCATGAGGCCTTTAAAACATTCAAACACTGGGGCTGAGGGGCGTCCACGTGGGCCGGAGCTGGGCCTCGTCCCGTGGGCCGGAGCCGGGCCTCGTCCCGTGGGCCGGAACCGGGCCTCGTCCCGTGGGCCGGAACCGGGCCTCGGGCGTGGGCCGGAGCCGGGCCTCGGGCGTGGGCCGGAGCCGGGCCTCGTCCCGTGGGCCGGAACCGGGCCTCGTCCCGTGGGCCGGAACCGGGCCTCGTCCCGTGGGCCGGAACCGGGCCTCGGGCGTGGGCCGGAGCCGGGCCTCGGGCGTGGGCCGGAAATATGCAAAGAAATGCATGCATTTATTATAAGTGCATTTATTTATTCTGTATTTATTTATTTATTCTGTATTCATTTGTCTGTTTCTGTGTTTATTCCATTGGGTCGTAGGTCGATCCTTCTCCAGCACAGACTGATTTCAGACGCCTCGTCCAGCACAGACACTGCAGAACATGAGCTCTGCTTCAGTCTGACAGTGGCACAGAGAGTAGAGCGGGTCATCTTGTGACCGGAGGATCGGCGGTTCGAGTCCTGCAGGGCACACTGTCGTTGTGTCCTTGGGCAGGACACTTCCCCTGCCCAACCCCCAGTGGCTGCGTACACTGGTGTATGAACGAGAGTGTGAGTGGGTGAGTGGATCGTTGCTGCCTAATGAAGGTGGAGCAGAGTTCATGTTTGGCAATGGCTGTGCTGGAGGCGGGATTCAAACCCATGACCTTCTGATTATGAGGCTGCGCTCGACCCACTGACGCCTTTGTTCACTCAGAGCTCTTTCCACATTCACACTCTCATTCATACACCTGAGTCCGGGTCTGAGTCTGGGTCAGAGTCTGAGTCTGGGTCCGGGTCTGAGTCAGAGTCTGAGTCTGGGT